>NC_056730.1:782110642-782205642 GCF_019279795.1 Protopterus annectens
GATAGGAATAAAAATATATTTCTATACTGTAGTTACACCAGTGTATGATGAACAAATTTTGGTTGATACACAGAATGTTAACTAAAACCTAATGAAACAATTCATCATTTGGAAAAGACCATTGAAACATAGACCTGCTCTCCTGCAGAATCCATGCTAAAGCACATTTGTGAGGTTTAATGAGTTGTGCTTTGGTGGATTTTGGTCAGTATTGCAAGTGTGCATATTATCTTTTCTCCAGAGAAGCAAACAAATGCATCTATATGTATATATGTATGTGTGTGTGTGTGTGTGTGTGTGTGTGTGTGTGTGTGTGTGTGTGTGTGTGTGTGTGTGTATATATATATATATATATATATATATGCATATATACATATACAGTAGTCTATTTTTTACACATGCAGCTAGATATTGGGCAGGATTCACGAAGCCTCCATGTAAGAGTTACAAGGCTTACACGGAGGCTGCAGTTAAACGGTGTGATGTCAGCATGTCATGCATATGCATGAGGGCATGCTGAATCACACCTAAGGCTAACACGGTCCGTGGAAGACAGTAGGGGGCGTGTCCGTAGGCCGAGCCCTGCAAACGGACATGCCCCCAGAAGAGTAAAAGTCCCGAAAGTAAACCCCCATGACAGAGCCCGTGTAAATGTGAATAAACACAACACAACACATGCCCCCACAGACTACGAACATAAAATGTACAAATGAACATCTTATAATTTTTTTTAAATTGTAAAGATGTTTGCCCGTGAGTGCTTCGTTTGATGCCCGTAGCTTAGCCACAGTTAGCAGTCAGTGGAAAAGCATATAAGAACTAAATATGCAAAGTAAGCCAAGAAGCAATAGCGTAGCAGTAGAGACATCGGCTGAAGAGCAGGCAGTCATGGTTTGAGCCCCCCCAACATCAATTTTTATTTTTAGTGAAATAAGCACGAAACAAGTCCCTGACATATATGTACACATATAAAATTATATTTTATGTAAAATGTAATGAAATGGGCCATATATTTTGAAGAAATGTGAGATAAAATAAAAAAAAATGTCAGATGTGCCTATAGCTGAGCTACAGTTTAACAAGTTGAGTGCATCTGCCTGTAGGTGAGCAGTGGTTTAACAGGTATAAAATGAGTGCCCGTAGGTGAGCAGTGGTTTAACAGGTGTAAAATGAGTGCCCGTAGGTGAGCAGTGGTTTAACACGCTGAAACTGTGTGCCCATGGCTGAGTTGAGCGTAATATGCGTGCTGACAGCCAAATGACATGTAAACCAGCGTAACCCGTTTGCGCGGAGCTGCGTGCCGCACCAACAAGCTAACCGACGGGCAACGTTGAGCAAGCTGTAACAAAACTGCCTTTACACAGACACACCTCCTAGCCTGTGTAGACAGTCATAAAATATAAAAAGCAGTGGCCAGGTTCGAACCCAGGATACCATGCACCATAGTCAAGGTACTGAACCACTAAGCCATGACAGTTGCACTTAGAAATGCAGTAATAGCATATATATAGGAATGAATAGAAAGAGGAGCATGACAAAGCAGGTTTTGTGAAGCTGATACAATTCCAAAATGGCCAATCACAGATAAGTGCGGGAAAAACGGCATATATAAGCCCCATAGGCGGGAATACACAGCATAACCGATTGTAGAACCGACTTGCAGCCAGAATGTCAGGTGTAGGTGAGGGTAGTTGCTTTCGAGCACAGAGGTGGGGCATTGAGGAGTCCAAATATATGGTTTGGCTCCTTGTCCACAATCATGAGGCCCAACTCATGCAGGGCCAGGTCCTGTGGGGAGCATATAGGGCTGAGGCGTGGGACCGGTTGGCTCATGATCTCACCAGTGCCACAGGGATACCAAGGACTGGTGAGCAGGTCCATCACCACCATGCGGACCTGAAGAGATGGAAGCAGGACCAACTGAACCGTTGGATCCAGGAGGCCCGGCAAATGCCCAACGCCCACTACTGAGTAAGTTACATGTAATTATTTATGTAAGAAATTAACCTAGCTGATATTATGGAGATGTGTATTCCAATATTACTTTATTTATATTACAGCTGCAGGTGTCCGTTCTGCGAACCGTAGAGCCTATGGCGATAGGCTGGCATGGTTGCGCCACCAGGCAGGTCAGTAATCCTCTCCCTGTAACTGTAAATAAATATATAAGTATGACAGTTAGCAAAAGAGTGCAGTGTAGTCACTAATTAATAAAATGTGCAAGTAACAGTGTAAGAGGGTTTGCAAGTATTGCTTGATTACAAAAGTGTGATGCAGTCTGTAATCCAAACATAAAAATGAAACAAGTCTGAAATAAAGATGTCCCACCTGTAATATAATAGTACATAACCTGCAGCAGGCTGAAAAGTACAGCTGCAGAAGCTGAGTAAAACACATGTGTGAAATATATCCCTGTTGAAATACAGAAACATGACAGAAGTGAGACTGTTGGAAAGGATTGTTATAACTACAGGTAAAACATGTCAATAAAGCCTAGAATTAAGTACCATCCTGAATTGTAAAAATAAAACAAGTGAGAGAGTGTGAGAAAGAGTTATGAATCCACCAATAAAGTAGTAATAACTCCTGAATAAAGTATACTGCAGTCAGTACAGAATGAAATGAATGTGACAGGCAGAACCAAACAGTAACATGTGTTGAAAATGTTACCACAGCTGGAATGTGTATCCCAAAATCTGGATATGTTGCTCTCAGTCTGCAATATGCAGATAGTATGGTTGTCTGAAATACCAAACATCCACAGTTGTCTATAGCTATATAAAGCAAATGTAGCAGGATGATGTAGCTGAACAGAGCCAGATATGAATGTGTATGAATAAAAATGAAAATGTATATTGATGTAGCAGTAACATTCCTATCACCAACTTGAAGTAGTTATCACATAGGAAACTGTAGGCAGAACTGTAGTGTGTATATATCTGCAGCTATTAGAAATGTACAGCATATGTATTGGTATTTGAAGTTGTTAATTAAATTTTCTTCACCCTACCCTATAACCACATATAATCCATTCCACGTGAAATTGGTATGTGCAATCACAATTAACACCCCTGGACATTTGTCCTGTTGGTTCATACATATTTGCATGTACGTTGATGCATCTGCCCTGTTCATACATCCAAACCTGATGGCCTGTTGCCATCAATCAACCCTGCATGTTGTTGGACTGTGTATTGCTGTTCAAAATATGCATGTGTTATGCTTGCTGTTCAATGGTTTGAATATCTGGGTGTTTGGTTAATGGGAATACTAATGCATGCTGTTACAACTAATTGTGAATGGTATTGTATGTTACTAACCCAAACTGTCATGACATAATGCAAAACATAGGACGACAGGGAAGGCGGGTTCCAGCGGACCCACCTCTCCCTCCTCAGCTGGCGAGTGCACCTGGCAGTAGTGCCCAGGCCGGACCCTCCTCCGGTGGCCCTGTGCCACCTGTGGGTGGAAGCACTGCAGGGGATGGGGCTCGTCCCCCCTCTGCAAGTGTGGCTGGAGGAGAACATCCACTCACCCTCCGTAATGTCCGGACTGTGGTGCGTAGGGAGATCCGGGAAGCTGTTCTTGGGCCCCTACGCCAGCTTGAGGCACAGGTGGCACAACTAACAGGTGTGCCTGCTGCCCGGCCTACACAGCCCCCAGCACAGCCCCGTCCTGGGCAGTGAAGGCACAGTGGCAACTGCCCATGGGTGGGGATATCAGTTCCACTGTTGCCATCTGTGGGCTCATGGGCTCTAGATATCCAAACATCCGTCCCCGTCAATTGTGTAACCCCCCACATGTGTCATACACCGCCCCTGTATGCATCTTGTTTGTCTTGTCTGTTAACCTACCCAACCTACCTCCCCAGCTATACCGACTTCCTGTACCTGACATACCACTCTCACCTGAAAAAAAAAAAAAAGGGCACTCTGTACCCACAAAAAAATTACGCCCCATACATAGCTGCCCATTTCGCACACATGTCTGCTGGACATGGAAACTGTCAATTACAATTGGCTGTACAACAAGTATTATTGTTGTCCTTACACCTCTCTCAGGGGTGGAAGGTTTCAAATGTCACACCAAATTACAAACATATGCACAGCTGTTGCTGATGAAGAAATGGGCAGCTATGGGCCTTACCTACATCCCTCCTGCAAAACCCGAGCTTGTTTCCCTACTGTCTTACCCTCTTTGTGACCCCTTTTTCACCACTTTCCTGTCTCCCCATTTTCATTTCTTTCAAAGAAATTAGCGCGGGTGTGCGCAAGAGTAAGCACTTTTAAGCAGTTGTAAGCGGGTGTGCGCGGAGCTGAACGCCAGTGTGCATGCGTGAGCTCCGCGCAAACCAGCGCTAACCCGGTTACAACTGCTTAAAAGTGCCTTAGTCACTCTGAATGACAAGGCCTGTAGTCTGCTCAAAAGCAAAATAAAATCCCACTGTCAGTCCCGAACCCAGGACCTTGGAAACAGTAGTCTGCATGACTTACCACTAAGCCATGACTGTTATATAAGAACATTGTGCTACAATAAATATATCATGTAATAGTAGGAATGAATGTAAAGGGAATATAGGATGTGTAGTACACAAAGCATGTCATGTATATTTACTGTCAAATGTAGTGGATTTCTATAATAGTAGTGTGTGAACAGAAACAGCCATGCTAGTTGGTAGCTAGTAGGTAATAATGTCACTGTAGCACCTTGCAAGCCACACACATACTCACAGCAGGATAATCACTGCCCATACCCCACAACCTCTTACAGGAACACATCCGGACTAAGTAATAAAAAATGTGGAGCAAAGGCCCAAAAACAGGGACACATTCCAAATATTGCTCCAACAAACTTAGACAGTTGAGAGAGTAACAGGTTTTGCATTATGTTGGATGTTTGGAAGGGTATGAAGTCTGAAACTGAAATGTTTGTCACTATAGTCTGACTTGAGCCCAGAGTGATTTGCCAGAAAAAGCTGTTTATGAGATATGGACCAAAATATGAGGCAAAAATGTGGACAACCTGCAAATATCTGTACACTTGAGAGGTCTGACACTGCCATATTTGAATAGTTAAGAGCCTAGACATAGCAACAGTGACTGAGTTACAGGGATGCCCCACAGACTCCCTGTGAAATGTACAAACAGTAGGCAGAAAGGTGTTACAACACATGCAATGGTAACTATGAAGTACTGAAAGTATGCACCACTTGCATGTCGGAAATAGTGTAGTAATACATATGCTCATGCTAACCCACAGTCACAACTGCAGAATACCAGGCAATTTAATGGGTGTACCCCACTGATATGTACCATTCCATGAGGCAGATAAAAGATGCACCTGAGAGTCTCTGGGGCCTGCTCAGCAGCATACTCAAATACCCTAATAGATGTCAAGGCCCACACCATGGCCAGACCACACTGCATGCAGTAACACCCTAGCAGATATAGCAAGCATTCCAAGGTGTGAATGTACATGGAAAATAGGAAAGCCACAGCAACACACTACAGTCAAGACACCTAGCAGGCATACAAGTAGTGAATGTAAAGGGCAAATATTGAAGCCATAGCAACAAAGTGCAAGAGCCACTGCTATATACCAGTTACACCACATGTCCCACAGGAAAGCACACACACCCACATTAACAGTAGTAGTAGTCTTAGGTGTCAGTGTACATACACACTTAGTACAGGAAACTGGAGAAATGAATGGAGAAATGTTAATCTACAACACAGCCAGAAATATGAGAGAGATACTAACCTTTACACTCACAGAACAGTGTCCACAGCATACCAGCATGGTCCCTGCCCTTAAACTCTGAAAGGGCTATGCCTATCTCACATACCTTTTTATAGCACTGTCCTGGAATCACAGTGAGAACTGCAATCAGTACACAACTGGCTGCATGCAATTAGCAAATGCTGGCTAACAATTGGTGCAGAGGCCATCACATGGACATATGCAGATACCTACAAAAGCATGCTGTACTCCCAGTCCACACATGCAATACTTTCATTGCACCCTGTGGAGGTAGGGAGAGAGAGAGAGAGAGAGAGAGAGAGAGAGAAAAAACATACACAAACAAAAACAGTCATCAAAACCCACTCGAAAGCTGACAACTGCCAACTGGAGCAGCAGCAGGACACCAAACCAAATGGCAACGCAAGCAGCTGTGACAAACACAGGTAATGTAAAGTAATACTTTAAAAGTCTACATACTGTGAACCCTCCATATGTGTCATTGGTCTGTATCCATATGTATATGAAGATGTGCATAGGGCAGGGGACATACAGCAACTATCAGTGAAGGCTGTACATACATATGTATGTGAGGGCATCTATGTGCACATATCAATGTAGGTTGAATGTAGGTTGTAGTGCAATGTACAAAGTAGGTTTCACAGTTATGTATGTTTAGCAGTATGTTAGTGTGTGTATACAGTTTTGTAAACAAACATGTTGATATACCTATCTATCATATGGATACGTATGTATGTCAATATATGTATGTATGTATATATATATATATATATATATATATATATATATATATATATATATATATATATATATATATAATATGCATATATGTATACATACATAGAGAGGGATGTAGGAATACATAGACAGATGTAGATAGATAGAATATGTAGAAACATATATATGTAATACACACATACAGATATAGATATATGTAGATACATATACATAGACAGACAGATCTGACTATCTACAGATATGACTGTATATGACGATCTCACACTCCCCCTGTCCCACCCCCTCTGTCACTCTCACCCCCTCTCTGTCACACTCCCCCCCTCTCTCCATATCTATAGCAATATATGTACATCGATATATATATGTGTATATGTATACAGACATATATATATATATATATATATATATATATATATATATATATATCTATATATATATATATATATATATATATATATATATATATATATATATATATATATATATATATATATATATATATATATATATAGAGAGAGAGAGATGTATATATATTCTGAGTGAGGCACATGTGTACAGATGTATTGCAACAGGTGCCTGGTGACAAAGGCATGGAGTGAACACCAGTGTCAAAACTGGAGTACCATACCCCATTTCAAATCACCTACACCAGTAACCACCAGATATGTGATTGGCTGCCCACCACTGCATGTGTCAGGGGTGAACAGGGTCATAAATGTGTACAATAGTCCCCCCAATGATAGTCACAGTGGCACACTATTCCTGGAATACCTGCACATGGTATGTGTCAGCAGACATGGTGTGTCAGCTATGGACATGTAGGTCAGTGTACCCCTCCACACCACACAATGGCTGCCATGGTATGTACCTCACATGACAGCTACAGATATGGAGAAGGACACAGTGACATGTACAACACTGTGACAATGCACTCAAACACATTACCAATGCACAGTGACTGACAACACCACAGAGTACACACATACTACCCACATAGAGGTTACCACTCCTGGATTTACATACTTAAGTCACACCCATGACAGATGTCCAACAACCATAGTAACACCTCACACCATCCACAACCTAAATGACTGCTGTGTGTCGTCCTTGACACCGCAGTAGAGAGCACATGGCGGAGGTACAGGTTCCTACCCACAGATAAGACATACCCTGCAATAAACCACACAGCGTTAAGAAGCAAGACTCCCCATGAGTACATGTCACACATACCCCTGCTGAATGTTAGTCAGATAGGTAATATGCCATATGAGTCACCCTGTGTAACTGTTTGACAGGAGCAGGTACCATCACATCACATGTGTCACAATGGTCAGGGTAGCAGAACAGTATGCTGCTGTAGTCCCAGGGGCAATAGCATATTGTATTGTATTGTATTGTATTGTAATGTATTGTATTGTGTTGTATTGTATTGGTATGTAGAGGTGCCTCCTTCGTGGAGTGGAACCACTGCTGCTGTATGCCAGTGTACAGGTACATATCCTGTAGTCAGGCTAGTGTTACATAGCACTTCTATATGTGTGTTTAGCTCCTCTTGGAGTTCATGTAGCATGCAACCGGGGATACCATCAGGTCCCATTGATGCTGTGTTTTCTGCTTTTCTGAGGGCGGCTCTCACCTGGACATCTGTGATGACAGGGAGGTTACATTCAGCTGGGATAAGTATGTCTTAGTTTGGGGGAGAGGGAGGGGGGAAACTTGCACTGAACCTGTCTGCCACAATGTTGCCAATATCTGTGGGTTCAGTGAATTATTTGTTGTTGTGTACTAACTATGAGCATATTGGAGGGTTTCTGACCAGGTTTCTAACATAACTGAAGAAGGCCTTGTGGTTATCTGTAGTGTCCCTGATTTCCCTCTCAAAGTTGCCCATGGATGTTTGTATGAGAGAAAATAGCTCTTTACTAGTGCTGATCAGACATGCCTTCCCTTTATGGAATTATGCTCTGTCTTGCAGTAGCTTCCATCTTTGTTATACAATCTGTCTATGGCTGGGGTCCACCAGACAGGATGCTTTCCCTTTGTGGAGAGTGTCTTGGTCTTATATGGGATTGCATGATCCATGCATTCTCGGAGATGTCCGTAGAAATCATTTGTGAAGGAGTCAGCATTGTGGGTTGTGTCTTCCACTGGCCCAGTGGGCTTAAAGGATACCATCTCAGTGTTACGAAGTGTAAAGTTTGCATTTGAAATGTTATTCACTGTAGTCATTTGTGCTGGTGGTGGAGGTGGGATATGTATATCCAGGGCAATTAGTTTGTGGTCAGATCACAGTAGTTGATGATGTACCCCATACAGTACCTCGATACAAACCCCAGAGTGAGGAGGTGCTTTGGACCTGAATCAGTGTTCTGACTGCTGGGGTTTGGTAGTATGTCGTATGGAGTGTGCCAGGTACTGTTGCACAGTTGTTGGCTGAGCACTGATACCTGGCCATTTACATGTGTATCCACCAATAGACAGACAGATGCTATATATGTGAGATATGTTGTATCACAACAGTCGAGTAGCATGTGTAGTATGTGTGCCAAATTCTGCTGACATATTTTGCTGATATCATGTTATTTCCTTTTTCAGGACCATGGCTCACCAGCGCAATCCAGCGTACTCTGCAGCTGAGGATGAGGAAATACACCAGAGCCTGGTGCGGGATTATGCAATACTCTTTTCCTGCACCAGCCAGAATCAGCAGGAGAGGGCTGCACTGTGGCAAGACCTGGTCCGTCGGGTAAATGACATAGGCACGCATAATAGGACATATGAGCAGGTACGACATCACTGCAGTGATTTAATCAGAAATGTCCATCAGCGTGCGTCGGATATCCACAGGCAACAGGTTGCCACAGGTGGTGGGGTGGCTACACATCCCCACTCACCAGACTGGAGGGACTACTCATAAGTGTTGTGGCTCCAGCCGCCAACAACAACAACAGCAGCAGACCTGCATTATGATGGAGGCTGGAGCCACACAGCACCAAGACTACGAGCGTGCAGGTAATATGCCATATGTATAGTTGACTGTTGTGTACACTGGTAGTTAATGCATGTGTGAGGTGTGTCCTTGGTTTGTAGCTGTCATCATAGTATTTAATGTGCAAGTGTGATATTCTCAATATCAGCAGCTGACCTGTGAAAGGCAACTGTTGTACTACTGACCTGTATCATACTCAGTAACAATGGCACAGTTGTGCCCACTGACATTAATTTCCTCACTTCTGCAGGTCCCTCCGGTGTAACAGCAATGCAGCCTATCCATGCTGGTGAGTGTGTATTAACAATACCTTTAATAGTCTTGATAGTAATAGTAATATTAGGCTCACTTAGTAGTGCTCTGTGTATGCATGCAGGTGTGTCTGTGTCTGTGTGTTGATATCTCGCATACTGAGTAGTGTGCAAGTGTGCAACTGTGTGCAAGTGTGCAACTGTGTGCATGTGTGCATGTGTGCACCTGTGCATGTGTGCATGTGTGCATGTGTGCACCTGTGCATGTGTGCATGTGTGCACCTGTGCACCTGTGCATGTGTGCATGTGTGCATGT
The DNA here is from genome assembly GCF_019279795.1 of Protopterus annectens. Classification (NCBI taxonomy): domain Eukaryota; kingdom Metazoa; phylum Chordata; order Ceratodontiformes; family Protopteridae; genus Protopterus; species Protopterus annectens. Next base: position 782,120,697 of record NC_056730.1, read on the forward strand.
GTGCACCTGTGCACCTGTGCATGTGTGCATCACTGGTAACATTGTGTAGACATTGTAAACTGTGTTTCCTGTTTCCCTCCCACAGGTTCTGGTGCTGCTCTGGTGTCATGCAGCAGGGAACCTGAATCAGGTGCCACAGGTACTGATAATGATGACATCTGTGTAATGGCACAGGAAGGTGTGCCAGGGTCCGTCATTGGTCAGCCAATTGACAGTACACAGCTGTCAACCCCATCAATGCGCACAGTCATCCTGCCAATACACCCTTTGTCACCAATGTCCCTAGGTGATGGACAGGATACAGTGGGCATTGACCAGGGTAATGTGGTATCTGTGGCACATGCTTCCCCACACAGCAGCCATGGGCATGGCCCTGAGATGGTACCACACAGACAGATGTCCAGGGGTTCTCGTGGGAGCATCCGTGGGCATACTGCCCCTGTCAGACGTGCCCACAGAGGTCTTACAACCTCAGCTATGTTTTGGGCTGTCATGCAGGCACAGTCACGTATGGAACGGTACACCAGACAGGGTCTGAGGGAGCTGACAGCATGTCGCACAGCCATGACTGACAGTATGCGTGACATTGCGGCTGCCATCCGTAATTTCACCGATGTCATAGACAGACGTTGTGGGGACATATTAGATCAGTTCCACAACTACATGTCCATGAGCCAGGGCAATGGTGGATGGTTGAGGCATCGACGTGGGCGTATGCCAGCAACAGCAGCAGCTGGCAGTCATCGCGGATGACAACAGGGCCGCGGCTGCCCCCATAGTGCCAGCAGCAGCCCCAGCAATGCTGGGTCTGTGCTGTCATCAGACCGCCCCAGGAGACCACGTGCACGTGGCTCTGGACAGGCCCAACAGGGATCTGTGTCCAGTCAATGAACACCTGCTTCTGATGACAGTACCCAGTCTGGATTGGTACTGGATACGGTCCGTAGCACCCCTGCAAGGCACAGGTACCGTGTCCGTGGCCAGAGACACTGATCTGTATGACCTGGCAGGTACAGTCTGTGGCTGTCCACAAACACCGGTATATGGCAGCCATGAGGTGGAACTGTGTGCATCCATACACACATGCGAATTGACAACACCTAGGGCTACCGCATACATGCACACACTGCATCAACATTGCCCCACCTTGTACTGCTGTCCCTCACCAACACACATACACATACATGTCAATTGGTGGTATCAGTGGCAGACTCAGGCATACCAAGTTCACACCCTGTGCATATGATGAAACTGTGCCACCTCCTGCAATCTGTAACATCAGTGCAGGTACAGGTTAACATGTTGCTGATGCACAGGGTGACTACATAGGCGTGTAGTAATAGTATCATGTTGTTAACAGTACTGTGTGCTGATATAATTGTGGGTATATCCCAGCATGCCTGATGCAGTAAGGGTATGATTGTCTTGTACTGTTTTCTACACCCATGGTAAGTACCATAGTGTATCATCTGCACATGTTTGCATACTGGTGGTAAGGATGTCAACAGAAGGCCACATACATAGGTAGCACAGGGGATAAGGTAATGAAAGTATTGATACGCAATGATGGACATGTAAACTGCAAGTGGCATGTTGCCCACACTGGACTCTGCAATGCGGATGTTTGAGGATGTTGATATGTGTGCAGTACTACACGACTGGTACAGGACACACAGGAGCACCCTAGCACTGCAAGCTCACATCTCATACCATGCTAGACAGCCCCAACACACAAAACTAACTTTCACAGGAGGGAGAGTCCCCATAAATGTCAGGGATACTGTGGTGGCAGGACAGGTAGCATACATCCTACTAAGTATGGAACCACTGAGTGAAGGCTCAGTGTCTGTTATTTGACATGTGTATTACTGCAGGTATGAGCACCTGGGTTTCCATCCGGTTATTGTACATCCTGACGGTACATGGTCTGTACACTTGTGTGCGCTGAGACTGGACCCTGGCCATCTGACCTGTGTATTTCCATGTACATGTGTATAGTGCCTGCATATTTGCACTGTTACCTACTGGAAGTGGTACAGCTTGTTTGTTGTACAATGGACTACATGCAGCCCTGCTTACTGTAGCTTTGTTTGCATGCATGTTTGCTTGCAGTTACCCTGGAACACTGATCCCACCTGCAATGCAGATTTACAGAGCTTCTGTGGACTCCTAGTGACATCTGCATAGCTTACTATATGTATGTCCATGTCTCACTTGACAGAACGTCACTGTTTGTCCTGTTCGCATGTACGTTGCCTGTGACACATTGCATATGACTTTCCTGGCATTTGACCACGTGAGCAGTCATATATGCCAGTGCTAACTAATCACAGGCACTACACCCTCACATACTCACCTTCTGTACCTTGTTCCCCATTGGCCCTATGTGCTGTTAATCACCATGGCAATCACAATACTATGGTAGCATGTGCAAAGGTCACTTGTCAGTCACCTCTATGGTACAGTTGTGGAATATGTGAGTCATGTGGCAATGTCACAGCTGCCACATGTACACAGTCAACCCTCTCCCCTACACATGGATGTACAACACATGTATGAGATGCAACCACATAGCCAAACTGGGGACTAAGCACTCTGAACCCAGTACTGGCATAACCTGTCAGGTGGCATGAAATACTACAGTGACTACAATACCAGTCTGATGTAGACCTACACTGACAGCAATCCAAACACATGAACACACTGGGGCATTCGTGGAGCCTCAGAATAGCATCCTGCCTGAGCAGCAGACACCTCTGCAGCTGGCACACAGGCATACGTTAAGCCGGAACACAGCACGTGCAACACATAGCACACAAATCCTGTGTGCCAAACAGTCACAGCCTGTACGGCTAGACAACACACCTGCTACAGTTGTGTTAGGTACCTTTATTGTCCGGTACAGTGAGGTCCGCTCACCAGGCTGGACGAGGTGAAGGTCACAGTGATATGCCCGTGGGGCACTATGGTCCACCACATAACACAAGCATACAGGTCAGTCAGAGGCATGGACACATATGACTCAGTCATTGTCCATGCCACTATGGCTGACCTGTGATGTACCTCCCTGGACTACATGATAGGGAACATAGAAGGGCTCTCTGAGCATGTGGCACAGGCTGGTATGACCCTGACCTTGGTTGGCATCATACCCTCACCAAGAATGCTGAAGTATTACTGAATGCTGATGAATTACTGTAGCTACAACACCCTAGCTGAAAGGTTCCTAGCATGTAGTCACTGCATTGCTATGGAACAACTTGTTACCACTCCCACAACAGGTGAAAACATGCAGCACCTGTTCATCAACAACATGTAGACTATATGCCCCAGACCAGATGTGTATCCCTCGCTGCTAGGATGATACCATATACAACTCACACTGTATATACACATACCACATGCAGCACCTGCACAGAAGACCACAGTCATAATGTTATCCAGTGCAAATACCATGTATTCACATGTGGCAGGCGTCAGACATGGGAACTATTGAAGGTCACAGGTACATATGTGTATTTGGCACACACATACATCATCTGTGTCCATTGCCATTACTGGTTTAATCGATGTCATGCATTATTGTGAACAACAACCCACACACATGGGCATTCTGTGTGACAAAACACACGTGGCATGTGTGGAATTCAAAGCCATAACTAACTGTGCTATGACAGTAGTGAGAGACACAGTAGCAGAGCGTGCTATTTGCATTACTGGGAGATTTGCCCTCTTCTGCTGTACTTGTAGGGTGCTGACATCATCTCTGTGTAGAGATTGGAATATGCAGCAGCTGGTGTGTTGTACTGGTTGCCAAAAGGGTCAGTTCTCTCACACATGTAATTGCACACACCCTACTTCCACCCCCCACACACACACACTTGCCATTTGCAGGATTCAAACCCCTACCTAACTATGTTATGAAACTCAAGACGCATTAGCAGAGTGCGCTATTCGCATTACTGGGAGGTTTCCCTTCTCCTGCTGTACTTATAGGGTGCTGACATCATCAGTGTTTAGAAAGGGGAATGTGCATCCTGTAGTGTGTTCTCCTAGTTGCCAAAAGGGACATTTCTCTCACACAGAATTGCACACACACTAACCCCCCTCACCCAAACACACACACTTGCCATTTGCAGGATTCAAACCCCTACCTAACTATGTTATGACACTCAAGACGGACGCATTAGCGGAGTGCGCTATTCACATTACTGGGAGGTTTCCTTCTCCTGCTGTACTTATAGGGTGCTGACATCATCAGTGTTTAGAAAGGGGAATGTGCATCCTGTAGTGTGTTCTCCTAGTTGCCAAAAGGGACATTTTTCTCACACAAAATTGCACACACACTAACCCCTCTCACCCAAAAACACTTGCAGGATTCAAACCCCTATCTAACTATGTTATGACACTCAAGATGGATGCATTAGCGGAGCATGCTATTCGCACTACTGAGAGGTCATTCTTCTCTTGCTGTACTTATAGGGTGCTGACATCATCAGTGTTTAGAAAGGGGAATGTGCATCCTGTAGTGTGTTCTCCTAGTTGCCAAAGGGACATTTCTCACACAGAATTGCACACACACTAACCCCCCTCACCCAAACACACACACTGAGCATTTGCAGGATTCAAACCCCTACCTAACTATGTTATGACACTCAAGATGGACACATTAGCAGAGCGCTATTCGCATTACTGGGAGGTTTCCCTTCTCCTGCTGTACTTATAGGGTGCTGACATCATCAGTGTTTAGAAAGGGAATGTGCATCCTGTAGTGTGTTCTCCTAGTTGCCAAAAGGGACATTTCTCTCACACAGAATTGCACACACACCAACCCCGCTCACCCACACACACACTGAGCATTTGCAGGATTCAAACCCCTACCTAACTATATTATGACACTTGAGGGAGACGCATTAGCAGAGCGCACTATCCGAATTACTGGGCATCTGTTCTGCACCTGCAGTATTTATAGGGTGCTGACATCATTATTTATACAGAGGTATGTACATCTATTACTACCTGTCAGGTGGGGGATAGCATATATATGCATTTGCAGCCACCTACTTCAGGGTCAGATATGCACATCAGCACTGGCAGGTTATGTTTTATACCATGCTTCGTGACCACAGGACCTGTAACACACAACACAACCAGTTCAGACCACTCTCCCACATCCGGGACACACACTTTGCTTCCCTGGGAACAGTGCCAAGATATGAAGGTGTTCACATACACCATTCCAGTTGTTAACGTCAGGTACAGGTATATTGTGTGTGGGAACTACTCAGGCCTCTACAACATTACCCTACAGCCACTACAATTTGTGAGTCCATGTGCTATGGCAGGACCACTCACCACAGCCACAAGGGGAATACATATTGCACCTGACCATCTGCAACATGGGTACTCACTGTTCCACACCAGAGGTAGACCACCATTGTTGATATCTGACCATACCCACCTTTCCCTGGACATCCATATCCCATCCCCACCCCAGGCAAGGTTGTCACTGCAAACAAAGTGTATTTATCAAAAGCAGACTTTGCACTTGTGAAGACTGGGGTGGAAGACTTCAAAGGACCCATGCTGGGGGAGTATACAGGCCACTCTGCATAATCCTTGACAATTGCATTCTATGAGCATGTGGAAGGTTTGCATTGATCATGCTATCCCAAATATACCCATGACTCCTCCACAACAGGACACCCTGTCAGGTGTACACCAGCCATATATGAGCTGTCCAACAGATGGAGTGAGCTAATACATTGCAGAGCAGTAGCCCACAGAGGGAGGACATCTCTGAACAGTACTGGCACGACACTTCAATCCCTCATAATCATCACGACAACGTGTTGACAGTGAAATTGTCCAGACACTGCAGATAAGGCTCCCCTCAGTCTGTTATTGATGCCCACTTACTGTTAGAGGTCCTCACCAACCCTCTTCCAGCACACACCAACAACATGGATGTGGCATAGCAAATTCAACCCCTGGGATCTCCACTGTGTCCCTGCTTGATGGAGGCACAGCACACTAGCCTCAAGCGGTGCCTTATGTGACCTACTTTACAGTGGCACAGTAGCCTACTGTACTGGGGATGCAGACGCCAAGCACACTCTGGCTAAGCTTTCATTCCCTAGGGCAAACAGCCTAGTATTGACCTCTACACCCATATGTTTAATTGTCAGATGCACAATATTTGTTGCTGATAGACTGTTTGCAGGTCTTTATTGCCATAGCATTCCCTGTTTCTATGAACAACTTGTGTATCTGTGGAAGATGTTTGAATATGAGGGGATCCACTATATCACTTATGTCTCTGTAGTCATTTAACTGTGTGCACTGGGCAGATTGCTGTAATGTGGTTGGTTCCTGGAATGACACGTACAAATACCAGATATGTGTGGCCAACTGCTAAACTGAGATATGGCCTAAGTGTGTGAGCATGCCCAGTTCAGCCTTTCCATGGCATGTTGTCTGACATATGTCTCATTTATCAAAGTGTGCGAGCATGCCCAGTGTGAGCTTTCCATATGTTGAACTCTGCAGTCCACCACATATGTGGATGAGTGTGAACTTCAACAATATCTCACGTTTATGGTTGTGTGTTGGGTGTCATGTTGTGTACTTACTGGCCAACTGCTTTGTGTCTGAACACAACAGGGATTATACTGTGCCTGCAGGGTTTGCATGGGATACTTTGCATACAGTTGTCAACATCCTTTCATACTGACCTAACACTGTAGTACCATATAGTGTACTGGTTCAGTACTTTCACTGTGGTGGACAGTATCCTGGGCTTTAGTCCTATCACTGCTTTAAATTTTCATAGTGAGCACAACAGACTGTTTAGGGGCCAGTTGTGCACATATGACCATGTTGCATTATGTTCAGATATGGACTACTTAAACCAGGCTTGTCCAACATTGGTAGTGTATTCCACAACATAGGTGGACATTGGCAAACACTAGCGATGTGCCCTAGGCCATTTCTAATGCTAGTCAGAGAGTGTGTTTGTCCTTCGACACACATTGTAACTGGAGTTTGCCATGACATATGTCATGGTTAGTATACTGTGCCTCCGTCTACCTGTGACATAACAGTGATACCCAGGGTAAACCTACCATCTCCCATCCACTCATCAAGATTCCTCTTGAGGAGAGTCGATGGGTGACTCTCTGGCTAACCTGTACTGGGAGTTTACTCAAGAGTGGGGTGGCTTCTGTGTTATGGATCATTCAGTACAGCTTGTCCTATGTATGTCAGTGCTGGGGTTCAGGTCTCTCATGTGCATAGCTCACTGCCATTCAGATTGTACAAGGTGCAGCATGTTCATTGATTCCAGCTTGGACATGGCTTTATACATCAGGCACAGCTTGCCTCTGGGTGGGCAGTATGGCAGTGTGTGGAGCTGCAGTTTGTTTAATCAGGCAACACATGGCATCTGTTCAAGCTCTTTGATACTCCTGGTGAGGTACTTTTGGGGTCTTTCCAGTTGATGGAGGTGTCTGCTGAGGTACATCCCACAGGGGCCATTGTAGTCAATTGTGACGCTGATGAAGGATGACTGCAGAGCCACAATGACCTCCCTGATCTAGATCTCACTACCTTCATGATTAGGTGGGTATATGGTATGTTTCTGTAACCACTACAGCCACATGCTTGTCCAATGCAAGATATCTATCAACTTGTGTCCCCAGGTCTCTTATTACATCTTAAGTACTTAATGGGTTAACACCTATGTGGTAATTGGTGGGCACTTACTGTATATCCACAGGGGTTGACTATACACTTTTCTGCAATTAGCTTGCTGACATGGCTATGGCACCAGTTGTCTGTTTCTATGTGGCCCTTTTGTGGGATGCTTGTGTCAGCTGGAGGGTCAGATATGGTGGCCAGTTTGTAGTCCTCTGCAAACTTGTTCAGACACAGTCCTTCCATGTTGGCCTGTACCTATGGGACATATATACCAAACAAGGGAGGTCCCAGGACCGAGCCTTGTGGGATGCCAGTTGTATCTGGTTTGTAGTCTGACATGGCTGCAGCATTTCTGACCATGTCAGTTCTGTCCTTGGTCTGGTTTGCAACCCCTCTACTGACATAGGGGTTTATATTTAAGCTGGTGAGCTTATCTATAATGAACACGTGGGGTATTGTATGGAAGCCTTTTGCAAGGTCCAGCTAGGCTGTGTGGACCACATTCCCTCATCAATGACCTTAATGACTGTTTCAAATGAGTCAAACATGTTTAAGGGGCAGGATCTGCACTTAAGAAAGCCACACTGGGTAGGGTCCAGTGTCAGTAGGTCCCCAATATCTTTATGTCTGAGGTACATGCTGATCCTTTCCATAGCTTTGCAGACCAAGCTTGTCAGCATTCTGGGGTGGTAGTTTGCAGTATCCATTCAGGCAACACCTTTGTGGAGAAGGACCACTGTTGTTGTACACTGCTCTTTGTGTACATATCCTGTGGTAAGGCTGACATTGAGCAGTAGTGTTATTTGGCATTCCATTCTTCTTGGAGTCCATGTTGGACTCAGCCCAGGACACCATCTCATACCATTGATGCTGTGTGTTTTGCTTTGTAGATGCTGGCTGTTACCTCAGCATCTGCAATGTCAGGGGGCCAGCACTCTGCTGGGATAGATATTTTGCATTTTGGGGGTTGCACTGCACCTGTCAGGTTGGATGTTGGCAATATGTGTGTGTGTTTGGTATGTTGTTTGTAATATTTGAGTGATTCAGAGCATATCTGTGAATTCCCAACAAGGTTCCTACCATCAGTTAAGAAAGCCTTGTGATTATCCTTAGTGTCCTGTACAATTTGTATCTTCATAGGTTCATAGGTTCATACTAGGCTATCCGCCCTAGGGCATTTCTAAGCCTAGCCAGAGTGTGTGTGGCTTTCGCCACCCCTTGCTATGTGAATATTATGGCCATTTATGATTTACTTTACTGTGCCTCTGTCTGGATGTGACACAGTGAAGACCCCAGTGTACATCTACGATCATCCATCCACTTGGCAAGATTCCTGTTGAAGAGAGTCAGTGAGGGGCTCTGCCTAACATGGAGTGGGATTCCGTTCCAGGGTGTAGGGAGCCTCTGGGTTATGTATCTGTCCCTCCAGCACATCCTATTTCATTATGTGTTGAGGTTGACATCTCTCACTCTCACAGCTCCGATGGATTTGGGTTTTCTGGGGTGGAGCATGTCCATTACTCCTGTGTTGGACATGGCCTTGTACAACAGGCATGCAATGCCTCTGCATAGGCAGTATGTGACTGCATACAGCTGGGGTGTCTACAGCCAGGCAGCATATGACAAATATTTGAGACCCTTTATCCTCTTGGTGAGGTACCTTTGAGGTCTTTCTAACTGCTGCAGGTGTCGGGTAAGGTACATCCCAAATGAGGCATTGTACTAGATTATGGGTCTGATAAGAGAACAGTATAGGGGCACAATGACCTCTGTTGATGTAGATGTGAATCCTTTCATGATACGGTGTCCAATATAGACAGTCTTCCTAGCCACGTTGGCAATGTGAGTGTCACATGACAGGTTACTGTCCACTTGTGTCCCTAGGTCCCTGATTACTCCTTCCATACATAATGGATTACCACCTATGTGGTAATTTGTGAGTACCTTGTTTGGTATTTGGTGAGACATTCATACTGTCCAGTGTCTTCAGGATGGCTGAGTGGGGTTCCTGTGTGTGAGAGTGTAGTCTGTAGCATGCTACAGACTGTACAGCAGTTTTGCCTACAGTTAGTTGCACATGGGTGGTCTCCGATGCTTCGTGCATTGTCAGTTACCTGGACGTGTGGGTGTCTGTGCTGAATATGGATACTCCCCCTCCTTTTATGTTTTGGTCCAGGTTTTGGGGCCATAACGCATGATATGAGGTATAACCTGGTAGTGCTGGTGTGCTGTCAGGAGCCTTGCTGCAGGTTTCTGTCACTGCACGGACATCGATGTTCTCCATACTGGGGAGGGCCTCAGGAGCATGCATGTTGAGGTTTACATGTCTGGCATTGGGCAGCATTACCCTTATGTTTCTTTCCACTTATGTTTTCTAGGGAGGTGGGTTAGTCTTTTCAGCCTTGCCTACAAAAGGCTCTATGGAGGTGGCAAGAGCCTTATCCAATATCCAGATGCCCAGGGGTAACAGGTGCAAGCCATCCCTGGCACAGCAGTGTGGCTTGTCAAGCATGACATCCCAAGCAGACAGACATTGGATCCCCTTGGAATGACACCAGTAATTGTGCCACTTGTTAAAGCTGATCATTCTGTGTTTGTACTGTGGCATCATTCTTGGTGAGGGTAGGATGCTGCACACGGTCAGTGTCATACCGGCCTGGACTACATAATCGGAGAGCTCATCTATGTCTCTTTTCATGTAGTCTGGGGAGGTACATCTCAGGTCATTCACACCAGCATGGACAATGACTGCATCATATTTCTACTTGCTTTGGGGTGACCTGCGTACTTGTGTTATGTGGCATATTGTAGCAGCCTACAGGCAGCTTACTGTACCCTTTCCCTTGTTCAGTCTGGTGAGTGGGACAGCAGTGTGTCTGACTATGGAGTCACCTATTACAACTGTATCAGGCATGTTGTTTCTCCTTCTGGCCTGTGACTGTTTGGCACACCAGCTTTGTGTACTATGTGTTGCATGTGCTATGTTTGGAGGTAGTGGTTGCTTGGGTGTCTGCTTTGGAGGCCTCTGTTGATGTGGTGTGTTTGTAATTAGGGCCTCCAGGAATGTTTTTCTGTGTTTATGTCTTTGGTTTGCAGTTGTGATAGGTCTATGTGAGACTGGGTTTGTGGTGTGTGTGGTTACCTTCTCCTCCTGACTAGTTTTGACAGTACTGAGTTGAGAGAGCTCAGCCTCCGGTTTGGATAAATGGTTGCATCTCTCACATATATTTGTATTTCTTGGGGAGGTGAGGGTTGTCTGTGTACATGGGGCAGGTGTAACATTGCCTCAAGATTCACAGATTCAACTTGTTGTAGCTGGCCTTAGTGGATTGTATGAGTGGACATATTTTATTGCCATACTACTGATCAGTGATTACTTCCCTTTTATGTTTGCTCTATCATGTAGTAGCTTCCTCATTCTCTTGCATGGTTTGGTAATGGCTGGAGTCCACCATGCCAGATGCCTGCGTGTATGGCATTGTGTCTTGGTTTTATTTGGGATTGCATAATCCATGCATTCCTGGCAGTGTTCATGGAATGCCTGTATAACAGGTTCTGAGGTGTGGCCCATATTTTGCACCTGCACAGGGCCTTTAATGGATTCCACATCAGTTTGGAGGAGTGCAACTTTTGCTTTACACATGTTTTTCACTGTGGTTTTCTGGCCAGGGACTGTGGTCAGGATGTGTATATCCGGTGTGATTACTCTATGGTCTGGTCTTACCAGTGAGGGATACACTTCTCATCTTGCCATCCAGTACCCATGTTGCTGATTATCACATCCAGTATGCTTACCCCTCTTGTGGGAGTGGTACGTTGTTCCTGGGCATTTTGGTTTATGGATTCTAGGCACTTTTGTCCTACAGTGTTGGAGCTAGAATAATGCTCCCAGTCTATGTTTGGGTATTTTCAGTCACCCAATATAATGTGGTTTGGAGGGCTTGATATATTCATGTATTCCAACATAGGCCAAGTGCAGTTCCTGGTGTTAGGATGGTAGTCTGTAGCAGGCTATAAACTGGGAGGCAGTTTTAGCCACTGTTACTTGACCATGGCTAGTCCATGCTGCTTCTTGTTGTGGTACCAACATGGGGTGTGGTTATCCTTGACAATTATTGCTAGTCACCCTCCTTTTGTAGCTTGTTCCATGTTTTGAGGCTGTACAGCACAGTATGAGGTGTAACCTGGTAGTGTTAGGGTGCTGTTGTGAGCCTTGACCCAGTTTTCTGTTACAGGACAGATATCAACATTCTCCATACTGGGGGAGTTTAGACTGCATGCATCTTGCTGTTTAGACTTCTGGCATTGGGTAGCATTACATCTAGGTTCTTATCCCTTGTGATACCTATGGAGGTGGGTTTGTGTTTTGAGCCTTACCTATTCAAGGCACGCTGTGGGTAACAACAGCCTTTGCCAGTATCCATATGGCCAGGACTGATAGGTGCACGCCACCCCTAGCAGGTGGAGCATCATGTCATGCTCAGCATGTCATCCCAGGCTGGCACACATTGGATCCCCTTTGACTAACAGCAATACTTCAGCCAATTATTGCAATTGATCATCTCATCGTCATATTGTGGCATCATGCTTGGTGAGGGTAGGATGTTAGTCAGGGTCATCAAGTTTGCATATACTACATGGTGTTACATTGCTTAACACATGGCATTCATGCCTCAGGTGGTGCTGCAGGGCTGCCTCTGTCGGATGCACATACTACACTCCCTGTACATGTTTGAGAGCAGGTTATGTCATTTTAGGCATCCCTGTTATTATATGAGTGAGTCAGAGAGGGTATCATTCCCAGGGTTCCTACTGAGCCAGTGTATGTGCTATGCGTTGCCTCTTTGCCAAGGCCAGGGCATACTGGGCACGCCTCCTTCTGCCTACTGGGGCAGGCTCAGGTTGTTCCTCCTCCGAGTCACGCTCTGCCTGTGATGGCCTTGGCAATGGTGGGGGCTGTTTGGCCCGGCCCTATGCTGGTCCTGCTGCAGCTGTTTTGCAAGATCATATTATGTAGCATAGCACATACCATGACAATTTGGGTACATGTAGTTGGTGAGTACTGCAAGGCTCCACCAGATGTGTCCAGACACCGGAACCGTGACTTGAGCAGCCCAAACACACGCTCTATTACATTACGTGTTTGTGCGTGTGCCTCATTATGGCGTTCCTGTTCAGGTGTGTGTGCGTTTCTGATGGGTGTCATCAGCCACGGCTCCAGTGCATAACCTGCATCCCCACTAGGTGTCCATGTGGGATGTCCCCATTGGCAAATGTCTGGTACAGCTGCGTCAAATGCCAGATATGGGAATCATGGTAGCTCCCAGGGCAGCCAGCACACACATTCATTATTATGCCCTGGGCATCACACATGACCTGGCAGTTGATGGAGGGAAGCCCTTGCGGTTAATGTAGGCCCTACCCGCTCACCGGCTGGTGCTTTGATGCGTATGTGCGTGCAGTCTATTGCACCCACTACCTCAGGGTATTCCGCTATTTGCTGGAAGAGACGCATATTGCTGGCCAATACCTCACGGGCATTGGGGAAATATACATGATCACCGACATGTGCTGACATGGCATCCAGGAACTGGTGCAGTACCCTGGAGGCTGATGCCTGTGATATCCCCATCATATCACCAGTTGGTCTCTGGAAGGTACCTGTTGCTAGTATTCTTAGGCCAACACATACCTTGGTTTCCACTGGGATGGGTTCCCTCTGTTGGTTCTGTGTGTGAGGCGTGGCCTGCACAGCTCAACAATTTGCTGCAGGAGGTCTCTGTCCACTCTATAGCGCTCCACTATCTCCAGCTCATGTAACCCGTGGTAGGTGACCCTGGGCCTGTACACTCTTCTCCGTCTCCTCACTGTGGGTTGTCTGGCACCATTTGCATTGTCACCACCCTCAGCAAGTAGCCTATGTCTCCTTATGACAGCTATGGCAGCCCCTAGCATTTCTGCTCTGAGTTCAGCTTTTTCAGTTTTCACTTCTAATAGCTTACTCCTGTCTTGCAGTGTCTCTTGAGAGAAACATCCTGCACTGCTGTTTGCAGAGTTTTAAGTGCTTGGCTGGGCTACTATTCTGCCTGTGTAATTGCCTGCTTCTAATTGTTTTCACCTGCTAGCTCCAGCAGTATTCCCTGCTAGCTTCCTACTAATTCTGTTGCTTCCTGTTTCCTTTCTGTTTCCTCAGGGGGGAGCAACGCGCATACCAGCAGAAACACGCTCACAGTGGCTTACACGCAGGCACACATACTTACACAGTTTAGAATCTTCTTATTCGGGTTAAAACATGTGCACACCAGCGCAAACAGTCTTACAAGTCTGCCAACAGGCTCCCACATGCTCAGTCTGCCTTACACGCGCGCACACTGCCCTACTCGCACCTCATGGCATGCACACGTGCGCATGCATGCCCAGCAAGAAACTTTGGTGTAAGCAACAGTGTACACCTTCCATTTCTTGACTTTCCCATGCTTATCTTGTGGCACTCCTCTTTCCATGATATGTGTCTGACATCTGTCATGTAACACTGACCTCCAATGAACTGCATTTCTTTCTGCCATTCCCCCTGTGATGTCACCTATCTCCTACTCTATTCCTCCCCCTTATGTATCTCTTACACTACTCAGAATGTGCTCATTTGCTATGTGACAGTGGAATTCAGTATCCTAACACTCATTTACATCAGATTGCCTACTAATGCTTAGTTACATGTCTTAGACTCAGCTTCCCCCATTAGCAACCACTAAACGGTGGCCATGTTGTTTTTGGTCTGCTGGTCCCTGCATTGTAAATCCATGTATTGCATAAAACCCACATTTGTGGGTTTATAACCTTCATTTTTATGTTTTATATAGTGCAGCCCATTTGTGCAGGGCTGCACTGCGTTTAAACATTGGCGATCGCCGGAAAAAAAAAATTATTATTTCTCATATTTGCATCAGGGTACCTTGCCAATGGCCACATATTTGGCCATTGGCATGCTGCCTGACACATATGCACCCTTTATTTGGAGCTGACATGGCTCCATTGTGTTATTTGCAGAAACGTACTCAGTTGTCAACTGAGTACATTTCTGCAGCTAAAACGGCTCTTACACGGGCTGGTTTGGGCTTCCTGGATCGCTAATCTACCTCATTTGCATGCCTTTCGGCTGCAAGTGAGGTGATTAGCATATCCACGCCCACTCCATGTAAGAGACGTTTTAGCTGGTCTCTTACACGGAATTTCGGGCTGTTCCTGGATCGCGAGGGCTGCATGGAGTCTTACACTACTCTTAGACTCCGTGCAAGCCTTCGTGAATCCTGCCCATTATGCTTCAAACATTGTGTTACAAAATGCCATTCCATTTGTAAGTTATTGTTCTGTATATTTACTGGACAAAAGTAGGCCAGCATTCCTTGTATGGAGAGATGTGTCTACTGTAAAAATGCCAGCAGTTAAGAAATTGTAGTGTTTAAGGCTTAATTTATTTTAATTTTGTCTTCGAACACTTCCTGGCTTCATTAACAATCATGTCGGCTTCATGCTAAACTTAGATGATTTAAGCATGTAAACAAGATGAGCAGCAGCGTTAACTGAATATGCTTGCTACTAATTATGCTTATACAGTTGCAAGCACACGGTGTAAACAAAATGGATTGCATATAGCAATGCTCAGAGATGAGCACATGCTATAGCAAAGACGTATTTTAGGGCAAGTACAAGGAAACAGTACAGAATGAGGGGAAGTGAAATGGCAGAACTGATACACAAAATATGTTATAATGATGTATTAATGTTGGAGAAGGGAGTGTTTAAAGTGTACTCATATCCCACAGACAAACGTGACAAAAGTGTATAAGAAGCATTTTTGATATAAAACCTGCAATATTGTGGTCTATGTTCAGTCATCAAATAAGAAAACATCAAACCTCTGTTCATCGAACATAAAACATCAAACATTCAATTCGGCGTACATTCAATCATCAAATATTTTACCCAGGGAATGGAGTAGATTGGTCAGCATTAGGAGGCATAGCCCTCCACTTGGGTGAGTTTGATATACTCAGGTGTATGTTTCGGTATGCATGTTGGTCCACTGTCTCTTTTCCCTGGGTGAAATATTGGATTATTGAACATTCTCTGAATTGAACGTTCAAAGTTTTATGTTCTATGAACAAAGGTTCAATGTATTTCTTATTCGATGACTGAACATAGACCCACAATATTGATGTAATGACAATTAGTGTGAATGTCAATCCTGCAGTAACACACATAAATAATAACAGACAACCTGATAAATTATGTCATAGGAACATAAAGCTGCAATGTCACAAAGGGGTGTGAAAATGTCATATACATGTTAATTAAATGCTAACTTGAGATAACAGTTAGCAAAGGCAGAAGGTGCATTATGGGTTGAATTCACAGAATGCAGTTATTGCATATAAGGATGTATATACAGGGAACTGATGTATGCAAGCTGACGGCACCACAGTATTATCCATTTCATCGTGTGTACACAAGAACAAAAGGACCTTACATCTGTAATGTCAGGCAAATCATAAATGTACATATTTATGTAATAAAACGACAGTGGCACCAATAGGAAATGGTTGTATCACCTATGAGCATGTAATTTGTAAGCAAGTGTTGCATGGTTATATAAATGGTACATGCCAATCTAATAAACAACATACATACATGACCAATGACAAGACTGAAGGATGACATGTCAGGAGTCCAGTTTAGTTCTTGCTGATTTGCAAACATATCTGACATACTAATACTGGACATACTCGCATGCAGTTACAGGGAACAGTAACAGAACATAAATTCAACATCAGCAATACAATTGAAAGTGTTGTAACAGGACCAATCACATTTCCTGATGATCTTGCTGCATGCCATATAGGAAGAAATGCTTATGGAGTCACACTTCTGCCATTAAGCTGTATATTGTGACAGAAACAATTGCAGTAGTAAACACATGTCTGGAGGAGAACATGCAATACAGAGCATAATTATCTTGTGAATAGGTAATGTATATGAGTGAGGAATGACCTGAGAAACATTTGTATCATGTCCTTTTAGAGCAGATACCAGAACAGATATCAAAAGGATGAATAACAATCATGGGCACCACAGACATACACATATCAGTCATGTAAGGAAGTTCCCCCATGAAGAGCGTACAGCATTACCATACTATATAAGGTGTACTGATGACCTGTCTGTTACTAAAATGCCTGAAAATGCTGTCTCTGTAAGTATGTGTGAACCACTGTAGTCTGACAGATGTTACCAGATTCAAACCCCTGCCTATTATACAAGGCTTTGTCCAGACCCTTGTATTGGCAGCCTATGCCACATCAGTCAGCAATTGAGGCTGTCACAAATAACTGAACTGAATGTGTGTGTTAACACAGGAAGCAAGGCTATAATATGAACAATCAGATTTAGTCTGAATGCCAGAAAGGAGCTGCACATGTTATTGTCCACACAACACTGGACATTACAATATGACTGATTCTTTGACGAAGAAGCTGTTTCCACCATATAGGACACACACTACCCAGAAATGAACACCAGTCTATATGTGTAGGTATACCATAAAAGCCAATACCTGATGCATGTGCCACAAGAGCACTGATAACACAACATGCCCTGAATCAACATTTCAATGTCATGCAGTCACAACCCATGATGATATATCTTTGTCCAACATAAAAATAGATATAAATAACTAGATATAATGGTGTTTATGTAATGTCAGTACATTTGTATAATGCTTCTTCTGTTATCTCTCAGGAATTAAACAGCAAGTGATGCAACTCTACTGACTAATGACATCTGGATAAAAAGCAAGCACCGCAGTGGAAGTGTTACAACTTGTATGATAATCTACTTATGTTAACTTATTGCATCATATGTATGTATGATAAACAATCTCTGAAATGAGAGGGATCATGGAGGACGTTCACACTGCAAATGAACACAATATAACTGTGGTACATGTCTTTCATGCATTACAGTATAAGGCACAACAATGCTAACAGGAACTGAATGTGGATGTTGAACACATTAATATTTGACAGTAGACAATACATGAGATTTTACAGGATGAATGCATCATGGTAGAAATGTCAGTACAATTGTGAGGTAAGTTGTTACATGAAGGTGTTACGTCATCTTCTTTCTGTTAGTGATATCTGTGCCTGTAATTGTTGTAGTATGTCAATAAAAGACAGCATGTTGTGTCATTCCCTCATGCCAGAGGATAACACTTCCTACATATGTTATGTAAAGAACATGAAAGCAACTGTCATCAGTACTCTGAATAAAAGCACTATGTGACAAATTGTCTCAGGTTTTAGGAAGAGGGATCCACATCTATATGTGTATAAAGCCAATCTGCTGACAACAGTGTTACTGACACAGACATTCACAATAACACTGACACAACATAGTCTGAGCATTAGTGGATGGATTTGATTTAACTAAACATCCTTGTCTGAATAACAAGCACTACACAATCATGTTGATGTACAACTGAGGCAGTGCACAGTTAAATGGATGATATTGCCACTGTTTATTAGCTGAATGTTTATGCAAAATAGTGTAAAAAGTGCACAATAACACTGTACAGTTACATATTGTATATGTTTTTGCAGAATAGTATACACAGTAAGTGGGTGAAAGACACACTCACAGCTGGACTCCAATGTCTAACGTGTAGTTACACATTATACAAAGCACACTATGAAAATCATGCAACACAGGACAATGCACTCTCAAATGTGACACACTCCAGATATGTTATCAGTATGTTATCAATGTGTGGACAAAATGTTATTTTCCCTGGTGATGTTGGGATTTGTTAGTGTCACAAAGTACCACTGTAATTCAATCTCATATTTAGAAGCATATATAAAGGTAATTGTGAGGTGGCCAACAGTAGATGACACTAATAACTGTCACACTATAGAAGCAGTGATGGAGTGGAACACCCTACCTATCCACTTACACCATCTGTACAACACATTATCAGTAGCCTGCACCACAGGAGAATAATGACTACAACTGACCTACACTGCGTCTTTGAAGGGATGACATCAGCAGTGTATTGGTAAGGAGATGTATCTGGCAACATTATTCTTACAGCCAATTAAGGGTTATAAAATTGCTCACTGTATGTGTGTGTAAACAATCATGATTCGATTGGCAGCCACACTTGCAGAAGTTAAGCACTGCTGTATTGAAAATCTAGTTGCACATTATAGAGAATGGAGAAGTTTGATATTTGAATAGCTTCTCTTCACTTGCCAAAGAATTACCTCATCAGTGTGCTGAACCAGACATGTTGGCAGACAATCTAGTAGCTCTTATTGATGCTACACAAAACACTTGCCATTTTAAGAATAGAAATGTTCTACCTCCACCCCACTTAACAAATGTCTGCAGAACTTTTCCTCTACAAAAACTAATGTTTAACTACTGTTATTTGAAGCATTAATTTGCACATTTATGGACATGATATTGCCTAAAACAGCAAAGTTCTCTTTACATAATGCACACAAAATTGTAATAATTACATTACAAACAGTATGGATAACCACACCCTTGTGTAGCAATGAAGATGAGGGTAGGTATGGTGGGCTAGAGGTGGTATAGTCATCTTTGATTTTCAAATATATATCCAAAGTATAGGTTGGATAACCACACCCTTGTGTAGCAATGAAGTTGAGGGTGGGTATGGTGGGCTAGAGGTGGTATAGTCATCTTTGATTTTCAAATATATATTCAAAGTATAGGTTGAATGGGAACATGCTCACCTACAATCTGACATACACACATGCATGTCTGTCATGGGTACTGAACCTCCTACATATATAGTTACATAATTGAGAGAACACTGTATTACCCACAAGTTCCACAGGAAAAGTCTAAGTCTTAAGGGGAGAGAGTGTACTCTTGTCTGAATTACCTCATCTGTGTATTTCCTACAGGATGCATTTGTAACAGTTGGAATAGGGGAGCTATGTACATATTTAAATGCTTCCTCTTTAGGGGAAATAGAGACAGGAATAGGCACTGCACACACACACACACACACACACACACACACACACACACACACACACACACACACACACACACACACACACACACACACACTAATATTCCATGGAGGGTATCAAACCTCATTCCTATCTAGGTTACACTATCTGGAGAGCACTGCACTAGTTGCAAGTACCACAGGGGAAATCTGACTTTTATAGGGTCAGAGGACACTTTTGTCAGGATTAATTCACCAGTGTGTTTTAGAGAGGATGTTACTGTAAAAATAGGGATAAGTGAGCTGTGAGAACAGTTAAATGTATTATTTGCAGAAGAAGTGGATACACCACCAAATGATGTACACAGTCACACACACACGCACACACACACACACACACACACACACACACACACACACACACACACACACACACACACACACATCTTCCATGTTGAACATCAAACCTCCTACCTATGTTACACAATCTAGAGAGCACTTTACCAATCACTCCCAAAGGTGAAGTCTGACTCTTGGGGGTAAGATTGCACCTTTGTCAGGATGACCTCATCAGTATGTTTCAGAGAGATGTCTCTGTAGAATTAGGAATAAAGGAGGGGTTAGAACAGTTAAATGTACCATTCTCAGGATAAGTGGCTATACCACCATTTGATACACTCAGCCTCACACTCACAAGTATTCTATCTTGGGCATTGAACCTCCTACTTATCTAAGTTACACAATCTAAAGATCACTGTGTTAGTCACAAACACCACAGGAGAAGGCTGACTCTTAATGGGAGATATTGCACTTTTGTCAGGATGACCTCATCACTGTGTTTCAAACAGGATATTTCTGTAAAAAGTGGGATAAGGGAGCTGTGAGAACAGTTAAATGTATTATTCTCCAGAGAAGTGGATGCACCACCATTGATGCACATAGTACATACATACACACACACACACACACACACACACACACACACACACACACACACACACACACACACACACACACACATCTTTCATGTTGGGAATTGAATTTCCTACTTATCTAGGGTACACAATCAGGAGAGCACTGTATTAGTCACAAATGCCACAGGAGAAGATGGACAATGCCTATGTGAAATTGGATATTGGAATATTTGCAAAAAGCAATGCTTTGAAGCCATAGGTCATGCAACAAGTGCAATTGTATGCACAGGACAATGTAACATCACCATGAATGTCACATATAATGACATGATTTTATAAAGAAATGTCAATACAGTCCTTACTGTACATTGTGCTACTGTGATGGACATTGACATGTTCCACATAATGGAATGATGCATTGACTGTTGTACACCACTAGGATATCAATCAAACATTGCTGTATCTTTATGTCAGGATGATTGCACACTTGTATTGTGTCATATTTGCACTGTGTGCATTAACAAGATATACATGCAAGTCACTCACAGAACAATGCATTGCAGAATGACAGTAATGGATTTTGTAAAAATAGGTTAATCAAGCTGGTAACACAGTTTAAGAGAAAACACTACATAGCAGATACATTACTTTACATGAATGAATTAAGTGACTAATGCAGACATACATTGTGCAACAGAAAAGTATAATTCTTTGATTTTTCTCTTTTTTCTGGTATTGTTTGAGCCTAGTGCCACTGATTTGTGCTAATGAAGGCAAAGTGTTGGCACATGTCTAATCATATATTGAAGTGCTGAACTTAACAGTTGTAATTAGAAGTACTCTGTTGCTCTTTGCTGACATACACACACAGGCCTTTACTGGAGAAACTTCATAATATGTACAAGGTTGAGCCAACATTTACAGACACAGTAGTTAGACAAAACATCAAGAAACATGCTGTCATCTATATATATTCAAAAATTTTCAGCATGCCAAGAAAATATTTAGACCTTAGTATTATCTTAGTACAACACTTAGAAATTCATATTTGTGATAGGTAATATCTGCCATCAGATTTCAGCAAATGTGAATACATGCATTCATTTTTATTACTGTATTGACCACTGCAATCCATACATCCAACCCATTATCTTGTTTAAAATTATATTAAACTGATTAAACATACCTTAGCACAGTGACTCAAAGTGAGACAGAGTAATACATACAAAGGCAATCAAATCCAAAGATATTGCCATAAGTTGTGTACTTCCATTTAGCCTTCTTTGCATATGTTGCCCAGCACCGGACATTGCACCAATGCAGAGGTGGAAGAATAATGATAAAGGAGGGAGATGATACATTGTCAGGGTGACATGGAGGCAGGGACACTTGATTATCACTCACTGAAGAAAGATAATTTTGGCTCACAACAATATGTGCCGACATGTACACCTAAATTAGTGAACCAGAAACACTCAGTAACATTTAGCTAATGGCTGGATTAGAACCCTTGAAATTATTCAAAAATCTTCCTACCCATTTTAGCACTAGCTCATCATACCACAAGGAATCTGTACTTCACCACATTAATGTAACACTATTGATGCACACTGACAACTTATTGAAGAAGGAGGAGTAAAGAGAAAGACGTAGAGAAGAACAGCAACAATATGTTTCACTTTCTACTAAATTGCATCTTATATCCCATAAAGAATCTTACATCATTACCCATAGCACAGTCAACATGGTACTCATGCACATGCACTGCGGATCAACTGACTCACTACTACCTACCTAATTACCTCCTACTGCAAGATACAGGTCACTCATACTCACTCTCCTACAGCATCACTCAACATTCTAACAACCATCTCCACAGACATTTTAATATCACCACACCTGTATAACAATCCCCCCATAGAACTCTTCTCACTTAAATATACTTGCATACAAACAACCTCACATTTACTATGTAAATATGCCAACTTACTACCTAAACTCTCACTCTTATTTATTTTCAAAATATCTCTACTCAGTCTAAGTGGTGACATACACCTGAACCTAGGCCCCCAACTCCAACAACACACACTCCATCCACATGACAATTCTACCTCTCAAAATGTCCTCAGTCTCCACTTAACAACTTTGACTTTCTAATTATTAATATGAATCTAATAAGCATTTTGAACAAGCTCCAAGACTTCCAAGCTACCTTCAGCCTTTACTCCCCTGATATTGCAGTACTAACAGAGACCTGGGGGGAATTTAATAAAGTCTACATGCACTTTTTTTCCATGTAGGCATCATGGCACACACGAAAGTAAGCAGATTTGTGATCCAGTAAACAGAGCTGGGTGCCGAGCATGCCAACACAGAAGTATCCATGCCATGCAAATCACCTCACAAGCAGGTGAATTACATGCAAATGAGGGAGGTAGAGTGATCCAGCAAGTGGATAGGCAGTCCTGCAGACCCTGTGTTGGTGTCCATAGTGTGTACAGAAATTTAAACAGAGAACAGGGGTTGCAAATGTGTAGTTCCATGGACAGAAATAGGATAGCAGACACAGACATGTGCAAAATTATCCACCATGTGTCCAAAACCGCATGGGAAATACTTTAAAATAATAATTTTTTTTATGATCTGTGTATGTTTGCATGGCTCACCGCAGTGCACAAACATGCTGTTATGAAAAAAAAAAAAAGATTGTAAAAACCACATTTAGTAGTATGTGACAGTAATGTATTATAGTGCCCTGCATAGAGTATCTACAATGGTGGAATGGTGCTATTGCCAGTGAGGCAGGGCCTGGAATGGTGTAGTTTCCAGGCTGTGTGCACAGATCCTTATGTAAATTAAGTGGGGTTACTGAATAGCACAAATGGGTATTCTTGTCCATAGATCCCATTCATGTAGGCACAGAACCATGTTCTTATCCAGAGAAGAGGTAGCTGACATCAAGAGGGGTGTGTCTCTGAGGACTTGTAAGCTCATTGGAGCTCAGCTGTGGCTGTTTGTGCAGCATGGTGCTGTGCTCAGCAGAAAGGTGTGTACACTGGCTGCTAAGCTTCATTTACTTTTATGTGTTTGCATGGTGCACTGCAGTGCTGAACAAAGAAGGTTGTCAAAAAATTGGCTGAGAAAGCCAATGGTATATTAATTACTGATGACCCCTGTTTCGGTTAAACTAGGGCCATTGACAGTCTGTAATGATGTACTTGGCAGGTGGAATGCATCACAGGTAGCCAATCACACAGGCTGCATCTACAGCAGAACACTATAAAGGCTGCATACAGCCTACAATCTGATTTCACACCTATACTTTGTACCAGTGAAGTACGGACTAAGGATTTTTAACTGAAGGAATGTTAGGGCTGCTGCATGTCTGCTACAGCTGTATGCGCTAGATGCTGAAGTCAGTGGTGCTGCTGCTGTGGCTGACAACAGGCCTAGACTGAGAAGGAGAAGAGTGTTCAGGTCCAGGGTAACCTTCCAGGAGCTACATGAGCTGCAGATTGTAGAGCACTATAGGGTGGACAGGGACATGCTACAGGAACACACTGAGCTCTGCTGCCCTTGAATCAAACCCAGAGCCAACAGAAGGGAACCCATCCCAGTTGAAACAAAGGTATGTGTAGATCTTAAGGTACTAGCTACAGATACTTTCCAAAGACCAATTGGGGACACGATGGGGGTATTGTAGGAATCAGCATCCAGGGTACTCCACCATTTCTGGATGCTATGCTACCACATGCCAGTGACCAAATTTATTTTCCCCACACCCCTGGGAGAAGGGTCAGCAGTATGCAATATTTCTACCAGGTAGCACACTACCCTGAGGTACTGGGTGCCACAGATTGCACTCAAGGACACATCAAGGCACCACCCAGAGAGAAGGGTAGGATCTACGTCAACCACAAGGGGTATCGCTCCATCAACTTCCAGGTCGTGTACAATGCCCTGGGCATTATCATGAATATGTGTGCTAGCAACCCTGGCAGTTATCATGACTCCCATATCTGGCATGCATCACAGTTGTACCAGATGTTTGCTGGGGGGGCATCCCACACGACCATTTATTGGGGGATGCTGGCTACGCACTGGAACCGTGAATGATGACACCCATCAGAAATGCACACACACCCATGGAAGAATACCATAATGAGGCACACACACAAACTAGGAATATCATAGAGCATGCGTTTGGGTGGTTCCGGTGCCTTGATATATCTGTTGGAGCCCTGCAGTACTCTCCAACCACATGTGCACAGATGTTCACAGTATGTGCCATGCTACACAAAATGATCCAGCAGAAACAGCTGCAGCAGGATTAACAAAGAAAAGGGATGCACAGCCCCCAACCAGTGCCTAGGTTCCCACATCCGCACCAACTGGGGGACTCAGAGGAGGAAACCCCTGCAGGTCTCATTGTAAGCAGACGTAGGTGTGCCCAGTATGCCCTGGCATTGGCCAAAAGAATGCACTCCGAACCTATTGCCCTAGAGACTGACACCTTACTCTGACTCACATACATGTAGTAAAAATGATGCCAGGCAACCCACACAACCTGTACCTAATCATATAATGGCTGTGTACTGTGTGTATCAAACAGAGTTAGCCTTGAGCTACAGTTCTGTCAACAGTTGCATTCGCAAGATAAGACACTCGCCTACACGCCACTTGTAAGGAGCACTATAATATGCTATCGTATGTATGGACCTGCTATATTATGCAAGGGAATATAGTGGGCTATTTGGAGAGATGTAACATCCACATGAGACTACAGATATCCAGTCCAATATTATGTGTTCTGTAATATTTACCAGGCCTCATGGTTGGAATATTCACTACAGCAGACAAGGGAGATATTAAACAGTGGGGTCACATGATATTTGCACTACTGTCTATGCCAGCAGATCATGGGCTGTTCTTCCCCCACCCCAACACATCAGTGTCCCCATACAACTGCTGTAACAGTACATCTGCAATGATATATCAGCAGACCACCAATTCCAGGGCTATGATGTAGAACCTGGCCACTTGTATGTCTCACGTAATGCAGGGGTGACAATATGTGTATGTATGGTGTTGATTGTGTGAGGAATGACAACTTTCTGTCTGGTGGCTAGTGAGGCTCACTGGGCTAGGGGCATTAGCGAGGGTGATGGTGTTGACATATTGAATCAGGCAGCATCCGCATCTTTTGCATCTCAGGTACTTGTATGGTGGTATTCTCATAGAATGTCATACCCCTCAATCTATTACTGTAAGAAAGCTGGACAAAGTCAGAGAGAAAGGGGGGACAAAGGGCCAAAACTACAAACAGACATTACATATGCTCAGGTGAACCTAAAAGGTGACTAGTATAACAGGAGGTTGTAACAGAACAGAATAGCTGCAGGATGTATATGCCATCACTTACATGTGTCAGTGGTTATTACAATTCAGTGACTGCATTATACAATATTATACCAGAATACCACACATTTTTGAAGAACAGATCACACATATGGGGCGAAATGCTGAACATTCTGCAAAAACATGTACAGTGAGAGGTATGCAGACTGTCACCCTGTGTGTGGTGTTACATTATGTACCCCAGTCACATATTAAGTGCAGCACACAGCCGGTGAATGCCTTGGACAATTTCAGGGAAGTGCTGTACCACAGAAACAGGTGCAGCAGCCAATGACTGCAGCACACAAAATCCCAGACAGGAGTACAGGTAGCTTTGGCCTGGAGTCACCTTATAAGTACTGACACTCCCACTGGGCATGCTCCTACACTTGAGTCCAAGTCTGTTACCTCTTCAACTCAAAGACGTGTTATGTGGAAATATGCCTGTACATGCAGACAGCTACATGTACATATCTGTCTGTCCCTATCCCCCTCACACATGATTAGTGTATCAGTATGTATCACATACGCATATGATACTGAAATATATATATATAGCTATATCAATTACAATGATACATAATCTCTCCACATATATCTACCTAACACATGTAAATAACATACACACAGCAACATTTACAGATACATTCCTGTTATACACATTTATCTGCATATGTATATATATCTATATCGATATATATATACACACACACACACACACACTGTGTGTATATATATATATATATATATATCTTTCTATATATATATATATATATATATATATATATATATATATATATATCTAGATACATAGATAGATAGAGGTACATAGATATATGTGGGGATGTAAGAATGTCCTCACATACCCTAAGAATGCTGAGGTTATCTGCACTTACACATCACAACAGTTGTCCAAAGGAATTTGACCAAGGCTGCAACAGTACATAATCCACTCACCCACAGACCCCTGTACCTGTGGAATGACATCTTGTAGACAGACACAGGGAAGCAGGTGCTGTAATGTACAATGTTATCACTACATGCCTTGGACAGGCCATATTGTCCTTGGCCACATGGTTGCCTATCTAATTGCAACCAGCCACATATGTCCATACTGGTAACTGTACACACATAGCAGGAATATTAACAGGTATCACACTCCTAGGACACTAGATACAATAATAGTGCCAAGCAATATCACTCTGCAGGCCATACATGGTGTCTAACACAAAGCTATTTTGCGTACTCTACAAGTACTATGCCTGTAATCCCAGACTTAACCTGTGGCACATGTGATAAGTACTGCAAGATGTAGTGTATAATAGTAGATAGGTAGAGGATCTAATCTCACATCAGCCAAGTGTGTTTGTGTGTGTGTAAATATATCCCCTTGCAGCACTACGGACATGCCCATATGGAGTATCTCAGTGCAATGATTATGTATTTTATAGCCTTGTGACTAGCTGCTGGCCTCTATGTTATCCTCCTCTACAAGGCCTGCTGATGTCATCCACTTTAAGAGCACTGGCAGGCAGGTCAATATTAGATAAACTCCATGGCACATGTGATAAGTACTGTGAGCTATAGTCTGTAATAGTAAGCAGGTAGAGGTTCTAATCTAACATCAGCCAACTCTGTGTTTGTGTGCAAATATATCCCCTTGCAGCACTACAGACATGCCAATATGGGTCATCCCTATGCAATGGTTATGCATTTTATGGTCCTGTGACTAGCTGCTGACCTCTACATTGCCCTCCTCTACATAATCATAACTGATGTCTGCCACCTGTCTGCCCTGGACACAGGATATTTGTAGACATGACAACTCCATCACCACACATTCTAGATTTGTATGTTCAAAAAACCCAGGTGACACATAGCAAGGGCAGTGGACCTTATCACAAAGTATGAATGCATGATTATGCTGACTACCCCATTGCCCCTGATAGACTGTTCTACACATATGCACCTTGAGAGCAATGCACGTATACTGCCGTACCTTGCTAATGTCATATGTCTGTTGTGCTGCCATGCCATCCTGTGCTGCTGTATTGCTGCCATGTGTCCCTAGTTTATCCATTCTGACTCCTGGAACAGAAACATACACAGGTCCGTGACACACCTGTCATTCTGTAACACTATGTCCAGTCCAACATCATGCAACAGAGATACACAAAGTATGATGTGTAGTCATGACACATGCCAACATACAGTACCTGTTGTTGTCCACAAGTGGTATGGCAAAGCAATACTTCACTACACAAGTACATGTCAAGTAATATAGACACCCTGTGCATCAGACACATAGTAGCATTTCCCTAGATAGATGACATGGATGACAGAGATGTGGTACGGGTATTATCACATGCACAGGGTGAGGTGTTGGGGTGCTGGAGGCCTAGGCTGTGCCAAATAGTTGACAGTATGTGCAGGTTAGATGGGCCATGGAAAGGTGTCGCGTGTGTCTGTTAGTGACCTGTACTGTATGTGACAGTGGTGTTTGAGTGTGTGCGTGTATACAGTCAAGCCCAGTGCTAGCCCTGCATGTGTGTATGTTGGACAGCTGTGGACTTTACATGGTAGAGTGGACAGCTCACTTTCTCTGACCATGAACATGGAAACTGACTCTGTCAGGAGTAGCACTGGCAGTACCATGCCAAGGTCAGATGCGGACACCTTCACCAACACCAGCCATAGTAAGCATCAGAGAAAGAAGTCCAATAGTTTCTGCTTTATTCCAGCCTATTCGGCTTAATATAGATTGTTTTCCCACTCTTACATGTCATTGGGCAACATTCAAAAAAGCACTGTGTCGCTTAGCACTGCACAAACCAGTGCAGCTGAGCTGAGAAGTGTGAAAACACAAAGAACCGTAGTCTTAGCAGAGCTTAGCAACATGCAAACCAGCCAAGCAGAACCAAGCAGGGGACAGACATTGACAGCCATTACCATGTTTATGCAGTAGTTATCAGGTTTCAGCTGACCAGAGCTTGGCAGAGCACAGCAAGGCCATCTGTTATCTAACAAATGCATAATGTGTATATCAAAAGTAAATACCTATTTTGCCTTCCATGTATTCAAACCTTGGACTGTTTGCACACAAAGCTGTGACTCTACCCATTTAGCTATCAGGGCATTAAGAAATTTATTATATCTTCACATATAACACTGCATTACCTATAAGCAGTGCTGAGCACTGCACTGCACCTTGCAAACATGGTTAGACATGACTTTAAATAAATAATTAATTACATCCAGTTTCTAATTTTAGATGTCTGGCAGGTGTCTGCTATCTTATATGTGAGAGCAGCTTGGCATTGCTGTGCTCCATGCTGCGCCACCCAAACATGTTTTTAAAAAAAAAAACAAAAAAAAAACATAAAATAAAAATAAAACAAAGGAAAAAAAAAAAAACCTCGACACGGCTATTAATAGGACATGCTGGAGGGATAGATTCATCACCCAAAGACTCCCTATGCTGTGGAATAAAATCCCGGTATATGTGAGGCAGAGCACCTCGCTGGCCTTGTTCAAGAGAAATCTTGACCAATGGATGGGAGATCGCAGATATACCCCAGGGATTACCTCAGTGTCACTGCTCGACAGAGGCACAGCAAAATAATGGGTATAGTTCCCCATACTAAAGGGGTGGCGTAAGCCACAAAACTATGGGCTAGGCTTGTAAATGCCCTCGGGCAGATAGCCTAGTATGAACCTATGAACCTATGAAATACAAATAAAACAATGGACATTGCAGGGAGTCTTATACTCATCTGCAGCCACAGTTAGCACTACACCTCTCCTTACTCTGATTCAATAACCATGTTTCTTGGCTCTCCCTCTGCAACGTGCCATCATTAATATGCATGGCACACTGCCAAGTGGGAACTGTGTACATAGACATGGTAACAGTTCATGTGAGGTCTACACGGTGGCTACATGGATTTTATTAAATCTTGGGGCTGGTTAAAACCCCAGGTCAGTGATACTGAAATGCTAACACATGGATTCAATAGCCATAGGCTCGAAAGGGCTCATAAACTGGGTGGTGATATAGCTATTATCTAGAAAGATGCACTTACACTGGCATGCTTAGAAAGCTACCACCCCAATATAGATAACGCAGAATTACTAGTCTCCCAGTCTCCCATTTTAAATTAAACATTAACAAAAGCACCATAATTATAGCTGCATATATTCCCCCCCTCCAGGTAACAATGCCTTTATAATTGAAAAAAAACCTTCTCTACTGGACATCCTCTACATTCAACCAAGAAGCAATAATCTTAGGCAATTTCAACCTTGATTGGCTCACCTGTAATGCTGATAACCCAACAAACTTTATTATCCTGTTTAGGTTCAATGAAATAATCTGCTCCCCAACCATAAATGAGTTATTTATTTATTTTATTTGACATTTGATTACCAGGAAAGTCTGACTGGGCAGATGAACCCATTTTCAGTGGAGGCCCGGGGAGAAAAGCTGCAGTAACAAATAAAGATGCAATTTTACAAGAAGTAGCAACATAGGTTCATGTGTTTATAGGTAGGTACTAGGCTATCGGCCCTGGAGACTATATAAGCCTAGCCAAAAAAAGTTCCCTGGCTTTTGGCACCCAAGAAAAATATTTTCCCCTGTCAAGCAGTGCCACAGAAGTGATTCCCGGGGTGAATTTTCTATTTCCCATCCAGTCATCAAGATTTTTCTTAAAGAGGGACAATGAGGAGCTTTGCTTGGCATGAATGGGTAGTTTGTTCCAGAGTATGGGAAATCCCTGGGACATGAATCTATTCCTCCAGCATGTTCTGTTTATTGTGGTGACAAGGTTTAGGACCCTGGAGCATGTAGTTTGGAGAGATTGGGATTTCTTTAAGTGTAGCATGTCCAACAGCTCTGGGTTTGACATAGCTTTGTATGTTAGGCAGAGATAGCCTCTGAGTAGGCAATATGTGATGGAATAAAGCTGGAGTTTTTTGAGATGGTCTGTATATGGGATCTGTTTGAGGCTGGTAATCCTCTTAGTGGGGTATTTCTGTGGCCTTTCCAATTGTTGTAGGTAATATATAAATAGTAAGAAAAGGCACATTTATAAAACTTACAAAAAGATCAATATACCAGATTTTGTATATCATGAGTAGCTGCATTCAGTTCAAGCTTATTTATAAAAGCAGATAAACACAATAACAAACATTCCATCCTAGACTGGACACTTACAAACACACCCTCCCTATGTTACCACGCTGTCGCCTCCGAGACACTCTTAGTGACCACATGTCCACTTTTCTTCTCAGGCAAATAATATACCCTACTAAAAATATTGTATATAAATATATCTGCAACAACAAAAAAATTCCCATGAAATCTTCACCTCCGTCTTAAAACAATATGACTGGACCCCTCTAAAACACCTCCAGTTAGACAATGCAGTCCAATACTTCAATGATAAATTTCTCAATATCCTTAACATCCTGGCTCTTCTCAGAAAAATTCATGTAAAATCCAAATCTATCCCATGGTTAACAAAAGATACTAAACTACTCATGAAGCAGAGAGACAGGGCTGGGTCACACTATCAAATAATCAAAAACTAAACCTCCCTTCTAAATTATCATCAGTTAAGAAACTTAGTCACAGAAATCACAAAAAAATACTCTAGTATTATACAACAAAAACAACTAAACAACCCAAAAAATTATGGGGTGCTATTAAACAACTCTTATACTTTGGACAATGCTCCACACCAACCACCACCTTTTCTAATACCACTGAATCAATAGATACCCATTTCAACCTACAGTTTATTAGATCAATACTGCCTGTACTAAAAAATTACATCAATACACCACTAATTGCTCCCACCATTTCTAATTCTCACCCCAAGTCTTTCTCTATTACATCAATTCAAAACTAGCTACATAAATAACCTTCTCCACAAACTAAAACCCATATCACTTGCCTCAGACCTTCTCCCCAATGAATTTCTTAAACAGGCAGCAGACACCACCTCTTATCCAGTTTCCATATTAATTAACTGCTCAGTCACTGAACATTATATCTTCAAACTTTGTAAAATCTCACAACATATAATCCCCTTACACAAAGGAGGCCCATCTACAGACTTTTCAAATTATAGACCAATTGCTATCCTCCCTGCCCTAGCCAAAATTCTTGAGAAGTTCATACATACACAACTATTGCCCTAACTAATAAGCAATAACCTCCTCTCCAACTCTCAGCATGGTTTCAGGCCAAAACATAATACCAGTACCACACTTATAAGCTTCACAGACTCAGTTAACTTGCTTAGAAACAATAGCCAATTTGTATAATTTATATTCTGAGACATGTCTAAGGCCTTTGACACAGTATCACATCAAAAACTTTTCAATGAACTAGCCTCTTTAAACCTCTCCCAATCAGCCATTTAATGGTTTCACAGTTACTTGTCTGACCCCACCAAGCAGTCAACTGGTAAAATGAGATCTTGTCCCTTCCACCAATCTCAGTTGATGTTCCACAAGGGTCAACTTTTGGACCACTACTCTTTACAGTTTTCACCAATAAACTCAGTTCTGCCACCAACTTAGCCACCATTGTACAGTATGCAGATGACTACTCCTTCACCTGCACAGCCTCCTCCCTCCCTGAGCTCCTATATAAAACTCAAGAATCCTTTGCAGATATGGAAGTGTCTCACTGAAAAACAACTAATGCTTAACCCAAACAAGACTAAACTAATGCTATTCTCAAATAACAAAGCCACTGAACTCCCCTTCTCTTTTATCATTCACTCTGCTAAGAATACCAAAACTGAACCTGTTGTCCATACCAAACTGCTAAGCATCACTACTGACAACTCATTACAATATGACAAACAGCCTCAATCATCAAAAAGGTACATATCAAACTTGGCTTCCTGTACAGGGCCAATCAATTCCTCAGTCAAACCTCCAGACAGACTATAGCCAGAACACATCTACTACCAACTCTGCTGTATGCCTCTTCCCTTTTCACAAACCTTAGAAAATTGGACCTGAAAAAAATTAAAAACCTGGTACAATAAATTAGCTAGGTTTGCTACAAAGCACTCTAATAGACCACACCATTGCTCAGCACACCAGAAACTAAAATGGATTGAATTCCCAAATCTCTTATTTTTTTAACAAGCTTACTATTACCCACACCATTATCCACCAACCAGACAACTGCCCCGCCCTCAAAAACTTGGTTCAAGCTTACTACAACAGTAGATCATTGCTGTCATCCAACAAACTTCTACTAAAGGTTACTAAAACCAAGAATAGTTTTGGGGATTCTCTGTTTTCCAGACAAATATCAAAGATCTGGAACTCCATTCTTCAGCACATGCTCAACACTACTAGACTTCCCAAATTCAAACTACTCCTCAAGGGACACCTAACCAATAATTGGCTCTGCTCTTGCACTACACCTGGATGATCATACCTAACTCTATAAAACAACATCTTCACCTCATTCCTAACCTACTTCTTCTTCCCTAAGCCTGGTTTCTCTCTTTTAATTCTTCTCCTACATACTTTTTTTCTCATATAACTCAAGTCAATCAGTAATGAAATACAGAATGTCTGATCTGTAACTTCATATCAATCAAATAACCTTGTTGCATCTTAGTTATAATTACTTTCACTTCTTTGTCATTCACTTACTTGTACTAGATATTCAACTTGTATTAGATATTCACTTTCAAACCACATTTCCCATGAAGTATCCTTGATATCTCTTGCATTTTTATGATATTACGAAGAGAACTTTGCATATAATTCTTCTGTCTAAAAAAAAAAAAACTAAATATATGAAGTGTGCATTTCTATATATGACTTGCTATGGTTCTAGGTTTCTATATGTTTCTAAATGTGTACCTGTTATGTGCTATGTGTCTACACATGATGTTATAATTGTTGTAAATGCAGCTTTTCTCCCCTGGCCTCTGCTAATAATGGGCTACTGCCCCAGTCAGACACTCCCAATAAACAAATGCAAAATAAAAAATAAAATAACGAACTAACTAAATAAATAAATATTTTGTGGGAGATCTAGGAACATCTATATGGCAGTTTTGTCTTACTTATTAAATCCACATTAATCTGTCATGTTCTGTAAAATAACCTGATCACTGTAGGTAACAATAAGCAGTGGGAGAGTGCAATAAACACAAATGCCTTACCAGGATAAGGTTGGCTTACTAAATCTCTTTGTCGGGGCTGCAATATTTTTGCAAATTATGTCTTGTTGCACTATTCCAATGCTATATTAAGGAAATGTATTATATGTATGGAAATACAGACATTTGCAAGTAAATATATGATAGCAATATGAACTGTCATGAAGTAATAAACTGATATATAGCTGTAATTGAATCCATGATTCTGTGGGAGAGATAGGTATGTATCCCAGAGACTACCCCACCTATGGAACAGGGTCCCCTTCCATGTGAAGCAGAGTTCCTCCCTAATCGAATTAAAGTGCATCTTGGACAATTGGATGGGAAACTAGAAATTCATCCCTGGTTTGGCACCTATGTCTCTCATGCAAATAGGTAACCTATAAATGGTTCATCTTCTAGGCCCATACTTACACTTATCAAGGGTATCAGAACTTGTCAGAGATTTGGTATGCATGGCTATGCCTAAAAAGGCCCTTGTGGTCATTAGCCTAGTAAACACCTATGAACCAATGAACCTATGACAGTATGCCAAAACATTAGGCTACAAATAGGGTAGTTATCTTGACATGCCACATAGGAACTCCTAGTTTAATACATCCATCAGCCTAAGAAAAGTTACATTAACTATTCCGCAGTACTGTCTTTAGTCTGCCTTTACTCTGTATTCCCATAGTGCAGCAAATTTAATCACATTTTTGTGGCAGTATTTGCACCACTGCTGATTAAATTGAAATCTTTTTGCAATAAGTAAAACAGTGTTCACTGTCACTCAGAATTGCTGCTCTATGCCAAACTTCATGCAAATGTCAAGGACATAAAGTTATGGCTTATCCATGGGCTATTTATGCCCTTGTGTGTTGTATGTGAATCTATATTTTGATGAGATTAAATGTGTGAAAAAGGGATGGATAGGATGGTGATTTAAATGCGGTTGGCAAGCAGAGGGTAAACCACAGGGAAAATAATACAGGAATTTGCAGGTTGTAGGAGAGAACTACAGCTATCCAGTTCTTCACAACATATATGTACAATTTTACATACAATTTCATGAGTTTGTAGAGTCACCACACCAGTTATGGGTGTGTCAGGATGTCACACAGATGAAGTGGAGAGCTATGTATGGGGCGTAATTCTTTTGTGAGACAGGTGTCCATTTTTTGGGGGGGGAGAAGCATGTTGACAAAGGTGCTTAGGAATGAGGTCAGGTACATAGGGTAGGTTAGGAAGCAGCAACAGTCATAATAATATGCAAGACAGACAGGGATGGTTATGGTGAAATCAAATTAGGGGACACTATGATTAGGGGAAATTGGAGCTGCACCCACATCCAGCTTGGGAGCAATGATAATCTAGTCTTCACCCCAAGAACTGTCATTACTACCTCCTGCAGAAACTCCTTTGGACAGTGCCAGATGTGGCATCATCTTTGCAATGCAACATCAGACTTTTTCAACTCTGCTGATATGTGCATCAAGGCCATTCTCAGTTATATCCTCCACCAGCCCTGTCAGTTCCTGCCAGGTATCAAAATCACCACCTCCACTAATATTGCTCCTGGAGAGTACAACTGCACCAGCAGCTGGGGAAGAGCTACCTGATGTACCTGAAGCAGGTAGGGCAGGCTTTGTGGAGGCACACTGACAGTTTATGACATTGAACTGCTTGGTGACTGTGCTGCCATCTGTTGAGGTATGTCAGGCCAAGTCACAGTGATCAGTGAACCTTTCTATGTGATTGATGAATAATTTTCATGAGGAAGTTCGGAAAACAATAGATTGTTAAAAATTATAGAGAGAAAGAGTGGGTAGAGGACACAAAATAAAAAGATAATTAGATGCATGGCATGTTACAGTACTGTATATTTTAAACAAACTTGGTATGACATTACATAAACTATTTTGATAATTTATTATTGCACACCTTTGCTACATCCATATACCACACCCTCAGACTCAAAAAACATATTTATTTCATCATGGTTTGGTGTTTCCTACATTTTAACAGCACTCTGGGACTATTTAGAGCTTTTAAGATATTTTTATACGCAATTTCTGACTCTGACCACATGGGAGCTGGCATTTTGAATTAATTCAGACTGTTTACTCTGTCTCTAAATATCCCAGAATTGCATTGTTTGTCTCCAAAA
Source organism: Protopterus annectens (assembly GCF_019279795.1). Lineage (NCBI taxonomy): Eukaryota > Metazoa > Chordata > Ceratodontiformes > Protopteridae > Protopterus > Protopterus annectens. The sequence goes on from NC_056730.1 coordinate 782,157,099, forward strand.
AAATTGCATCAGATCTGCCATGTTTTGCCTTAAGCTGCTGTCACTTCATTGACTTAGCAGGCATTCACCACTGTCTTAAAGTCCCCTACTTTTGGTTAAAATGTTATCCTTTTTCAATGACTACTTCAAACACAAGCAGTGCAAATGTTGCAGAACATAATTGAAAAGTGCATTTTATTGCTCTTGCTTCTTAGAAATGCTAACTTGCTTTCTTTTGTGAAGGCTGAAATCTAGTTCTTCAAGGCATCTCCCCTCCCACTTCACACCTACCTTCCCTAGCTGTCAAAGAGCTATGGGTAATTTGACCCATTATCTACACGTGGTTGACAGTTCAAAGCAGGTGACCAGAGTAATGTGCTGTTTTCTTGTCAGCCTTTCCCTCCTTACAGTGCAACACTTGTTTTGTTGCATTCCTCCTATCACATTTAGAACCAAGCTACATAGTACTGGGAATAATCACAGTTTTGCAAAGCATCAAACTCACACTTATTTTTCCTTCCCATTTGGTTAAATAGCTAACAAATGATGCACTATAAACATAAAATATTTCACAGACTTGCATGACAGCACCAACATGCTTTTTAAGTCATAATTTAAAAAAATACGGTATTGCATACTTCTTGTAATCTGATGTAGTGTTGTTGATTAATTGTGACAGACATTTGCTTCTTATGTAAAAACATGCAATTAATGTATACTTATGGTTATTGCAAATTTATGCTCTTAGTTTTTGCAGCTGTTACTGTTCTTCTCCCTGTACTTTGTCACATATCGATAGAGCAATGTAAAGTAATATGACAATACAAAACAAAGTTTACAAAATTTAGAAATTACATCCAAAAATGAGATTCACACACACTCACTCACCCACAATCACTCACTCACCCACACTCACTCAGTCACCCACACTCACTCACCCACTCACCACTCACTCACTCACCACACTCACCAAACTCACTCACTCACCACACTCACTCACCACACTCACTCACCACACTCACTCACTCACCTCACCACACTCACCCACACTCAACTCACTCACCCACACTCAACAACTCACTCACCCACACTCAACAACTCACTCACCACCCACACTCACTCACTCACCACCCACACTCACTCACTCACCACCCACACTCAACTCACCCACACTCAACTCACTCACCACACTCACCACACTCACTCACTCACTCACTCACTCACTCACTCACTCACTCACTCACTCACTCACTCACTCACCACACTCACCCACACTCAACTCACTCACCCACACTCAACCACTCACTCATCCACCATTCATTCACTCACCACCCACACTCACTCACTCACCACCCAAACTCACTCAGCATCCACACTCACTCAGCACCCACACTCACTCACCACCCACCACAATCACCACTCACCACCCACCACACTCACCCACCACACTCACCCTCATCCACCACACCTCACTCACTCACCTCACTCACCCACACTCACTCAACCACACCCACCCACACTCACTCACTCACTCACCCACACTCACCCACACTCACTCACCCACACTTACTCACTCACCCACCCACACTCACTCACTCACCCACACACACTCACCACACTCACTCATCACATTCACTCACTCACCACACTCACTCACTCACCACACTCACCCCTCACCACACTCACTCAGACACCTCACTCACCACACTCACCACACTTACACTCACCCACACTCAACTCACCTCACTCACCCACACTCAACTCACTCACTTACCCACCACACTCACTCACTCACTAACCACACTCACTCACTCACCCACCACCCACACTCACTCAATCACCCACCACCCACACTCACTCACTCACCACCCACACTCACTCACTCACTCACCACACATACCCACCACACTCACTCTCACCCACCACACCTCACTCACCCACTCACTCACCCACACTCACTCACCACACTCATCCACACTCACTCACTCACCACACTCACTCACTCACCACACTCATCCATCACACTCACTCACCACATTCACCCACCCACACTCACTCACCCACTCACTCACTCATCCACACTCACCCACCACTCACCCACTACTCACCACACTCACCCTCACCCACCACACCTCACTCACCCGCACTCACTCACCCACCAGACTCACCCTCACACACCACACCTCACTCACCCACACTCACTCACCCACACTCACTCCCCCACTCACTCACTCACTCACTCACTCACTCACTCACTCACTCACTCACTCACTCACTCACTCACTCACTCACTCACTCACTCACCACACTCACTCACCCACCCACCCACCACACTCACCCACTCGCACACCACACTCACTCAACTCGCACACCACACTCAACTCACACACCACACTCACCCTTTCACACACTCACCCTTTCACACACATAACCACAGCTTTGTTTGGCAACACCAAGAATGACCCCAGGCCTTCATCCGAGGAATGCACGAGTAATTATGTACTTTGGCTGTGCAAACATCAGAAACAGAAACACATGCCTATACAGATCTTGCACATCAAGCCGCTCCATTGAAAATTTACATGAAATGCACCCATTGAACAGTTTTCCACCTACAACATTATTAAAGTACTTTAATCCAACACTAGTGAGCCCTACTTTACACAGCCCAGTAAACCTGTCCATAGTTTCAGCTTCTACAGCACAGTCCAATAATCTGTCTACTGTACATTAGTGTTAACACAGAAATTTCCAGTTCTTATCAGCATAACCACATACACAATCTTCCACCTCAGACCTTTCATGAAGGATATATTTTTTTTAAACTTTCCTCCTTCCCATTTTAGGGGTCTTACATAAATCCCAGCAAAAAGGAGACCTATAAACTGCAATCACCCTGATCCAAATCCATCCAAACATGGCTGCAAAACTAAAGGTGTTACGGTTTTGAGGGGAGGGTTAAGCAACCATGCCCACATCACCTGGGAACAATCAAATTCTTCCTGTCTTTATAACTATACAGTTCCACAACCACAGGGGAAAAAAAATTACCCATCAAAGGCACACCAGTACCTACAGGAATTAAGTGACAATTCAACACTAAATCATAAATCATAAAACAGACTTTACCAATTCAGTATATGAAGACCATACCAGCATACAGTGTATTTAAAGTTACATCTAACTACCAGATTGTGCTGGGACAGCTTTAGAGATAAAAGTCTTTTTGTAAAATTCAGCAGATACTGGCAGAGTGCTCTTTATCACACAAACGTGCACACACTTGCCCCTTATTACACAGATGTGCACACACTTGCCCCTTATCACACAGATGCAAAGTTTATTTAGCAGTCTGTTAACCATAGGTTCATAGGTTGGTACTAGGCTATCGGCCCTAGGGCCTACACAAGCCTAGCCATAACAATTCTCTGGCTATTACTTCCCACACTATTTTCTACCGTGGACCCCTGTCTAGCAGGGTGAGTGATGTGATCCCCGGGGTTAATTTCCTTTCTCCCATCCAATTGACAATGTTCCCTTTGAAGACGGCCAAAAAGGCTGTCTGTTTGACATGTATGGGCAGTCTATTCCAGAGTCTGGGCAGTCCCTGAGTCAGGAACCTATCCCTCCAGCATTTAATTGTTTATTGTGATGACAAGGTTTAGATCCCTGGAGCATGTAGCTCTGAGGGATTGGGATTTCTTTAAGTGTGGCATGTCCAACAGCTCTGGGTTTGACATGAACCCCTATCATATCCTTGCATAATAGTGGTACTAAAAATAGACACAGGAATGTTTAGAGGAGATGCATTAAACACGTTATAAAGCTAAACAAGGAGCAACATTAAACCATACAGCCCTGAAATCAAGTTGGTATCTAATCATGCTACCTATGCTGATAAAGCAATTTCAGTGTCCATAACTGAAAAATCTGACATGGTACAATTAACACCATTAAAGCTACTGATGTGTTACAATAAAACAATTTAGCAGACTTGAGTGAACAGTCGATTCGTACAAGACCAGTGTTATTGCAAAATATTAATGCTAATAATACATATAAGTGCAAGTAAATGGGCGGCACTGATGAAATTATATAGTATTCTCCATTCATAATGAATGCTCCTGCTCCTGCTACGCTGACTCAGCATAACCCCTTCTGGACCTCAGAGGTTTCAGTTAGAACAGTTTCAGACCCACGCCAACATTACACATAATCAGATTTTTTAAATAGAAGTGCTATGCATTACAATACAAAGAACAGCTCACAGAGCTAAAACATCTACAGCAGTACCTAACTTGGTTCAGAATATACCATGAAAGAGGAACTTTCTTCTGGGTGAGGGGGCTTTTTAAAAATGTAGAGGATATTGGCACACACAAACATGTCCCACAGCATACGCACACACAGTAATACAAGGGCATGTAAACATGATACTTGCTGACAAGAGAATTGGGGTCCAACTCACTCTAACCTTTAAAACGGCTGCATGAAGCACTAACAGGCAGCAGAAAAAAAATATATATAAATGAGCATGACACACGCAAACAGATGCCAAAATGAGCATTAATAACATGCTAAAATTAGAAAAAACAAACGAGCAGCAGTAGTGATAAATATACAAGCTATCACTATAAACCAACACTTGCATAAAAAAAAAAGAAGAGATGGCTTATTCTGAGTATCAGTAATGAAGATAAACGCAGATAATACTCTCCAAGCCGAATTCAGCATGCAGCATGGTACCTGACTAAAACAGAAGGCAGCATTCACACATGGGAACACAACAACTAGACAATTAACCGAGACCCAGCAGTATCAAATAAAATGTATAACCACAATACAATAATAATATACAAAATACATATAATAATAGCAGCAGCAAGCAAATACAACAGAAGTAGGCTAATCTAGATAGTTGGCAGCAGCATACACTAGTGAACCACGTGGCACCCTCAAACAGAAGCATAAACTATATCAGGCAGCACAAAATAGGGCTAGAAGTGCATTCAAACAGGGGCTGTGTGTAGAATTACATTTTTAATTTACTAGGAATACTTACCTTACCAATGAAGCAAAAAATGCAGACGAAGATTCAGGCAATCCAAAGTTTTCAGTAGTCTCTCAAACGAATGCAGTCGACCAGATACATGTACAATGAAAAGTAGTTACACACACCGCATGGGTTTTAATAGGTTAAAAGTGGGCTGGGTAAGGCAGGTCTGACATCACAATGTGGGAGGAACACTGGCTCTTCTATACAGCATGCAAATAAGATGGGGATTACATCACTTTGGGGGAGGAAACATCCCGATAGCTAGAACAAGAGCAGATGGCAGATGTGACATCATCATTTCAGAGCCAGCTACAGGTTTTTCAAGTTGGTTTGCAAAGTGAAACAAAAACAGTACGGAAAGCTAGGAAGCAGAACAGGGAAAACAGTTGAGTGGGTTATTTTTAAAATCTGGAAGGGTGATTTTTTTAAGCTTTATCAACGAACAGGGACTAGAAGAGTCAGCAGGTTGGGGAATCTGCTTTAATAGCCTGTTGTTTTCCTTTAATAAACAAATGTCACTGCTCTAAGAAACAACAGTCTTTATTTCACCATGATGGATTGAAATTATGCATTCTAAATTAATAATTAAAATTATCATAGTATAATTCTTTCTGACATACAGCTGTTAAGATCTTATAAATAATTGTCAATAAAAAAGCACACACACACACACACACACACACACACACACACACACACACACACACACACACACACACACACACACACACACACAGACACACACTAAAGTTAGTATTCTAATCACTTAATGCAAGCAGCAAGAATTATTGTGGAAGGCATGCATGCTTACGATGGAGAATGAGATATCACCATGAACAAACTAAGAACTAGAAACTAACAAAACAAAATCCAAAACCAGGACGCAATTGCCACAAGTACAAAATTGAAGGTTTATTGAGCCCTTTCATCAAGTATATAACAACTGACTTCTTCAGAATATCAAACAACACAAACAACTGATTAAAATACCAGTTTGAAAAACAACACATGACATTCTCAACCAATGAAACCCCTGTTCCAATAAATAAGTTAATTGTTGGAATAAACCAACCACTAAAAAAACTGATTAAAAAACAAATAAATAAATACAATCTTAATTAAATAGTATCAATAAATCAATTCATTCTCCAGACAAAAAGAACATAACAATTCTGTATAAAACAAAAACTATTATATTATATAAGAATGCAGCCTCAAAAGACTCCCAGTACTGACGGCTTCATTCATACCTGGGAAGGCCTTAGCATGTAATCTGATTTGCCAACATAGTTCTTTGAATTCTAACAAGTCGGTACGGCAGTAGCATTGTTACCTCACAGCAAGAGGTTCTCCCGTTTGATTCTCGGCTGGGCTTGGGAGTGTCTTCTGTGTGGAGTCTGCATGTCCTCCCCATGGTTGGATAGCATTCGAAAGACATGCATGCGTAAATGGGCATGCCTTCGTTGGGCATTGAGCTGGCACCTCGGCGTTTCATAAAAATCTACTGCCAATCATTAGTGGACCAGAGTTCTGCTGTGGTGACCCCTTACAGGGAAAAAGCCGTAAGACAAACAACAACAACCTCCCATAGTCCACCTCTAAATTGTATTTTCACTCCCTCAATCACCACAGCTTCTGTTCTTATGTCCTCATTTCTTCACCTGTCCCACAGTGTGCATCCTACCACCTTTCTCAGGCACTTCATTTCCATCACCTCTAGCTTCTTCAACTGTTCTGCCTTTACTGCCCAGGTTTCTGTACCATACAGTAGTACTGGCCGCACCACTGTCTTGTACACCTTACTTTTCAGCTTCTTTGGCATTCTTCTGTCATATACTACACCTGATACTCTATGCCAGTTGGCTGCAGCCCCTCTGATTCTAGCTTTGACCTCTTCATTCAGACTACCCTTCTCCTCAACCACCCCTCCCAGATACTTGAACTGTTTACCTGTTCCACTATCTTCCCATCTATCTCTATTCTCAGCTTCTTCTGATTTCCCCAATCTGCTGCCATTATCACTGTCTTATCTGTGCTTAGTTTCATCCCATGTGCCTTCAGATTTGCATTCCATTTTCCTATCCTTTGCTGAAGTTGTAGATCAGAGTCTGCCTGTACTGCCACATCGTCTGCATACAGCAGCTTTGTTGCTCTGACCCCTCCAACCTGTTTGCTGATGTAGTCCATTACCAGTATGAACAGCAGTGAGCTCAGAGCTGAACCCTGGTGTACACCCACTCCCACTGGGAACCCCTCAGTGAGGCCAAATATTGTTCGTACTTGAGTCACTGGGTCCTTGTACATAGCCTGAGGACATAAGAGCAGAAGACAAAGTAGCTCCAATTGCAGAAAAGATCAAAGAAAACAGATTACGATGGTATGGGCACATGTGTAGAAAAGCAGAAGACAATCTGGTGAGGGAGATTTGGGACAGACAGGAAGAAGGTAAGAGGAAGTGAGGGCATCCAGCAAAGAGGTGGATGGATTGTGTGAAAGAAGATCTGTGACAGTCAGGCATGAGTGTTGAAGAAGGCAGGAGAGTGGCACTGAATCGAGAGAGTTGGCAACAGTTAATAAGATACCCCAACCCCATGTAAATGGGAAAAAGGGGATGATGATGATGATGAATCACCACAGATTTGAATTTGTGGCCTGGAAATTTATGTACATGTTTAGATAGGGTATCATTGTGGTTCAAGTTGGCAATATCTCTTACATGCTCGTAAATTCTCTCTTTAAGCCTCCTTTTGGTCTTCCCTATATAAAATCCACTATACTTTGTGCATAGGGCAGCATAAACAACCCCTTTAGAATTGCAGAATAACCTCTCATTGGGTCTGATAGTAGTATGGTTAACCTTTTAACATTTCACTGTGGAAAACAAACTTACACTGGGAGCAAAATCCACATTTCTTGGTACCTCCTATCCCAGAAAATGGTTATCCTACATCACGCCTTTCCATCAAATTCTTGATGGTTGTACCTCTCTTGAACACAATTCTGGGTGTTAACCCTAACCTGTCCAGAATGTCATACTGTCCATAAAAAATCTTTCAATTCTTCAACAAGGTGTCAAAGATGTGATCGTGGTCAACTGAAAATCTGCTGACAAAGGAGCAAACATACTCCCCTGTAACCGGTTGACGCCTGTTGATTTGACTCCCTTCTGCCCTAATATTTTGTACTCTCAACAATGGTAAAATATTACCATTCTTTCTTCTGGTCTTAACCTCTGTGTACAATCTCTCCACCAATTCTATAGGATAGTCTCTTGCCCTAAACATGTCCATTAATGTAGTACACTGTGCTTGGAAATCATTAAAATTACTAACCATCCAAGCAAGTCTTATTTATTTTATTTATTTACATTTGTTTACTGGGAAATTCCAACTGGACGCAGGTCCTTTTTCAACGGATGCCCAGGAAGAAAAGCTGTGCATCATGTACATGATAAATAGAGATGCAAAGTTGCAGCAATAGTAAACAACATTACATGTTGCTGGCTTTAATACAATAACAAGATATTGATTATCAACAGTATATACAGTAAATGTTGCAAGTTAAGATAGCTTCTTTTCGTTTATAGTATTAGTAACAAAGTTGTCAGACAAGATGTTAAAGTATGTAAAGACAACTAGCTAATTCTGACTGTGGTTAGTAGTGGCAGTAGTGTAGTTGGGTTAAGAGTCTAGGTGGGGGTGTAAGGGGGGGTGTTAGTCTGGATTAGAACAACGACAAAGCCAGTGCAAATTTAAGTGGAATTTGAGTGCAGTCTTCAAAAGGCTGCTGGAAGGTAGAGTAGTTACTGAGGGTGGAAGATTGTTTCAAAGTTTAGATATGGTACATGAAAATATGGCTTCTCCTGCTGAGTTGTTGGGTTTGATAACTGTGAGTTGATTTTTGTTGCTTGATCTTAGGGGCCTAGTGGAGTGACAGGGTTGGAGAAGGGTTTGAAGGGAAGGGATGTTATGGGGGTGGTTAATAAGTTTATGAGCGAGGGTGAGTTGATTAAAGTGAAGAAGTTGTGGGAGTTCTACCCAGTTTAGTTCTTTAAGGGAGATACAATGATGGCTGCGGTAGGAGGTTCTAGTGGCAAATTTAGAAATTTTGTTGAAATAAGCATCCAGCTTGTGTAGGTCTGTCTGTCTAAGGTTGGTAAGTATGGGGGATGCATAGAGTAGGGTGGAGATTAGTTGGGAATTGGCTATGGAGATTCTAGCTGCCTTGGTTAGGAATTGGCGGACTCCATATAATGCACCAAGTTTCTTGTGAACTTTTTTTATTATGAGAGATATGAGGGTGTCAAATCTAAGTTTGCTGTCTATTTCCACACTGAGTAATTTTGCATGTTCTGATGGAGAGATGATAGTATTGTCTTTGGTGAGAATGTTGAATTGGGGGTGTTATGGGTGTTGGAAGGTTGGAACAGGAAAAGTTTTGTCTTACTTGGGTTGAGTAGGAGCTGAGCATTGGATAGTCAGCTTTCTATAGAAGAGAATTTTTACTGTGTGATTTGTTGTAGTTCTGGTAGAGTGGAGGCAGAGCAGATGAAAGCAGAGTCATCTGCATACTGTATAAGAGATGCTTTTGTGGTGGCCATATGTCGGTTGTTAGTGAAAAGTGAGAATAGCAGAGGGCCAAGGATAGACCCTTGGGGAACTCTGAGAATAACTGAGAGGCAAGGTGATAGGTTATCGTCCCAGATTATTGATTGCTGACTTCTGTGTAGATAGCTGTGTAACCAGTTGCAGGCTGATTGTGAGAAGGAGAGGTTGGGGAAAGTAGAGAGTAGTAGCTCATGAGATGCCATGTCAAAGATTTTTGAGAGATCTAGAAACACGGCAGTAGAAAATAGGCAATTGCTTTTGTGATGAATTTTAGTGTTGGTGAAGGAGAGCAGAGTTAGTGCTGTGATTGGGCCTGAAACCATGCTGGGTTTTGGAGAGGAGATTATTAGCAGGGAGGTAGTTGGAGATTTGGGTGTTGATACATTTTTCAAGTATCTTGGAGAGAGGGGAGAGGATAGCAATGGGGCAGTAATTAGAGAGGTCGGTGGAGGGGATGCCTTTGTGGAGGGGAATGTGGGATATTTTCCATATCGAGGGAACATAGCCTTCTGTTATGGAACGGTTGATTAGAATTGAAATTGGGTAGGCTAGTATATCAGCAATTTTCAAGTATGCAGGGGGGTGGTTGTCAGCTGCGAGTTTGGTGAGTTTAAGTTTTGACAATAGTCTTTTTATATTGGAGGTAGGTACTGAGGTGAAGAAGAAAAGAGGAATGGGGGGTTTAAGGTTAGGAGTTGGGGGGCTGTTGCAGGGAAGTGTTGTTTGTTTAGAAATGTTATAGATAAAGTGAAGTGTTTGTTGAAGGATTCAGCAATACTGCTGGAGGAGGGAGTATGGATGGCTGGGAGATATCAACCTTCCCTGGGTGGAGGATAGTGTTAATAGTGGACCAGAATTGCTTAGGGTTGTGGTTGGTAGAGTTTAGGGTGGATTTATAGTAGAGGGATTTGTCTAATTTTATTTGCTTTTTGGCTTTATTGTGCAGTTCAAGGAATGATTGCCTATCTGAGTTATGTTTTGTTAGTCACCAGTGCTTCCAGGCCTTATCTCTGGATTTCATTAGGATTCTGGTGGTCTTTTGTAACCATAGGGCATGCCTAGATCTTACTTTGGCATTTCTTACAGGATCATGGGTGTTTAGGATGGAGAGGAAGGTACTGTTGAAGAAGTGGACAGCCTCATCTAGGATGAGGCATTTTAGTGGCGACCAGTTCATTTTTTGCAGGGAGGAGATGAAGAAGTCAGAGTTGAAGTTGGACTTGTTCCATATTTGCCTGTGGATAATGGGCATGAGACTGTTTGTGTGGTGCCAAATTAGGAAAGTGGAGGAGTGATCACTAAGACTGTCAGGAAAGCAGCCTACTAGGTAAGAGTGAGGGGCTTAGTTGACTAAGATCCAGTCAAGTAAGGTATGATTGTTAGGGTTTTTGTTGATTCAGGCAGGGGATTGGATGAGTTGAGTGAACCCATGGAGATTAAGGAGAATGGTTGGGAGATTGTTATTACAGGATAGCCAGTTGATGTTAAAGTCACCGAGAATTATGGCTTGCTGGGGAAGAGTTAGAGTAGCCCAGCTCAAGAGATTCTCTAGGGTTGTAATATTTTCTCTGGTGGGAAATAGCATCCTATGATATTGATTGTTTTGTTTAGGTTTAGTCTGAGATTGGCATAAAGGATTTCTTCATTGTTATGGTGAGGGGGTAGATGTGTTCAGGAGTTGAATATTGAGGTGGTGTTTAAATATCAGTGCTACATCACATCCTTTTTTGAACAATGTGTCTATGCGAAGGATGTTGTATTCAGGTGGAAGTATTTCCTCACTTTTGATGTGAGGTTTGAGGCAGGTGTCAATTAGGAAGAGACTATCTGGGGAATATATGCTTATGCTGGCATGTAGTTCTTGGATTTTATTGCATATGCTTCTGATGTTTAGGGATATTATAAGTAGGTCTGTTGTTTTTTTTTTTTGTTGTTGGCTAGGAATTGAGTTGTGGAGGGTTTACTTGGACTAGGGTTTGTGGTTGGGTTGGATTTGGGAGGACCAGTATTTGGATGGATGTCTCCAGTGAGGGCTAGTTTATAGATGGTGTTTAGGATATGTTTTATATACATAGTAAATTGCTTATGGTATCTTAGGGATATTTTATTTTTGAGTATGTTAGGTGTTTGGCAATGGAGTGTGTGTATTGAGAGGATGTTGTTGGAGGCAGGGGTTGTGTAGTTATAGTGTAAATGTTTGAGGGAGGATGTTGAGGGAGTACAGTGGAAGTTGTTGGGGCATGTGACTGTGGAGCCTTGGTAGGATGTAATGTGAGCTAGAACTACGCATGTTAGGATATTTATTATATTAGGTAGTAGCATGATTGTGTTGGGTGTAGGGGGAGGGGTGACTAGTAGTGCAGCCTAATTGGTGGTAATTAAGGGTGGTGTTAAGACTAAGAATAAATGTAGAGGTACTGGGGTGGGTGGGAGTAGGGGGCAGAGAGGGGAGAAAAGTGAGCATAACGAACAGAGTGGGCAAGAACCCCCCAGGCTAAAGATTGCAGGGTAAGTGTCTAAATAGCCAAATTTTTAAGAGTTATTAGAATCTAGTAGGGAAAAACAATATATAGACCTGATTTCAGCTGTGTCCTTTCTGGGACGATACCTAGTTTGAAGCAGACAAAACGTGGCAGTTTGTACCTCCCATGCTAAATATTGCAGGGAAAGTGTCTAAATAGCCAAATTTTTAGGAGTTATTAGAATCTAGTAGGGAAAAACAATCTATAGACCTGATTTCAGCTGTGTCCTTTCTGGGTAGATACCTAGTTTGAAGCAGACAAAAAGTGGCAGTTTGAACCCCCCAGGCTAAAGATTGCAGAGTAAGTGTCTAAACAGCCAAATTTTTAGGAGTTATTAGAATCTAATAGGGAAAAACAATCTATAGACCTGATTTCAGCTGTGTTCTTTCTGGGCAGATACCTAGTTTGAAGCAGACAAAAAGTGGCAGTTTAAGTACCTTTTTGCCTCTATTTTACAAGTGGGCAATTCCAGTGTATCTACTGGGTTACCTTTTTTTTGCCTAGAGCATTATCTTGGTTTACTGATAACTAAAAAGAAAAAGTTTAACTGGGGAATGTATTTACAGCTGATGGGGGTGGGGAGCAACTGCTGTCCCTAGCTGTGGATAGAGCCAATTATTTCTGCTTTAGACCAGGTACTTTCTCCATTAGCAGGCTAAGGGGGAAACATAGCTAGACACCTACAGTAACTTATTTTCTTTTTTAAGCCCTTGAGTCTTATGAATTGACCCTTGACAATTCCTCTTTTTACATGATCTGGATGGCAACTATGAAAGTGAAGTAAACTTTTGCTATATGTGGACTTCCAATAAAGATTACTTACAAATTATTTTCTATCTACATCTTTACTGACTTCCACTTTTAGATAATTAATACTTTTGGTGTCATATGAATGGGAAATCATCAAAAACTCATTACTGTTGATGATGTAGGTCAAAAAAAATTTCAAGGTCCTCACTATCACCACACCAAAGAAAAGAAAATCATCTATATAATGTAAATATAGTTTCCAACACTTGCTGTAAGTGGAAGTGAAAAGAAAATGTCTTTCCCACATTAACATGATGATATTTGTAAATACCGGGGCACAAATGGCCCCCATGGCAACACTGGTTTGCAAAAAAATCCTGCCCCTCAAAAAAAAAAACAAAATTATTCTTTAGGACAGTATCCATAAGTGTCACCAATACAGCTACTTTGGTGTTACTAAAATGCTTGGTGTCAAATAGGTGTTCCTCAAACCACTCAATACCGAGGGTATGTGATATGACATTAAATAAATTAACCACATCAACAGTTAGAAAATTAATTGTGTCCCCATATTCTGATCAGTTTAATTTCTCTAGAAAATGCCACAAGTCTACACAAATGTGTTCTTCACCTGTAAGTACATTCTTAAGCATATCTATGTATTTCCCCATAAAATACATTTTAGAACCCCTTGCACTGACTATCACTCTCATCGGGGGGTTATAAAGGTCCTTGTGTATCTTCAGAATTCCGAAGATACTCGGTACTTTAGGGTGTCTGTTGTTTAAAAACTCTACAAGGTCTGCTCCTATCTCACTTTGATCAAACATGTCCTGAAGCATCAACTCAACTCTAACTGTAAGAAATGTTCACCATACTGAGGGAAACTTCATTGTATACCTTCCCATCTAATAACAGTGCATTCATTCTACTGGAGTAATCTTGCCTTGTCATAACCATCACACCACCCACCTTATCAGGCTTCATAACCCATAATGTTTTGTCATTGCAGAGGGTACATAACAACAATCTTCCTTGGTCAAACAAGTTGTAGGAACCAACACTTGGATTACACTTACCTAATGCCCTAAAATCAAACTCACACATTTTTCAAATAAAAGCAAACAGTTTGTGAGAGGTGGATTAAAAGTACTGTTCTTCCATAAAATGTTAGCACTATCAGTCATACTGCTATTGTTGAACAATAACCTAAAATTTAATTTCCAAACAAATAATTTTAAATCTAAAATCAATTCAGTAACACTAGAACATCTGTCCAAAACCAAATTGAAGCCTTTGCTGAATAAATCAGCAACATGAGTGTCCAAAACCATAGAAGAGTAATTAAACAAAGTAAAGTCACCTTTGTGGTTAGTAGTGCAAACCGGGTAGTCAGTGAAGGTTGCATCGAGTTCTTCCTCACAAAAAAGTTCAACTCCATTGCCTAATTCCACCTCTGATTCTGCCTCCTTATGCCCTGCCACTGTCGTTGAAAACCCGAGCCTCGCTGGCTCTGCTGAGGGCTGTAGTTCACATGACATTGTTGGTTGCATATAATTTCTGACCTCCGTGGGAGGTCTTGCCTTAAAGGGGCTTGATGAGGAATGCTGTCTCCCTCTGCCTTAGTTGAATTACCATTATAATAACCAGGGCTAACAGAATTGTTGTTTCCATTGGAAGGTGGCTTCGGACATGCAATACCAGATGCATATGCACTAGTATCTCGATTAAACTTCTTTTCTTTCCAAGCCTTGATGTCACTGGCTAACTTGTCTATTTTATCGAACATCCCACGATAAGAAAAAAAGGAGTGTTCAAATAGTAGGTCATCGTGGATGACCTTATCCAAGTTGGTGAGCTCTCTACGTAAAACATCAATACATTTCTGGTTGTGCTTTATAAGAATTTCCATGAGTTCACAGCCTTGACGATCATATACATCGGTGAACTCTTTAAACAAGGCTGCACCTGCTGCTAGTCCCGCAGGATATTTTCAGTGCCTTAATCTTTTAGGCACCAGTTTGTTTTTGATACATTGCACAAAGTAAGCATTTTCAAGTTGTAGTTTCATTGGTTGAGAATGTCATGTGTTGTTTTTCAAACTGGTATTTTAATCATTTTTTTTTTATTGTTTGATATTCTGAAGAAGTCATTTGTTATACACTTGATGAAAGTACTCAATAAACCTTCGATTTTGTACTTATGGAGAATGAGATATGCTTGCTCAAGATGCTAGTGCTTGAGGGAAGGAAAAATAACATTATGGCTTGAAATATTAGTTGGTCATCTGTGGTGATGCCAAGCAGTTTTGTGTTGGTATCAACTTCATAGGAATATTGTTTAAGAATGTTATGGTAAAGGAAGATATGATGTGGTCAACAGATTTAGGGACAAAGAAAAGCAATTTTGTTTTCTTAGGGTTGAGGATAAGCTGGTGTTTTGAGCCAAGTCTGAACAGAGTTGAAGGATGTCTGGGTAGCTGGTAGGAGTTCAGAGGAGAGGTTTGCAATAGTGATGACTGTAGAGTCATCTGCATTTTGGACAATGGTAGACTGAGGACAAGAGGAGTAGAGTGAGTTGGCAAAGATATTAAAAAGCAGAGGTCCAAGAATGGATCCTTGGGGAATGCCAGTTTTTACATAAAGGGGGTAAGGAAGTGCAGAGTCCTATCTGACTGACTGCTGTCTGTCAGTGAGATAGCTGGAGAACCATGCTAATGTATCAGGACAGTAGTTGAGGTCTCTGAGTTTGGTGAGTAATAAAGAGTGTGAGATGGTGTCAAAAGCTTTTGAGAGGTTAAGGAATAGGCAAAATATGAGCTTGTGATTGTCTTTGGCTAGTGAAATAGTATTGAGAAAGGATAAAAGAGGTGTGGTGGCACTGTGCTTAGGATGGAAACCATGCTGGGTAGGAGTGAGAAGTTTTCCTTGTAAGAGATGATGCATTGCTTGTTTGTGTATACATTTCTCGAGCATTTTTGAGAGAGTGGAGAGGATGGTTATAGGTCTGAAATTAGATATTTCTGTGGTTGCCTCCTTCTTTGTGAATAGGAAGTGTATAGACTTGTTTCCATATAGTTGGAACTTTAGATTCAGAGATGGAGCGATTAATAAGGATAGATACAGGCATAGCCAGGGACTTGCAAGTGAATTTTATATGAAATATGTTTATTGCCATGTCTAGGAAAAGTGGGCACACATTAGCATATATAGGATGTATTTATCTGTAAAACATTAATCATATATGTAAATAGCACAGTTTCATTATGCAAGGCTTACTGATACATTGTTTGCAAGAAACAGGTTTAACATTTTCAGTTTTCTTCAGTGTTACAGCCCTATTCAAAAAGTTGTGAGAAATTGGCTTTTTATACCCTTTTTAAAAACTATCTTGTACTAGATTTGAACCCTTAATAGGCTCTATTACTTGTCTAAAGTTACTGCCCTTACACCTTCTGCCACAGAGATAACTCAAGGACAGGTGGATTTTCTCTTCTCAGTACTTTACAGAGTGCTGAGGAAAATGCACCGTTACCAGGCATGTTTGAGCTACCTAAAGCAGCCTAAACTAAATATTTCACTTTTTCTTTAGGTATTAAACAAAGTTTGCATTCTGAAAGACACACCTCTGTAAAAGTATTGCATAAGTGGATCTGAACCATGCATTAGATATCCTTTATCTTTTAACTCAATGCATTTATACCTTATACCACTGAGAAAGTTACCCGTCAGCTGTATTTTCTCCTGAATACTGTCTAGAGTGCTGATGGCTACATAATGCCTCCTGGCTTCATTGTGCTACCTATGGTAGCCCAAACTAATTTTTTTCACTTTTTTCCTTAATCGGTGAAAGGGTAGGGGTGAGGGTGCGGGATGGGGCTGTTGAAAAGCCTAACTTCTGTATAGTTATAGCAAGCAATTTACATGCAGAAATTGTTTGTGTGCATGTAGGATGCATACAGTCATACAGAATTAAATACACAACCATCCTGTCTGTTTATAATATATTTAATTTTTGTGTCTGTTTTCCATTTCATCTCTTACTGGGATGTGACACCCAAGAAGAAATTGTACCCCTTAAGATAGGTCTTCATTGTGTGAACTATCCTTTGCCTCTTAGCCAGTGTCAGGGCATATTGTGCACGTCTCCTTCTGCCAACACCTTTTGCAACTGGTTGCTCCTCACCTGTACCTGCTGCTGCTGGCTCTGTCTGTGGTCCTTGAAAGTAAGGTCCTGCTGCTTGCTGTCCTTATTGAAGCTGTTTCCTGAGAGTTATATTGTGTAACATGGCACAGACTGTAAATATTTTGAGACAGGTGCCCGGGTCATACTGCAGTGTACCTCCTAATGTGTCTAGACTCTGGAACGTTGGTCTAAGCAAACCAAACTCTTGTTCTATGCCATTCCTAGTTTGTTCATGGGCCCCATTGTATCCTTGCTCAGTGGGGTTGTGTGGTTTTCTCATGGGTGTCATGAGCCAAAGCTCAAGTGTACTACTTGCATCCTCCATTAGATGCCCTTAAGGAATGTCATCCCCTAGCAAGCCTGGTGTACAGCTTACAGGTGCACTATATATCTGAGTCATGGAAACTGCCTGAGTTACCTGCATAGACATTGTAGATGATCCTTTGGGCATCACAGACAGCCCGATATTTTATAGGGTGGAAATCTTTTCTGTTGATGTACCTCCTTCCCTGTTCTCTGGATGGGGCATTTATTTCTATGTGTATGCAATCTATGGCCCCAAAATCTTCAGGGAAGTGTGCTACTGCATAGCATTCTTAATTGGTTCTTGCTATCTTCTGTGGTGCTTGTGGGAACAAATATGATCTCTTGCATGTAGCAGCATTGCATTTAAAAACTGATGCAATATTCTAGAGGCTGATACCTATGACACCCATAATATATCATCTGTGGGTCTCTGGAAAGTATCTGTAGCTAGTAAAAATAATGCTACACATACCTTTGCTTCCATTGGGATGGGTTCTCCATGATTTTTCTGGGGCATGAGGTGGAGGTAGCAGAGCTTGCATATTTCCTCCAGAATTTCCATGTCCATGAAATGTGTCTAGTTTAAGTTGACATTTTTTAAAAATTCATTCAGATTAATTAATCACTTTCTCATCATTGCTACCACCTCCTTTGCATTATCTATCTTGCAAATTTCAATATAATTCAATATAATTTGCAAAGAAAGACACATTAGTTCATAATTAGCCTCAGTAATAACTTATGCCATTCCTTATTAGTAGGGATTGTCCTGTCTGACTTGCCCTTGTCTCCTCTTGCACTATGTCCATCTGTTCAATTAATATATAACACAGGTTACAACCTTGCAGCATTTTCTAAAGACACTTAATCTAGTTCTATAATCTGTATTGTATAGATAAACTTCTGTGTACAAGTTTATGGAGATCAAGTCTCTTGTCTATTTGCCGTCTTTTCTTTCATTCAGCTAACTACAGATCTCATATCAGTTTATGCTACTTTCCTGGTCTCTAGCTAATAAATGATTTTATCTTGGATAAAGATTGTGTCTTCCCATTTGCTGGGGGTGGGCACTGGCAGGGGAATGATTGAGTTAACGGTTAATGTCTTTACCTGCATATACAATGTACAGGGTTTGATTCTAATATCTGGGTATTACCTAGGCTTGAAAAACAAAAACAGAGGAGGAACCACGCTGCAGCACAA
The DNA here is from genome assembly GCF_019279795.1 of Protopterus annectens. Lineage (NCBI taxonomy): Eukaryota > Metazoa > Chordata > Ceratodontiformes > Protopteridae > Protopterus > Protopterus annectens. The sequence goes on from NC_056730.1 coordinate 782,175,707, forward strand.
AACTATAGGATTAAGCGCTTTTCGTTTATTTCAATAAACAAACTTCTTCAGCTGAAGAAGTTTATTTATTGAAATAAATGAAAAGCGCTTAATCCTATAGTTTTGTGGTGCAGCGTGGTTCCTCCTCTGTTTTTGTTTTTCATAGTAGTTCGTTTTTGCCTGTTTATATTACCTAGGCTTGTAATAGTTTCCAGACTAATAGCTTCGTATTTACTTAAGAAATACTTTGCCTGGTTTGCATGTGGTTAACACACACTTCTCTAGATCATGGACTTACATAGGCAGTTGTTCAAATTATGTGAAGCCCAACATAATGTGAATGTGGTAACATAAAACACAGCCTTAGCCAACAATCCCACAAACTATTTCCATTCCTTTGGGGTTGGGGGGGGTGGTATAATAGTTAAAGTGTTTACATCATAGACACAAGGTACAGGGTTTGATTCTCACCCTTAAATGAAAAAGTGGCTAGGCTCAAAATAGCCACCAAGGCAGCTAGCCTAGTACTCAATTATAAAATTAAATGGTTATTTATCTACTGATTAGGTAATTAAATTGGTCCTTTTTAAAATTATTTCAGTTATGATACAGATCACAATTGCAAACATAAATGCAACACACACACACACACACACACACACACACTCCTCTGTATCTAGCTTGCTTCTATATGGCCAGAGAAATCAATCAGCCTTTGGGAGGTTAAAGAAAACAGTGTATTTTCAGAACACCCATACAGACATTAGAGGAGATGCAAACTCTTCATAAAGTTCAGTTGAAGGCCAGGACAAACTCACAAACCCTAGAACTATGGCAGAGAAACCTTAACACAAAAGAAACCATGTCAAATAGGAAACTTATCTTGTATCTGAGATGTAAGCACACTAGCTAATAGGAGGAACCACAGTGGGCCTTTTGAATTCTTTGTCTTGTTTGCATGGCTTCTTATGTATAATTTATTAGAAGGGTTAAAGGAAAACTCACTGTGGGTTATCTGCTAAAAGTTAATACTGAATTTCTCTTCCTTACTACCACTGAGATGAACTCAGATTATTGTGTTCTGACTATCTTAGACAACATCTGCAGCATTTGCCAAATAAAATTTTCAGGTGATAAAAAAGTTTCATATGATTTTGTATTGTTTTGCAGTTTTGGTGCTCAAGTTAGGTAACCATACTGAGGCTGTACCATCACCAGGACACAATTTCCAGAAGTAATTTTGGTTTCTGAGTCCCAGATGTTTAAAAATAAATAAGCAAGTATGTGTGCATATAGTTATATACATAGATAGACAGATAGATAGATAGATAATAGATAGATAAATATGTATATAGCAGGGGCGGCTCGTGGCATCGGGCTGCCGGACTGCAGCCCCCTCAAAATAAAAAATAGAAAGAAAAATAAAAAAAAAATTATTTTTTGAAATTCGCGGACTTCGCACATGCGCAGTAGTCTGGACTGCAAGAGCAGCAGCAGGACTCAGGAAGGAGCATTAGGATCTCATCGGGCTTTCCTTGGGATCTCGTGGGTCTTGCAGTATTGCGCGGGAAGGATGTACGTTAGCTGGATATATTCAGGTAAGTGTATTACCTTTAATTTACAATGTTTATTTGTGTGTATGGTGCCTTTTACCTTTATTTTGTGTATGGTGCTTATGCTTTACTTGTGTGTGTGTGTGTGTGTGTGTGTGAAAATGCCCCAGGTGCTTATGGTGGTGTGGTAGGGAATACCTCAGGCTTGAACCCTGTACCTTATGCAGGTGTTAAAGACTTGAGTTCCCTACCCACCACCATTTGTAAAAAAATTTCAGATTTTTGCCTCATATTCGATCTGATCTTTTCCTCATAATATCTGTGGTTTGTAAATATTACAATGCTTGATATTTGATGGTGTAGTAGTAGCATTGTTGCCTCACAGCTGCAGGTTCTTGGGTTTGATTCTTGGCTGGGGTTCCTTCTTTGTGGGGTCTGTATCTTCTCCCTGTGTTTGTGTGGGTTTGCTTTTGTGTCCTCCCATGTTACAAAGACATGCCTGCATTATTTCTTCCTGGGCTTTTGCTGAAAATTGTTTATTTGTTCCAAGTCAGACTGTCCTGATTAAAAAATGTTAAATAAAATTGACAGGCATTTGAATTTCAGACTTAAGGGTTTCTGAATGTTTAATTCCTTGCATATTTGATGGTGCAGTGGTAGTATTGTTGCCTCACAGCTACAGGTTTTCTGGTTTGATTCTTGGTTGGGGTGGCTTCTGTGTGGAGTCTGCATGTGTTTGTGTGGATTTGGTCTGGTGCCCTGCCATTTTACAAAGACGTGTCTGCAGTTTTAATCCCTGCTGAAAATTGGTTTTGTTCTGTCCGCAGTAAAATTGACAGGCATTTGAATTTCAGACTTCAGGTTTCTGAATGTTTAATTCCTTGCATAATTGATGGTGCGGTGGTAGTATTGTTGCCTCACAGCTATAGGTTTTCTGGTTTGATTCTTGGTTGGGGTGGCGTCTGTGTGGAGTCTGCATCTCCTGCCTGTGTTTGTGTGGATTTGCTCTGGTGCCCTGCCATTTTACAAAGATGTGTCTGCAGTTTTAATCCCTGCGTCTCTGCTGAAAATTGTTTTGTTCTGTCCGCAGTAAAATTGACAGGCATTTGAATTTCAGACTTCAGGTTTCTGAATGTTTAATTCCTTGCATAATTGATGGTGCAGTGATAGTATTGTTGCCTCACAGCTATAGGTTTTCTGGTTTGATTCTTGGTTGGGGTGGCTTCTGTCTGCATCTCCTCCCTGTATTTGTGTGGATTTGCTCTGGTGCCCTGCCATTTTACAAAGACGTGTCTGCAGTATTAATCCCTGCGTCTCTGTTGAAAATTGTTTTTGTTCTGTCCGCAGTAAAATTGACAGGCATTTGAATTTCAGACTTCATGTTCTTCAGAATACATAGTAGCACAACCTTTTTTTTTTAGCAATTTTCGAAGTTTATAAGATGAATATTTTAAATTTGTCCCTATTTTTGGGACTGTATTCCCCCATTACTGGCTTCGTCCAGGTTTTTGTGCTAAGGTTGACAGCTATGGCAAGAACTGAATTCACTGAATATGTTTGAGGGCTGTATTCCCTCATTACTGGGTTTGTCCAGGTGTTTTGTACTAAGAGGTTGACAGCTATGGTGAGAACTGAATTCACTAAATGATAGCCATTTAAGTTTCAGTCTTCCTCTCTTTTACAAAGCAGCTGATGTGTGAGTGGTATGTTACTCTGACTGTTTTTTGCTCAGGGACCTTGGCAGTAAAATATATGGTGGCAACACAACATTTTATTCTAGCAACTTTCCAAGATTATACAAGCAATGTTTAATGTGTCCCTGTTTTTGGGCTTTTGACCCCCCCCCAGGGGGGGGAATACTTAGGGTATTCCACTATTGTGTGGAAACGACACATATTGCTGCCCAATACCTTACGGGAATTGGGGATATATACATCATCACTGACATGTGCTGACATGGCATTCATGACCTGGTGCAGTACCCTGGATGCTGATGTTTGTAAAATCCATGTCATATCACCAGTTGATTTCTGGAAGGTACCTGTTGCTGGTATCCTTAGGGCAACACATACCTTGGTTTCCACTGGGATAGGTTTCCCTCTGTTGGGTCTGTGTGTGAGACATGGCCTGCACAGATCCACAATCTTCTGCAGGAGGTCTCTGTCCACTCTATAGTGCTCTACTATCTCCAGCTCATGTAGCCCCTGGTAGTTTACCCAGTGCCTGCACACTCCTCTCTGTCTACTCACTGTGTGATGCTGAGCGGCATTCACATTGGCACAACCCTCCACATGTTGCATATGTTGACGTATAATAGCAATGGCAGCCCCTAACATTATCTTGTCTCAGTTAACCTTTTATAGTTTGCACTTCTCTTACTATAATAAAATAGTAGAAAGTCACAGGCCAGGAACCAAAAAACCAAAGTAATTCCAAAGGCAAAGGAACATCAACCAGCGGTAGTACTTCCGATATGCGAACTTTGATAAAGGCAAAATGCAATAAAAACACGTAATAAAATCAAGCGCTTTCGCCTGGTTCCTACCAGGCTTTATCAAGATAAAAAAGTTTAAAACAGTGTCTTAATATATACTTACAATAGATCACATGATTTCTAATCAATCAATTAATTAAAGCACTTCAATTTAGTGGCGTTTTTCTTAAAGAACTATACATCACATTGAATCTACAAAAACTAATACTAATATTGAAAACATTTTGAAAAGTTTTTTGTATAAATCAGAAAACCACATTTCATTAAGTTAATATAATTTTCTGTAGCTACCAAATAAATAAGTGTAACCAATACATAGCCCTACTAAATGCATATAAACATTGAACATTAGCCTCAAGCCCATAACATGCTTACTCTTCTTCAAGAATTGTGTGGCTCTACGTGAAACAGAGTGGCAGATAAGACTCAATGCCACAAAGTTTCCTGGGTTAAATGAATGTATTTCATTAAAACCTGTATTAAAACATCGGGCATTATTTATTTGAGAAAAGAGTACTTTTAGTACTAGAATGTATTTTATATGAATAGTATTATTTAGAGGAATTTTGTCTGGGTCATACTTGTATGCATGAATTTTGTAAAAATTCATAAGCAAACATAATGTTATTTTTATATTAGGTTTTTAAATATTGTACACACCATACTACATATGATTATTATTTTTACCAAGCTAGCTAAATATTTTGTATGTAGTTTTTGTATAATGTAGGAACAAAATGTGAATAATAATGAGTTCATCAGTTTTTAACAATTCACAATATTATGGTGGGTTTAGTATGTTATAATTAATTAATTCAATTTCATTGATTTACATAATTTTAAATAATTGATTAATTATTCAATTAATTAATTTTTTGGTGTATATAAGGAAAGCTGGGTGTGCTTTGTAAATTGACTCTGATGAAGCCAGTTGATCTGGAGAAAGCGCTCAGTCTGTGTGTACAACCTTGGATTAAATTGTGATTCACTACATTCCTGGTCGGTGCCTTATTGTTAGTGTCTGCTAACCTTGTGGTTGATGGTCGTTTTCCTTTGCTTCTTGCTTGTTCCTGGTTTGGAGCTGTACATTATTTTTTTCCTAGGTATGATAAATGTGTCAGGGCCATCACAGTCAGCCAGAGAGATTTCAAATTGTGACATGCTTGTTGCACCCCACTCCCCCATGTAGTGACTTTGGATGTGTCCAAGCAAGGCAAGGAGTAGTTGTATCTACCTTGGATGGGGAGGACACACTGCATAAGTACTACAGTGGCTTTTCATTTGTCCTTGATTTTGCAGAATGGTCTGGTTTATGTCATATTTTTGTACTGTTGATTTATGCTTATTACTCAAAGTGCCTGTTGCTCTGTGTTTTAAGTAGCAATGCTTTAATGACCATAAGGTAAGCTTGTCTGAGATCGTAAGATGCAAGTAAGCTTTAATAAGCATACTGTTAAAGAATTGCCAACATTGAAAGCCTTTCTGTTGTTGCCATGCAGAGAATACTTGACTAGATAATGTATAAGCCTTGGGTATTAAAGGACAGGATTCCATTATTTTAAAAGCTCATTACACTTGTTGGAGACTTCCAGTCATCTCTACAGACTTTACCCGTAAACTAAACAGAATGCCAATCATGTGTGGTCCATAACCTGTACAGTAATCCTTTAAGCAATGTATCTTGAGCTTGTTTCTTGTTTGCTTTTCATTTTTTACTTTTATCATGTTTTCCCCATGAAACAAGTTGTCAGGCAGCAGGTCTTTTTGGATAAGAAACATTTTTACAAGTGGGGGCATCACATAGATTTCTACTTTCAGCATGTTACTTGGTACTTTAATAAAGCTGAATATATTATAATTAGGACTGCAGTGCAAGGAGAAGTGGTTTGAGTTGAGTGCTTCTGGTTTTTCTTATACTTGATTTTGACTGGCATTCCAGTAATGTATTTAAAAAGTAATTTATTTTTTCATGCCTCACAACCTTTTGTTTCCATCTAGATATTAAGTAAGCTGTCATGCAGCCAATGCATTGAAATATTTTTATTCTTCTACACTTATTTTTGTCTTGATTGGACTTTCATAATGATGGTTTGCCACCCAGGGCAGCGTATTTAATTAAAGTTAGTTTTTTGTGGTTTTGTGCATAGCTCCTCCCCTTTCTGGTTGACCACACCCCTCCCCTTGACCCCACCCATTCAGCTGTCTCCTGCAGCCCCCCTGTGATTTGAAGTCACCAGCCGCCACTGGTATATAGTATCATAGTAAAATACAAGACTATTAACTTAATGGGCCTTTTTAAGTCTAGCCACGCTTTCCAGTAAAATTTAATAGGTTTTGGCTCCTCAGGGTTTTTTTTTTGGGAGGGGTATCTATACTTGGGCATGGGTAACTAAGCATTTAAAAGCTTCCTCTGTCTAACAGAGACATATGTGTCAGACCAGAAGTATGTTTACAGTTCCCCATCTATGAATGAATGTCTTGCTTGAAATAATGCAAGGATGAACTCTGCTAAACATATATGAGAAGCCTGCTCTGGAGAAGGGGGAGCCTCTGAGATACAAATTTCTCCCTCCAGCATTACCAATTTATATTGCAGGCAAGATTTGGGTCGCTTGATCAAATGTCCCTAATGCTATTTGTTTTACAGATGTACAACAGGTCCATTATATCTAAATTAGAGGATGATTTGTAGGCCAGGCATACGTTCCCTCTCAGCAGCCTGTAGGAGACTAAATATAAGGACAAGACTTTGAGACAATTTGCATATGACTTGTTTTTTCACACCATATATTCTTCTTATTATGAATCTTTGAGGAGACTGCAGTTGTTGCATATATTTGGCCAAATATACACCGAAGGTGGGCACTGTACTTTCTGATTGGCCTTATGAGAGCCGAGCTGAGTACAGTGGAACAATGACATGGTCATATCCCTGCCTAAAAGTTGATTTCATCACTTCAATAGGCACATGGTCAAATGCCAAATTGCTTTCTAAATGTGTTCCCTGTATCCCTGACTACAGAGTTAACTCTTAGGGTTGAAACTGTCCATGTAGTAGTTTTCTGGAGTGGCCATCTTTCCAAAAGATACTATGATGTACTTTTTGGCACCGAGTTTTAGACCATGACTCTGGCACCAGTTATTAGTCTGTGTCAGGACATCTTGGAGGATATTTGTGTCTTGAAGGGATTCAGTGAATGCAACCAGTTTGCAGTCATCAGCAGACTTGGTCAGCCAGAGGTCCTTGATATTAACCATGAACTCTGAGAAGTAGATGCCAAACATGAATGGCCCCAGCACTGAGCCCTGAGGCACTCCACAAGTAACTGCCTTTTTGTGGAGGAAGACTCCCCTATTCTAACTTCTTGGGTCCTGTCTGTAAGCCAGCTAGCTATCCAGTGGGTGATACAGGGGGTTATACCTAGATTGTTGAGCTTATCTTCAATGTTTGAGGGGGGGTATTGTATCAGATGCCTTGTCCAGGTTGAGATAGGCAGTATGCACCATTTTGTCCCCGTCTATTGCTTTCGTGACCTTCTTGAAGAATTCCGCCAGGCTGCGTAGGCAAAACCTGCCCTTGATAAAACAGAACTGATTTCAATCCAATGGTTACAGGTTACCTATGTTGTCATTTAGGTTATCCACAATTATTCTCACCATAGCTTTGCATATCATGTTAGTTAAGCATATAAGTCGATAATTCCCCGGGCCATGTATGGCTTACCCGTGTGCAGTGGGATAACAATTGCAGTTCTTCATTCATTTGGCAAGAAGCCTGTTTGGAAGATGTAGTTAATTAGCTTTTTCCAGGGGTCCCAATAGTTCAAGTTTCATGCTATTAGGGAGGCATCCTGCGATGTTATCAGGACCCATTAATGCAATGCTCTTGGCCTTTGATGCTGCCTTAAGCGTCTGCTCTTTAGTGATAGATGAGGGAGTTATGGATGTAGTTATTTCCTGAGAGGAATCTGGAGAGGAGAAGGGGTAAAACTGGAGCTAAACATTTTGGCCAGGAGATTTGCTATATCTTCCAGTTCCATATAGGTGACCCAATTTACAATTAATTTGGTACATTGCTGTATATTTTCTTTGAGATTGTGGAGTGATTACAGTGGGTAAGGCACATGTGCTGAAAAGCAGAAGACAATCTGGTGAAAAAGATTTGGGACAGACAGGAAAAAGGCAAGAGGAAACAAGGGCATCCAACAAAGAGGTAGATAGATTGGGTGAGGGAAGACCTGTGACAGTCAGGCATGAGTGTTGAAGAAGGCAGGAGATTGGCATCGAATAGAGAGAGAGATGGTGACCGTTGGCACAACACCTCAACCCAATGTAGAAAATGGGAAAAGCGAGTTTGATGATGATGATGATGATGATGACAGAGAGAAAGAGAGACAGTAAGAGAGAGAGAGAGATGACCATGAAAGCTATCTTTGCAACCATGTTTTTTTGCACCACATATAATCTTAAAAAAAAGACTGTTTTCCAATGTGAGTATAACTAACAAAAAAAAAAAAAAAACCTGTATTTTTACAAGTGGGCATGCCCCCACTCCTACCAACCCTCACAGTCCCTATCATAAACTACCTCCAAAACTGCACAACAGTGGGAGAAAAGGGACTTTTCTTTATCGTAGCTATCTAACAATGTCATATTAAATCACCCATTACCATTACGTTATCAAATAAAATGGGAATTATGGGAAAAAACACATTTCTTGTTTTGATGATCCATCCAGTTGTCAGTACAAAGATGATTCAATCACACAGCAGTACCAGCTGTACCCATATATGTCACACACACACACACGCACACGTGCACACACACACACGCACACACACACACACACACACACACACACACACACACACACACACACACACACACCACAGGTAGGATCCAAAGTGCCAGTCTGCAAATTCTGTGTTGCATACAAACTCTTTCACCTGCTATGGTTCTTCATGTTGTTGTAAACACTGCCATTTGCTATTTCATGTTAATTGGACAAGAGTATGTGTTTACAATCATTGTTTCTACTCTGGAAATGGAAGTGGTTCAGAGTAATGTAAATATTCTGGTGCATCTGAAACACATTCACTCCCACACAGTGTTGATATTAACCTGGACATCACTATGAGGTCAATAATATGTTATTATTCACTTATTACATCAGAGAGATTGTATTCAAATGGATTTTGGGCTGGGAATATGATAACTTGAAAGTATAATCATGGTGCTGAATAAATGGAATTTTAATCCTTTTAAAACCAAAGGTGTTAGTCTTCTTAAAAGACAAGTGCAATTATATATTATTTCTCACAAGTTCATGACACAATTTGACATGGACTCCTCCCAGGCAGTGAACATTTTCTTTTCCCTCAAGACTTGTAAGGTCTCAAGGGGAACTTGCAAAATAATACTCCATTTAAAGTCTACACCAGACTGCTACAAGTAGTAGACATTACAGGTCTTATAAGATTCAAACACACCTTGTACAGAAAGTTACTCATTGCCTTAAGATGAGGAGTTCAACACAAGTTCAAATGTGTTGTTACGGCAGAAAAAGCCATCAGTGCATTCAATCGGGATCTGCAAAAACAGAGTAAGGATGGCCACGATAAAACAGTTTGTATTTTTGTGTCATCAACAGCTATGTTCCTATGAAAGAATTTTAGCATGATTTATAGCAGCATTTTTGTACTATTTTCCACAGCTCAAGGGTAATAGCAAACACTGCCAGTAAAATAAAATAGATAACAAATGTTTTATTTGCCTTCAAATGTCTTAAAACTCATTCCTCACATGTACTTTCTTATAGCATCGTATGCAAATTAAACCATTAAAAGCTCACCAAGCATGAATGTAAAGTAAGTCTGTACCTTAAAATTAGTTTATGCAGATGATATTTCTAAATTATATTGCTTCACTTTTGTTTACTGCTTTTTCTTATTCATGAAAAACACTTTAATAACAGTTTATTTGTGATGTTATACAGATGTTCTGGAGATTCTGATGACAAAATATGCAGTACTTAAAATTCATTTGACAGTTTGACATTTCAGTTTTGATTTTTGATTCATTGGTTTGGAATAAAAATATTCGGCTTTTGAAGGCAGTCAGCTGTGGTGTCAGCAGCTATTTTGTAAAACATATTTTATTTGTATCCTTAGAATATATTTTTTTCTAAATTTGATGCTTTGATCCGGAATGTTTATTAGATATTGTGCTGTAAATCAAATGATAGCAGTAGGCTTGAATCTTGCAGAGAAGCTGTGTTGTTTATTTTACTGTGATTCTCCACTGTGTTCCCATTGCTCTATATATATGTAGCAGTCTCATTCTCAATGACTGCAGAAGCGTTGCACTAGAGATTTTGATTAAAATGGAATGGATTAGTATGGTATTACAGGCTATGCTCTGAACTTTATAGTATAATGACAAAGACTAGGAAGGCAACTGGTGATACTGCTTCTAAGATGACCAAACATAACTTTAGGAAATAATACAGTAACATTGCAAACTGAAAGACAATTGCAGTTGTTCTAAACAGTCTATGAGAAGAGATGACTGAGTTATCTGCATAAAACTATAGCTATTTTATTATTGCATAGTGTGTGTGTGTGTGTGTGTGTGTGTGTGTGTGTGTGTGTGTGTGTGTGTGTGTGTGTGTGTGTGTGTATGTGTGAGACACAAAGGTCTATTCTAGTGTGTGTTCTGGGGTGGAGGAATAACATAGGAGAAAGAAACATGAGTAGCAAGCAAAATGTGAAAAAAATAAATTCTATACTTACCATAACATTCCATCTGTGTTGTTGATCTTCATCTATCCTTCACCCTTGGGTACTCGGTTCCAATCCTTGGAATTGGGTCAGCTGTTATACAGCTCACGCCAGCCAAAAATCTCACAAGCTAAGACTCTACCCACAATATCCCTCTCTAGATTACCTCAAATCGAGTTTGCAGCCTCATAGAAAGACAGAAAGATTCATAACCCGACATTAAGAAGCTATGTCCAAAGTGTAATATAACAAAGTAACCAGAACAAGTGTCCAATCTTCTAGGACATCACAGGAGGGTAGAGGAGGGTGGGATGTGAAGGCTAGATGAAGATCGACAACACAGATGGAATGTTATGGTAAGTATATAACTTCTTTACTGATGTTGTCAATCTTCATCTATTCTTGACCCTTGGGACAGAGTTCCCAGCCACTGTAGGTCCTGGGTGGCCTTATGGAAGGATATTCCTGAGAATAATAGAACCAAAGGAAGCTCTTCCCCTGGAGACCAGATCCAGTTTGTAATGAGTAATAAATGTATGTGGAGTAGCCCATGTTACTGCTGCGCATATCTCATTCATGGAAGGCTTGGAATTTAAGACAGCTGCCATTGATCTGGTGGAATGCGCTCTCACAGGCGCAGGTAACATGAAATTCTTTTTATTATATGTGTAAGTAATGCAGTCTCTTAGCCATTTTGACAAGGTAACTTTGGAAACAGATTTCCCTAAATTTGGGATGGAAAAGGATACAAACAACTTGTCTGACTTTCTGGATTCTTTAGTTCTGCTGAGACAGAAATGTAATTGTCTGTGAACATCCAGCAAATATAGGCAATATTCACCCTTGTTGGAAAAATTAGGAAAGAAAACAGGCAAATCAATGGTTTGCTTAATGTTGGATTCTGCGACCACCTTCAGGAGAAAAGATGGGTTGATTCTGAGTGAAACTTTATCCTTATGGAAAAATAAGTAGGGAGTTTTGAGTATAAAGCTTGAATCTCAGAAATTCATCTTGCAGAGGTTATAGCTATGAGAAAAAGCATTTTCCATGAAAAAACTTTAAATGACATGTCACTGCTAGTTCAAAAGGAGGAAGCATCAGGGACTGAAGAACAATGGTCAGATCCCAGGTGGCTAGAAGGTCTTTAAATGGAGGCTTTAATCACAGAGCTCCTTTGAGGAACACTTTACACAATCTATGTGAAATTAGAGGAAGGTCCTCAAAGCCATTATGGAAATTAGAGATGGCAGCTACTTAGACCTTCATTGTAGAGAGGGAAGCTCCTTGATCAAAAAGAATGGCTAGAAATTCTAAAACCTTTTCCTCTGATGTGGAGAAGGGGTTGAGATTATTATTGTATGCCCACATCAAAAATCTCTTCCACTTGCTAAAGTAGAGTTTTCTGGTGGATGGTCTATGGGAAGCCAGCAGAATATTTTGCACTGGGGAAGGTAAATCATTATGCCTGGTGATTAGTGGAATTGGAGGAACCAAGCTGTCAGCTTGAGGTATTGAAGGTTGGGCTGCACCAATCACTGAGGGTGAGACAGCAGGTCTGGAACTGGGTCCAGAATCCATCAAAAGGGAATTAGATGAGGCTATAGAAAGGGAAATCAAATTTGTTGAGGCTAATAGGGTGCAATGAGGATCACTTTGCTTCTCAACCTGTTTGCTTTCTTGAGAAAGAGGGGAATGAGGGGAAGGGGGAAATGCATAGAGTAGACCTGAGGGACAATTGAGGAGAAGAGCATCTCTCAGGGATTAGGACAAAGTAGCTGCTGCACTTGTTGTTCAGGGGTGATGCAAATAGGTCACAGCAAGGCTAGCCCCAATGACTGTAAATCTCCTTCACTATTCTGGTATTGAGAGAGACCACTTGTGAGGCAGTAGGATACATCTGCTCAGTTTGCCTGCAACTGCAACCACCCCACCTAATCTGCCATTACCACACCAGAACTATTCCCTTCATACATTATATATACTTACAATCATGTGAATCCATAGCTACACCTCACAGCACTCTTGAAAACTAAACTTTCCTCCTAACTTTGCCCCCTATTTTACTTCTTATTTCTCTGGCCACCCCAACTCTTTCCTCCTCTCCACTCTTATCTGTCTTTACCACCTCTCCTTCCACTCCACTCACTATAACTGTCACAACTGCCATTCTTTGCTATTTTCTGTCTCTTTAATTATTCTTTACTCTACTCTACACTCCATTTACTGTTCTATTTTGTTCTAACAACTCTACCTCTATCATTTTGTTTTTGTACATGCACAAAATGCATACTTTTAATGATTTCTACAAGGCATTAATGTTGTTACTCACGTCTCTTTATCTTGCCTTTTAATGTTCCTAAACTTGCAATGCAATGGCATGGTTATGATGTATGTGTATTATTTTTTGGCATTATCTTTTTTATCATGTGTTTGTGGAGCTTTTCTCCTTGGGTCTCCACTGAAAATGATCCCCCAGCCCAGTGGGCTAATCTGGTTAACAAAAGACAAATAAATAAATAATAATAAATATATTTGTCTGCTATCACATTCAAGCTCCCTTTGATGTGCATTGCTAGAAAAATTGGTTGTAGGAAATTGCCCATTGCCATATATTCTGAGAGCTTCTCGACATGGGAGTAAGATTTGGTTTTGCCCTATTTGTTGATGTACCAGACCACAGACATGTTGTTTGATTGAAGTGCAATAGTTCCTAGAGGGAGGACAGATTGAAAGATTTGCAATGCTAAGAACACTGCCCTCAATTCCAGAACATTCATATGCAGGTTGGCTTCTACTGGGGACCAAGTGCTTTGGACTGTTCTTACCAGATAATGCCCCCCCCCCACCCTATCTGGGAGGCATCTGTGGTCACTATGGCCTTGGGATGAGGTGGGATGAAGGGATGGCCTAAAAGAATTTCCTCAGATTCCATCCACCAGGACAGGTCTTTTTTGCAGCAACTGGTGATAAGAATGGGGTAGGTCATTGGGTGGGTTAGAATGGACCGTTTTGATGCTAGAAGCCATTGTAGTACCTGCATATGAAATCTCACCAGAGGAACCAGGGTGATGGTCACCACTATGGAACCTAATGCATGAAGGACTAGTAGTGCCAAAAATTTGTTTCTGCAAAGAACAGCTTGTACTTGGGATTTTATCTTCTATGATCTGTGTAGAGGAAGGGAAGCTACACAAGAGATTATGTTCAGATGAGATTCTATGAATTCTAGACCTTGAGAGGGGCTTAGCTGAGATTTTGATTGATTCACTGTGATGCCCAGGTGCACAAACAAGTGCATAATTAATTCTATTGCTTGAAGCAATAGATGCCTGGTGGTATCAGTGATGAGCCAGTCATCTGGATAAGAAAACACCCAGAATCCGTACAGTCTCAAGTGAGTTGTTACTGATGTCAGACACTTGGTGAACACTCTGGGGTCTGTTTTGAGACCAAAGGGCAGCACTCTGAACTGAAAGTGCCTGGCTCCTAGCCTAAAGCAGAGAAACCTTCTGGAACATTTGTCCCTTTTTATGTGGTAATATGCGTCTTGAAGGTCTATAGAGCACATCTAATAATTTTTTGTCTAGAAAAAGAAGTATAGACTGAACCATTACTATCGAGAATTTTAATTGTTGAACAAACTCGTTCAGAAGACTGAGATCTAAAATCAGTCACAAGTCCTCTATCTTTTTTGGCACTAAAAAGAACCTTGAGCAAAATCTGGATCCTATCTGGTCTGGTGGGACTTCTTGGATGACTCTTTTCTCTAGCAGTGTTTGGATTTCTAAGGTTGCTTGGTCCATCTGATTGAGTAGAATACTGGGGAGCCTTGTTACAGATCTTGGATAAAGGATGAAGGGGACAGTGTAACTGCTGGTAGTAATTCTCAGCACCCAAGCATCTGAGGTTATTTGTTGCCAGGATCTTGACTGCAGAGAAAATCTTCCCCGAGCACTTCCAGAGGTAAGCAAACCGGCCCCCTTTCAGGAGCACTGGTAGGGCTGGCCAGAGACAGAATCTCTGAAACCTGATTCTATGGGCCACCTCTGCCTCGGGGTTGGTATCTTCCATTAGATCTCCACCTCTACCCTGAGGAGAGATTCCACCATGTGTCCTGGAAAGGCCCTTGGGACTTTTTGAACCACATATTTCTACTCCGATGATTCCTACAGAAGGATTGTTGGGAAGCAGAAAAGCATATGGCCACCACAGACAGTCTTCCTATCCTTCTCACAGCTGGCTAGAGTTTCTTTGACTTTAGGGCCAAAGAAGATCCATCAAAGGGAGCATTGATGAAGGAAGACTTGAATGGCTCTGCAAACTCACACAGATGCATCCAGGTGTGTCATCTAATAGCAACACCTGAACCTGCTGACCTAGTTACCCCTTCGGCTCCATGTGCAATGGAGTCTCATGGGCAAGTTAGAAATAGACTCCAGGGTAGCTAACTGGGAGGCCACTTTGTCCTGAACCTTGTCAGACACAGTTCCTGCTAGGGTATCTGATAGCTTCTTGATCAGATCCCTCAGGAGCCTAGTGAAATGTTCAATAAAATTCAAATACCTTAAGGTGAAGGTTGATGCATAAACCTGCTTTATAAATTTGTCCATCACCCTAGACTATCAGTTAGGAGGATGAACAGAGGAACTTTCCACAGCTAGTTCCTTTTTGGTGGCTGCTGCCACCACCATGGCATCTATTGTTAGCCTTTTTGTCCACTGTTGGTGGTCCTCAGGAGCAGAGAGTATATTGTCCAGTCTCTCTGCACAGGACACTCCTTCTTCCAAGTCCTCTTCAGAGATTCCCACTGAATAGCCTCCTTGGAAGAAAAAGTGTAAGAAAAAACACTTGGATTCCCCTAAGGAATCTGTCACAGAAGACACAGACTTTGATGAAGGAGAGGGATCCCCGCAGTCACCCTTGGAAGATGTTTTTTCAGACACATCCTGGAATTTCTAAAACAGCAGGGTAACTGTAAGCTCAAAGACCCTACCTTCAAGGAGTCAGTGTACTTGCAAGCCTTTGTACTTTGCCATCTACTTCTTAGGTGACCCCTCCCACTGACAATCTCATTAAAGTTCTATGGAGTCAGGAGCCTTCAAAACCCACTGAGCAATCAACTTAATGAGATCGTCAGTGGGAGGGTCCAGCTTAGAGGTAGATGGTCAAGTACCAAAAGCTTGCAAGTACACTGACTCCAGAGGTAGGGTCTTTGAGCTTCCGGTTACGCCTCTGTTTTAGAATTTCCAGGATGTTTTGCAGGGAGATCTTGCAGCCTCAGTGCTTGCTGTCTGGACGTGGAGGATGGTAAAAGCTCTGGGTAAGAAGGGGTCATAAAATGAAAATCTGACCCAAATAGGGCCACCTGAGAGGTTGCAGAGGCCAATGCCCTCTCCATAGCTTGGAAGGCAGGTCCTCCTGAGGAGGGATGAGAGCCTGGAAGCAATAGAGACAAACTCAGAAATGAGGTCACACCCTGACCCGAGAAGCCCACCTCTGATGCAGGAGCTGAGGAACTGCCCCTAGTCACTGAAGTTCTAAGAGTTAAGGGAAAATGTGAATAAAAAATACGAGCTGACTCCAAACCCTTGGACCTGATGATGGAACTACAAGCTTGGGAGTCTGGTGGTTCTGAAGGAACTGAAGGAGTCAGAGCTGACCTTGTAACAGAAGATCGAGGGCTGTTGGTGCCGGAGCAACTGGAACCTGAAGAGTCGGAGTGGGGAGCTTTAAGGCCTCACAGGAGGTTAGAGGAGGAGGAATGGGTGGAGTCCTGGGAGAGTACATCCCAACTCCAGCTGGGAGTGGGGTCTAAGAGGGGGCAGAGAGATCCCTAGCCACTAGGAGCTGATCCACCAGCCTCACAATGTCTACTTCAGAGAGACTTCTGGAGGAATGGATAGATATCTCCGAGGGGATTTCTGGCTTTTCCAGAAATGGACTGGGAAGTTGACCAAGGAAAAGGTCAACAGATGGGGAATAACATGTCCTAGGTATATGTATAAGGAAGTTTCACTTTTGGCACCAAAGGAGTGGGTAGAGCCTGCTGTGGTTCAGAAGCAGAGGTCAGCACCGACAGGGAAGTTACAGTAGTTTGTGCCAACACTGGAGCTAGGAGCACTGAAGTGAAGGCCAGTGCTGAGATGGTCTGCTCTGAGAGTTTTTGAACCTTAGCTTTTGGTTCTGAGGAAGCACCTATGGAGGAAGATTTATGTTTCTTTGTTAAAGGCACCATCAATGCCAATGGAGATGTCGGCACCAAATGACTAGTCTTAGAACCAGAGGCCATAGGAACCATATCAGCCTTGGATAAGGCATCTTCAAAGGGAGTCTTAAAAAGTCCCTTCAATATTAATTTATTTCTACTCTCTATCAAAGCCTTATTACTAAAAGCTTGGCAGACAGAGCATTCCTGGTCCAAATGAGAAAGACCTAAACAGTAAATGCAGGTGGAGTGCCAGTTGGAGTTGGGGATCTTACACCCGCAGTCATGGCACTGCTTAAAACCAGTAGTGCCCTTAGACATGTCTGCCATATTGACAAAAAATAAAGGCAGGTCAACAGGCAGAACTCTAGTGATACACTAGCACACACACCACAAGAGATAGAGAGAAAGACTAGTGGTAGAAAATCCAACTAAAGATAGGAGAAAAAGGGACAATTTTTTACCAACAATTGTAAAAAAAATTACCTAATGGTAGAGAAGAGAGGGAAAGGGAGCTACCAGCAATGGTAGAGAAGGGATACCAAAAGGTATAGAGAAAAAACACACTCACTTGTAAAACTGTGGCTAGAGAGAAAGGTTTGAAAGGAATTAAGAAGTGGACAGGGAAATATAGGTTAGCTAATAAATTCTATAAAATTTACTTAGCTGTGAGAGAAGCAACAGTTCAAGCATCTTGCTACAAGAGCAGCAAATAAGATCTGGGGTAATATAGAGAAGGGTATTGTGGGTACAGGCTTAGCTCAAGAGATTTTTTGTTGGCATGAGCTGTATAATGGCTGAACCGGTTCCAGGGATCAAAATCGAGTACCCAAGTGTCAAGACTGGATGAAGTTTGACAACATCAGAATTCAAGTTGGCAAACAAATGGGTCCCTGGATTTGTAAACAAAAGGGAAAAATGTTTATCAACAATTGTAAAAATAACTACCTAATGGTAGAGAAGAGAGGGAAAGGGAGCGACCAGTAATGGTAGAGAAGGGATACCAAAAGGTATAGAGAAAAAACACACTCACTTGTAAAACTGTGGGTAGAGAGAAAAAAGGAATTCAGAAATGGACAGGAAAATACAGGTTAGCTAATAAATTCTATAAAATTTACTTAGCTGCGAGAGAAGCAACAGTTGATGCATCTTGCTACAAGAGCAGCAAATAAGATCTGGGGTAATATAGAGAGGGGCTTTGTGGGTAGAGTCTTAGCTCAAGAGATTTTTTTGTTGGCATGAGCTGTAAAATGGCTGAACCAGTTCCAGGGATCAAAATCGAGTACCCAAGGGTCAAGACTGATGAAGTTTGACAACATCAGAATTCAAGTTGGCAAACAAATGGGTCCCTGGATTTGTAAACATAGTGTACATTTAAATAAATAATTATCCACATTATTATTTAGTATTCCAAATGTCATAGCTGTGCTTCATAAACACTTGTTGCTACAATGATGAGCAGAACATAGAAAAATAAAGTGTATCTGAATTTTGCATAGAGTATTGATGTGCCATTACACTTCTCTGACAAGGGTTCAACGTAAAGCCAGGCATATATTTATTAAAACAACCTGATAAAAAATTATCACTTTCTTTTCATACAAGAGACTTCATCAGATTCTGATGAAGTCTCTTATATGACATGAAAGTGCTCATTTTATTTGTTTCAGGTTGTATTAATAAATTAATTCTTGGACCATTTCTGGACCATCATTTGGCACTGATTTTCTTTGGTTTCAAGTTTATGTGGTAGTCACTGCACCATTTTTTGACTTTCAAAGCCAGGCATATATCCCAGAAGGTCTTCCCTGCATTAGTGTAGAGCCTGCTGTGGTTCAGAAGTAGAGGTCAGCACCAACTGGGAAGTTACAGTAGTTTGTGCCAACACTGGAGCTAGGAGCATCGAAGTGAAGGCCAATGATGAGGTGGTCTGCTCTGAGAGTTTTTGAACCTTAGCTTTTGGTTGTTAAGAAGCCCCTTTGGAGGAAGATTTATGTTTCTTTGTTAAAGGCACCATCAATGCCAAAGGAGATGTCGGCACCAAATTACTGGTCTTAGAACCAGAGGCCATAGGAACAATATCAGCCTTGGATAAGGCTTCTTCAAAGGCAGTCTTAAGAAGGCCCTTCAATATTAATTTATTTCTATTCTCTACCACAGCCTGATTACTAAAAGCTTGGCAGATAGAGCATTCCTAGTCCAAATGAGAAAGACCTAAACAGTAAATGCAGGTAGATTGCCAGTTGGAGTTGGGCATCTTACACCCACAGTCATGGCATTGCTTAAAACCAGTAGTGCCCTTAGACATGTCTGCCATATTGACAAAAAAGAAAGGAAGGTCAACAGGCAGAACTCTAGTGACACTTGCATGCACACCACAAGAGATAGAGAGAAAGACTAGTGGTAGAAAAACTAACTAAAGATAGGACAAAAAGAGAAAAATTTTTACCAACAATTTTAAAAGAACTACCTAATGGTAGAGAAGAGAGGGAAAGGGAGCTACCAGAAATGGTAGAGAAGGGATACCAAAAGGTATAGAGAAAAAACACACCCACTTATAAAACTGTGGGTAGAGAGAAAGGTTTGAAAGGAATTAAGAAATGGACAGGAGAATATAGGTTAGCTAATAAATTCTATAAAATTTACTTAGCTGCGAGAGAAGCAACAGTTGATGCATCTTGCCACAAGAGCAGCAAATAAGATCTGGAGTAATATAGAAAGGAGTATTGTGGGTAGAGTCTTAGCTCAAGAGATTTTTTTGTTGGCATGAGCTGTATAATGGCTGAACCAGTTCCAGGGATCGGAACTGAGTACCCAAGGGTCAAGACTAGATGAAGTTTGACAACATCAGATTTCAAGTTGGCAACCAAATGGGTCCCTGGATTTGTAAACATAGTGTGCACTTAAATAAATGATTATCCACATTATTGTTTAGTATTCCAAATGTCATAGCTGTGCTTCATAAACAGTGGTTGCTATAATGATGAGCAGAACATAGAAAAATAAAGTGTATCTGAATTTTGCATAGAGTATTGATGTGCCATTACATTTCTCAGACAAGGGTTCCACGTAAAGCTAGGCATATATTTATTAAAACAACCTGATAAAAATTATCACTTTTTTCTCATACAAGAGACTTCATCAGATTCTGATGCAGTCTCTTATATGAGATGAAAGTGCTCATTTTATTTTTTTCAGCTTGTATTAATAAATTAATTCTTGGACCATTTATGGACCGTCATTTGGCACTGATTTTCTTTGGTTTCAAGTTTATGTGGTTGACACTGCACCATTTTGTGACTTTCAAAGCCAGGCATATATCCCAGACGGTCTTCCCTGTATTAGTGTATTAGATTATAAGCAGGATGTCATTAAAACAGCACCAGACATATCATCTCATTAAGAAAAAAAAATTACACAACCCAAATTTCACTATTACAAGATATACTGCAGTACTGCACTACCTGCTCATCTGATTAACCATTGTTGTTGTTATGTTGTAGGTATGACTGCTGTAGGTAGTGCATCACATTCAGAGGTGTAGTATACACACCTGTGTCACAGAGGGGCACAGGATTATGTCTGTAGGGTGTATACATATTCAGAAGTCAAGTCATGGACAGGGAGTGTATGACCTTTGAAAATAAATTAAGCATGCTGCTGCTCATGGTACACTGCAGAAGTGTACAACCATTTGCAAGAATGGGCTAGAGCAATTTATGAAAACTGCCAGTTCATTGCCCATGCCTATGGCCATAAAATAAACACCATATATTTAAAAGAGGGATCCTTTTGTGGGTCTGCTCCACAAAAGGGAACATTGCACTATCATAAGTCTGTGTGCGGTTATGGTAGCAGGTTAGACTACATCACAGGCTACGAGGTGAATCAGTTGTTTCTTGTTACCACACAATTTTTTTTTTTATCAAAACATTCACAGTATGCAGTAACACTGCTCAGCTATGGCTTGTGGAGCAGCATACCAGCATAAGAAGAAGCATCAGTTTTTTCCCCAGGTATTATAACTGTTGGTATATGGTTCTAGTTCCAGAATTTACAGGAAATGGGGGAAGTTCATGCACAGTTGTAACTGTGTTTATGAACTTTGGACAGAAGGTGCTATTCATAAGCATTGTGCCATGCAGCAGTGCTTGGATATGGTGGAATGATGTATTAAAGCCCTTTGTATTCTTAAATGTTATTACGATCACCTTCTCACATATGTAATTAAGCAAAGCACAAAGCCATTAATTCCCAACAACCCTTACTAAGAAAGGTTAGAAACAATAAAAAACTTTGACCCTGCCAAATTCCAACAAGAACTAAACTCATGTAATTGGTCTATTCTAAAACACCTCCCCTTAGAGGAAGCAGTAGCATACTTTAACAACAAATTCCTTGAGAACCTTGATTTGCATGCACCTATTTGTTCAAAGAGAACAAAGGCAAAAACTGCACCATGGCTTTCTAAAGAGTCTAAACTCAAAATTACCCTTAGAAACAAAGCATGGGCTTTATGGCATTCTTCTAAAGACCCCCAAGATCAATTAAATACAGGCAATCCAGGAACGAAACTAAAAAATCCATTTTACAAGACAAAAAAAAAAAACAATACTACTGTAATTTACAGACAGTAAATCAAAATAGCCCTCAGAAGTTTTGGGCAGGTTTAAATAATCTACTACATCCTGGACAAACTTCAACCCCAATCCCTGCTGCTACTACTGATAAAACCCCTGAAGATGTTTCTGACAGTTTTAACCGATTCTTTACTGAGACAATTCAAGCCCTAGCTAGCCAACTACCTCCTAGCTCCCCTGGTCCTGAAAGTACCACCCCTTGAAACCTACTTGCGTTCAGCTTCCAGCTAGTCACCACTTCACTTATCTGTACCTTGATCATAAAATTAAAACCCACTACACTTTCTGCTGATCAACTCCCTGCCGAGTATATACAAAAATCTGCTGATGCTATTGCTTACCCCATCTCAATACTAATAAATCGAACCATAGTAGAAGCTAAAATTCCTACCATCTGGAAAATATCCTATGCAATCCCACTTCACAAAGGAGGCAGATCTACTGAATTCTCCATTTATAGGCCAATAGCTATACTCTTTCCACTTGCAAAGATTATGGAAAAATGTATTCATAGACAACTCATGCACCACCTAATCCAGAATCACCTTATGGCAGACACTCAGCATGGCTTCCATCCTCATCACAGCACTACTTCAGCCCTCCTAGCCTTTACCAGTACCATAAACCATAATCACAACAATAATTATATATCCTCAGCCCTCTTTCCAAGGCATTCGATATGGTTGATCACCAACTTTTAATCCACACCCTGCAAACATTCTGTCTAGATACTAGAGCCCTTCAGTGGTTTCAGTCCTACCTGAATGGTCGACAGCAGGCTGTCCTCTGGCAGAACAAACTCTCTAATCTTTTACCTAACACCCTTGGAGTACCACAAGGCTCTATAGTAGGGCCCTTGCTGTTCTCCATCTTCATTAACGACCTTTATACTGTCATCCCAAAAGTCAGCTGTATCCAATATGCTGATGACTCTACTCTGATTTGCTCGGCTACATCTCCAATAGAGTTATGGTCAGCTACCCAGACCACCTTTAATACAATAGAAAACTGGCTTTCTGAATGTCGTCTGATCCTAAATCCCAAAAAAACTAAAATGCTGTTATTTTCACCAACACATAGGTCTACCACTTTCACCTTTACCATAAATTGAAATGATGGCACAATAATCTCCCCTGACCCCACTACAAAACTGTTAGGTGTCATCATAGATAAAAATCTAAAATTTGACCTTCATGTTAACCAAACTATCAAAACCATCAATAAAAAACTAGGGTTACTTTACAGAATAAAAGCCTTCCTAACCCCTCCAGCTAAAATTGCCATAGCTCGCTCTCACCTTCTTTCAACCATTCTGTATGCATCCCCTCTACTCTCGAATTTGAACAAGACTGCCCTTAACAAACTCTCAATTTGCTATAACCACATTGCCAGGTTTGCCACTGGGCTGCCTTTTAGGACACGTCATTGCATCAATCTAAATCAGCTTGGGTGGCTTGAACTACCCCGCCTAATCCAGTATAACCAACTGATTATGGCCTATGAAATCCTCTATAATCCGGACAATGCTCCTGCACTTAAAAATATTATCACCCCCCTATAACAATCCTAGACCGCTTCAATCCTCTAACAAACTACTAATTCAGACTAGCAAAATTAATAACACAGCCGGTGACTCTCTCTTTGCAAACTCTGTAAGTAGACCGTGGAACTCTCTTCCAGCTGATATTACCTTGCTTTCTACTTTATGAAACCAACAAGTGAAAAAACCAGTAGAACAAGCGAAGTAAGCAGACCAAAACTCCAAGCCAAACAAGTTAACGTATCTTTTAATAAAAGCGTTTTCGCTCCTAGCCAAAACCAGGAGCTTCCTCAGACAGTGTAAAAAGAGCGCCAAATCACTTTTAAACACATCTATGTGATGTCATATCCTGCACAAATACCCCGTTGAACATATTTTAAAACTTCAATTTTTTTTAAAAATAAAAATGTATACAAAACAGATTTATTACCAAATCGTTTAACTATATGTTTACACCCCTAACAGGGTCTTTATGTAAATGATGTTAAGAAAACCACAGTTAAATGTTAACTCTTATTAAATTTATACTTACATAAAACACAAAGTGTCCCAAGTAATCAAATGCTACAACATTAAGACAACTAATTTCTTTATAAAAAATTCAAACGCTTATGTATAAAAGCCCATGCCCAACAAAAGGAATGGGTTAATTTCATGACTTTGAAATAAAATTATATACCCTTAACACAAGTATATAACTGTATGCATATCCCCCAAAGCAAGAAGGATTTAAATGTATATAAATCACAAGAAAGTTTTCTCAAGAATGGAAATAAAATCAAATGAGATAAAATTTCCTGTGTGTTGTGAAATTACTTTTATCGGGGGTTGGTATCAATTCCTGAGATAACTTTTATATTTTAAAATGATAGATATATTATTATTAAATGCTTTTTCCCCACCTGGTTTAAATGACCTGTGTAATATATCTATCATTTTAAAATATAAAAGTTATCTCAGGAATTGATACCAACCCCCGATAAAAGTAATTTCACAACACACAGGAAATTTTATCTCATTTGATTTTATTTCCATTCTTGAGAAAACTTTCTTGTGATTTATATACATTTAAATCCTTCTTGCTTTGGGGGATATGCATACAGTTATATACTTGTGTTAAGGGTATATAATTTTATTTCAAAGTCATGAAATTAACCCATTCCTTTTGTTGGGCATGGGCTTTATACATAAGCTTGAATTTTTATAAAGAAATTAGTTGTCTTAATGTTGTAGCATTTGATTACTTGGGACACTTTGTGTTTTATGTAAGTATAAATTTAATAAGAGTTAACATTTAACTGTGGTTTTCTTAACATCATTTACATAAAGACCCTGTTAGTGTAAACATATAGTTAAACGATTTGGTAATAAATCTGTTTTGTATACATTTTTATTTTTAAAAAAAATTGAAGTTTTAAAATATGTTCAACGTATTTAAGAGGATATTACATCACATAGATGTGTTTAAAAGTGATTTGGCGCTCTTTTTACACTGTCTGAGGAAGCTCCTGGTTTTGGCTAGGAGCGAAAACGCTTTTATTAAAAGATACGTTAACTTGTTTGGCTTGGAGTTTTGGTCTGCTTACTTCGCTTGTTCTATTGCTTTCTACCTTAGGTCAATTTAAAACTAGACTCAAACAACATTTGGCACTTAACAGGCTATGTCAATGTATCAAGCCTGGCTAAATCTTTCTAGAATGTTTAAAAATCTGTTAACCAGTTTACTGTGTAATTTAATTTAATCCTGATTTATGGTCGGGATTAACTCTAATTGGTGGAACTAGTTTAACTTGCTTACTTATGTAATCACTGTAAATAGTCTGTTTGTAATATGTAATGCTGGTATTATGTAATGCTGTATATGCTTACCCTTGGTGCTTTTCTCCCCAGGCCTCCGCTGAAAATGAACATGCATCCAGTCGGACTATCCCGGTCAACAAATGAAAAATAAAATGAAAAAATATATAAATTACACAATGGGGAAAGAGATGGCAAGTGGTTTTACTACATTGCATAAGCATTACACTCCATCTTCCAAGTGCAAATGCTGCTTTGGAATAACCCCATATACAAGAACTCACCCCATTGCATAGCGGAGTGTATGAACTGCACTTGGCTTTGGTATACAGTTTTAACATGAACCAGCATCAAACCATAGAGACTTTGTTTATGATTCCTGCCCATGGTTTAATCCACATCCAAAAATTTTGCATATGAAATTAGTTGAATGGAATTAGGCTACATTATACATCTGATACGTGTGCTCTTAATGTTTCTCCAAAAGTGATAGAATGAAAAGGAGAAGCAGTGTAGAACAGTACATGCAAATGCCAGTCAAATATTCTGATTAAAAAAAAATTGTTTTTACTTGGACATACTCCAAACCATGTGTATAAAACAAAAGTAGATCTAAGAATTAAGATAAGTGAAGTTACCTGAAGTCCCAGATGAGGGCCAGGCTAGAGAAAACTGATTTTAAGATATGGTGTAATTATTTCTTTCTTACTGTAGAATGTTGACAACTTTGAAAGCTATATTTAAACTCTGTTTTAATCTACAATGTCAGTTTCTTGTGGCCTGGCATGTTTGATCTTTTCTCTTTTAAATGAAATTACAAGAAATGTATTTGAAATGTAAAATAAAACATTCTATAGTTTCTCAGGATGGACATAAATATTATCCGAGGACTGAGAGACGGGATAGCCAAGGGTCATAAACTGCAATTAAAGTATATTTCAAAAGAAGCAGCTCCCTAGAACTGTAAAAGAGAGCAGTTATATATATGCAAACTGTTAATAGATATATAGGTTCATAGGTTCATACTAGGCTATCTGCCCTGGGGCATTTATAAGACTAGCCCGATTGTGTTTGGCTTACTCCACCCCTTGATTTGAGTATACTGTGCCCTTTTTAAAGTTTAGTACAACAGTATACACTATACAGTATATATCCTGTACTGGTAGCTAGTCCATTGTTCCTCTGTGGAAAAAGAAGATAGCATAATCTTATATAATGTAATTATACCTTTTTGTGTAGGAAGGGTGGCCACTGTGGTGTAGCGGTTAGCGTTGCTGCCTCACAGTAAGTGGTTCTCCTGTTCGGTACTGAGCTGGAGTGCCTTCTGTGTGGAGTGTGCATGTCCTCCCTGTGGTCGTGTGGATTTCCTCCAGGTGCTCCGGTTTCCTCCCACATCCCAAAGACATGCTGTAGTTGGATTGGACACTCTAAATTGGCCCTAGGAGTGCATGTGTGTGCCTTCTGTAGAAGGTTGGGTGCCGGGCTGGCAACTCGACACCATAGAAACTCCACTGCCAATCATGAGCGGACAGGTGATCTGCTGTGGCGACCCTTAACTGGGAAAATCCGGAAGAAGAATAGCTTTTTGTGTAGAAACATAACATAATGTAATCTGATGACTCTGGGATTCTGGACATGTGCAATCAGCTGAGATTATTATACATTTGCATGTGATATGATAAAGCAGTCTAGTTTTACAGAAGATATTGAGATAAATGCTTCTCTGTAAGGTTTCTTTCTGCGATTTTTGACTTGTATCTTCTAGTATTTTATAACAGTAAGGGTACAGTATTTGTTAAGCTTATCAAACTTAGAAAATGTTTACTTTAAATTTTCCTGTCTGCATGACCAGCTGCTATTTTTCCTTTCTCTGTACACCGTTTCCTTCTATGCATATTTTATCTGTACCAACAATGTCTTTATTGCTTAAATAAAGTTTTATGCATTTATCTTTAAGCTTTCGTAGCCGGATTTTGTTATGTATATATGTGTTATTAGTATGTATTACTTGAGAAGGGTTTATTGAGCACTGCAGGTTATCAAGACATGGTTTATGTCTCCAATTAACTAGATCACTTGAGCCTACTACCACTGAAATATATTTTTTATAATTTATATTTGGACAAATCAAGAACAATAAGTAACTAGTTTTTCTGGGTCTCTATCTTTGTCTACACTGATGGCAGTACTATCATGCCAGAAAATAAGAACTAATGAAATGAGGAAATCTTCCAGCTGTCCCTCAGAGTTGGTTAACTTTATGCAAAAATAATAATCTGTTTGTAAAACAGTTACCATAGATAAATGGCCACTGGAAGACACAGTGGTTTACAGAAAGAGTGTTAAGAAAGTGGTTTGGAGTGCTAGGTCAAAGACTCAGCACTGTAAGTGATCGCTGAGTATTCCTCATCTGGATGTGGATACTGGAAATCCATTCCCAGGACAACAATGCATATTCTCTTTATGCTCTTGAAACCAGGTTGTATTTGGGAAATTGATTTTTAAATGAGATTTGTGTGCACATTTCTTTATATTAACTTGTTGGGTATCAGTGGTTTGACTTGAAAGATCATCCGTCTGATAGCCATCAGATCTATTTTGGATAGAGGAGTAGATTCCAGAAATATAGTCCTTGTCCTACATATACACAGGTGGCATGCATTTTGGCAGCTGTGAGATTCAAATCCCATCAATGCCAGTTGGCCATCTCATATTGGTGACACTGACAGGCAACCTATAACATTTCGGTGGCACTTGGTGAAGATACTGGATGTAAAATTACTCATCACAAAGCAGCTTTGTTACCAACAATGTGCAAATGCCCTCTTAGCCACATGGTAAAATATTATTTGGTTAATAGATGAGGACTATAGCACTACTGAGGAGATAAGGAGAAAGCGGGACCTCTAGCTAGATAGCAGATTACCACTGCATCTGGGGTACCTGGCACTGCACACAAGTATAAGGAAACCCATTAAGTGCAGCCTAAGCTATCACAGCATGTTAGAAAGAAATAGGGGAAAGCTATAGTTTCTGTATGGTCTCATTCTCCAATGAGGCAGGGCAAGGAACAAAGATCTCAGGAAGCAGCAAGCAGGGCTAGCACTACAACAGTGGTTGGCAGCCTGGAGATACTAACTGTACCCAATTATCACAAAAGGCTGAATTTCTATATTGGTAGACAGGGAAGAGGCCATTGCCAGGAGGAACACAGCCTCAGAAGTTACCATAGTTAAGCCTGCAGTGGTCAGGCAGGAGCAATACTTGGCTGGGAAGTCCATACCAGTTACAGCCTTGGACAGGAAAACTTTTCATTACTCTTGGTCAGAGTTATCTGAATTGGGAAGTAGACAAGGGAGCAAAAGGTGGTTGTGCCTGAGGATATCCCTTCTGGTATCCTAAAGCGACTGACTTTGACAATGTGATACATTTAATGCATGCAGTTACATGCTGCCAGCATGGAGGCAGTCATGTGAGTAAGGCAGCTGATGGGGCCCCAGCTCAGACTTACAACTTCACACAGGTCAGCGAGGTGGATGCTTCATGGGGGGAGCTGGTTAGCAGCAGCAAACCAGAATTGCAGCCACAGATGGAAAAGGCACTGGGCTCAGCTGGAAGGTGGGATGTCAATGGGAGTGCTAGGAGGTAGTTGTCAGCTAGATCCTAAGGGACCACTGGCAGAAAGCACCACATTTGCTTTGGAAAAGAGAATTGGAGATGGTCACCAAGAAAGGGTTGAATCCATCTCAGCTCTGAGACTCTGCTATAGAAGACTTCACAGAATTTGAGGGAGGTAGCCAAGAAGGCTTCTTATATTCAAGGACAGGGGAAACCCATATACTGGAACAAAGGATTGTTATATAGAGCAAGTCACTTCAGCAGGGAGATGGAAAATGCAGAACAAGAAAATATCTTGTGAAATGAAGGTTTAAGAAACTAGCAAGATTAACTGGATTTTGTAAATCATATAACAGTGCATACTTTTTTAAGTGTCTCTGTAGACCTTAATAACTGAGAGAATAGCAGAAAAGTATCAGTAACAGGAAAAATCTGAGTGTGAAGCTGAATGGGGAAAATAAAGATCACAGCCTGCTCTATCTGTTTGTTTCTGCATGTGTTTTACACACACACACATATATATATATATATATATATATATATATATATATATATATATATATATATATATATATATATACTTCAGTAGATTGAATTAACACATAACCAAAATTGAAATGATCAAGACAAAAAGATAAGAAAATCAAAATAACGAAAGTTCACATTTCCAAAACTACAAACAACATAACACAACTGCTCATGTCAAATACCAGCCGAAACTTTTGAATGGAGATCTTGGCACACCAAAAATCAGGTACTACATCTAAATACATAATTTAGCACACAAATATACATTTTGCACCTCATTTGGTGGCTGCACCTTCCACCTCTTGTAGGGGCATATGTGTGTAAGATGGATTGGAGAAGGGGGCAACTATCAGGTTGGAAAATTAATTATGGGCCATAGAGCGTTGAGTAAATTAGAGATAGTGGTGGAATTCTAGCCAGGACAGGTTTGAGAGAGTGTTACAATGGTGTGAGCGGTTAGAAAAGTTTGATGCAAACTTTGCTATTTTATAGTAGTATTGTTGTAGCTTACTACTAAGTGATGTATGCAGGTTGGTGAAAATGGGACTGCCATACATAAAGAATGGAATAAGCAAAGTGTTTGCTAGTTTGATCCTAGTTTGATTATCAATGTATAGTTTGTGTCAGTATAATTTGCCTAGTTTGAAATGAGTCTTCTTTACTGTGTTCAAAATATGTTGTTCAAAGAAGAGTTGGTTGTCGATAGTAATTCCTAGTAGTTTTGCAAATTGTACCTATTCAATTACTGTTTTGTTATGGAAGAGAATTTTGAAATCTGTACTTGGAGGTTTTGATGAGAGTAA
>NC_056730.1:782210642-782218142 GCF_019279795.1 Protopterus annectens
AGATGCCCTACACAGACCATCTCAAAAAACTCCAGCTTTACTCCTTTGCATATCGCCTACTCAGAGGCGATCTCTGCCTGACATACAAAGCTATATCAAACCCAGAGCTGTTGGACATGCTCCAATTAAAGAAATCCCAATCCCTCTGAGCTACACACTCTAGGGACCTAAACCTTGTCACCACAATAAACAGAACATGCTGAAGGGACAGATTCCTGTCCCAGAGACTTTCCATACACTGGAACAGACTACCTATCTATGTCAAACAGAGCTCCTCATTAGCACTCTTCAAGAAAAATCTTGATGGTTGGATGGGAAATAGGAAATTCACCCCAGGGATCACTTCTGTGGCTCTGCTCAACAGGGGCACAGGAAAATAATTTTCATGGGTGGCGAAAGCAAGGGTACATTTTTGGCTAGGCTTATATAGTCCCTAGGGCCAATAGCCTAGTACCTACCTATGAACCTACTCTAAGCATTGTGTGATCTCTCACACATATCTACCATCTGTTTAGCTGGCTAAAGTTTTTCAGCTAAACCGATGTCGTCCAAAGGTGGAGTTGAAACATTTCATTTCAAAATTGTGTGTGTGTGTGTGTGTGTGTGTGTGTGTGTGTGTGTGTGTGTGTGTATATATATATATATATATATATATATATATATATATAAATATATCTATATATATATATATATATATATATATATATATATATGTGTGTGTGTGTGTGTGTGTATATATATATATATATATATATATATATATATATATATATATATATATATATATATATATATATTTATAAATCCAAAAAAAATATGAAGCAACCACCAAAGAACCACACCATAGAACAATAAAAATAAATAATGAACAGAGAACCAGTGCAGTCACCACAATATAAAACATAAACTATGTATTTATTGTCACAAAAATAAAACTTTGCGAATTAATCAGAATAGACAGAATTCATACTAAATGAATAAGTAAAACCTAATATGAATAATCACTTTTGGGTAATAACCCTTCAGCAGATCCAATGATTCTCAATTGAGTAAAGTGTAATAAATATATTCCCACACTCTCATTGGCTAGGACCCATCATACGACTACCAATATGCATCACATAAAAGTTGAAAAGTCATTGGCCAGATGGTTGGTATTAGTGGCTACTAAAATAGCTTCCTATATCATATAGTCATATTCTCATTAGTTAGGACCCATAATACAGCGACCAATACACATCACATAAGAGTTTTAAGATCATTGGAGGTTCAAAATGCCCATAGCCAATAATGGCTAACTTCCTGATGAAGTGCAATCCTGTTTTCACTCATCAAAACAGATGGTAGTGTAACTAATATGCGTACTTTAAGGTAAAAAAAGTCTTTGAAAAATCATACTATCCATAGCCAATCCACTTCTAAATCAAATGCAGTCACATGTAGATGTGGATCATTCCATAATTAATCAAAGTTAGCCCAAAAAGTAAAGAGCCGAATAGAGCTCCTCATTGGCAGAAATCAAGATATATAAAGAAGACATTGGCCAGAATAATAGTGTTGACAGCCAATGGAAAACAACTTCCTGCAGCTTGAAACCATAATCACATTGGTGGGTCCTAACATTCAGCATACAATTTGAATCACATAAAAATTAAAAGTTCATTGGAGCTTCACAATGTTTATAACTAATAACATCGAACTTCCAAACAGATGCTAGCTTATTTTGCTCATCAAAACTAGCAAATTACCAATATATATCATTTAGGCATCGAAAGTCATTGAAAGATCAAGTAACAATAATGAACTACTTCCTGAATGGATGCAGTCCCATTTCATCATTGTCATATATCTAAATATATATATATATATATATATATATATATATATATATATATATAAAGAGACTCCCAGTAGGCTAAGACAAGATTTGATAGACCCATTATAGAATACAATGCCCTGTTTGGTATGTACCTCTCAAGACATCTGCAACAACTGGAAAGGCCACAGAAATACCTCACTAAAAGAATCACAGGCCTAAAGCAGATGCCCTATGCTGACCGCCTTAAAAAACTCCAGCTATACTCTGTCGCATATCGTCTACTCAGAGGTGATCTTTGCTTAACATACAAGGCCATGTAAAACCCAGACCTGTTGGACATGCTACACTTAAAGAAATCCCAATCCCTCAGGGCCACACACTCCAGGGATCTAAGCCTTGTTATCACAATAAACAAAACATGCTGGAGGGATAGGTTCCTGACCCAGAGACTCCCCAGACTCTGGAATAGATTGCCCATACATGTCATGCAGAGTGCCTCTTTGGTCCTCTTCAAAAGGAACCTTGATGATTGGATGGGAGAAAGGAAATTCACCCTGGGGATCACGTCAGTCGCCCTGCTAGACAGGGGTCCAGGGAAGTAAATAGTGTGGGAAGAAATAGCCAGGGGAATTGTTATGGCTAGGCTTGTATAGGCCCTAGGGCTGATAGCCTAGTACCAACGTATAAACCTATGAACCTATTAGCACATGGGGTGTACATAGCGACACCCCATTTCTGCCAATAAATGTCTTTATCAAACACAAAGATGTTGTTTTCTAATACCAAATTCAATAAACAGATTATTAATTCAATTTTATTGTTATCAAACTAACTGTGGTCCTTAAGAAAATTCTTAAGTGCTGTCAAACCATATTCTTTGGGAATTGCAGCAAATAAGCTATGCACATCAATTGTCACCATAATGTGATGGAAGATATTTTCTCTTTTATCCATATATTCTGATAGTGTTTGAAGGAAATGTCTAGTGTCTGTTATTACTGCAGGTGCATGCTCCATTACTAATTTCATTTTTATATATGGAAATGAATCAGTTGAAAAGGAATGGCAATCTGTGAATTGATGTATTATCTGGTATAAACATCTGCATTTTGAAAAAAAAAAAGTTTTTGAAAGGAAGGAACACAATATTCTAACATTGTTTGTATAGTTTCAAAGAGTGTTATGCCATCCCAATGGAAAGATATGTAGTTAATTATTTCTGACTTTTGCCAATTTGAAACTTCATTCATTTTATGGTTAGTATCTAAATGATGAAATGGGACTGCATCCATTCAAGAAGCAGTTCGTTATTGTTACTTGATATTTCAATGATCCCCTATCCCTAAATGATATATATTGGTAATTTGATTGCTTGATTTGATGAGCAAAATAAGCTAGCATCTGAGCAAAATAAGCTAGCATCTGTTTGGGAAGTTCAATGTTATTGGTTTTAAACATTATGAAGCTCCAATAAACTTTTATTTTTTTTGTGATTCACATTGGGTGCTGAATGTTAGATCTTAGCCAGTGATATTATGGTTTCAAGCTGCAGGAAGTTATTTCCCATTGGCCGCAAACACTTTTATTCTGGCCAATGTCTTCTTATTTATATGTCTTAATTTCTGCCAGTGAGGAGCTCTTTATTTTTTGAGCTAACTTTAATTAATCATGGAATGATTCACATATGACTGCATTTGATTTAGAAGTGGATTGGCTATGGATAGTGTGATTTTTCAGTAACTGTTTACCTTAAAGTACGCTTATTAGTTACACTACCATCTGTTTTGATGACTGAAAACAGGATTGCACTTGATCAGGAAGTTAGCCATTATTTGCTATGGATGTTATGAACCTCCAATGATCTTTCAACTGTTATGTGATGTGTATTGGTCAATCTATTATGGGTCCTAACTAATGAGAATATAACTATGAGATATAGGAAGCTGTTTTAGTGGCCACTAATACCAACAATCTGGCCAATGACCTTTCAACTTTTATGCGATGCATATTGGTCATTGTATGATGGGTCCAAACCAATGAGAGTGTGTCTATAAGAAGTACGAAGCTGCTTTATTGGTTGTTAATACTAACAATCTGGCCAATGTGTTTTTAATAAGTTCTTTGATTCATTTGCATACTATAAGTGATTGGTGTGGATATATTTGTAACACTTTACTCAACTAAGAATCATTGGATCTGATGAGCCCTCTTCAAGAGAAATCTTGATGAGTGGATGGGAAATGGAAATTTCACCCCGGGGATCACTCCAGTGACTCTACTTGATATAGGCACAGGGAAATAATGACAGGTGGCACAGTTCCAGGGCACTTCTATGGGCTAGGCTTGTAAAGGCCCTAGGGTCATTAGCCTAGTACACACCTATGAACCTATGAACCTATAACAGTTTAGTTTTTTTAGTGTTAAGCATTAATTGAGAGTCATTCAACCAGGTTTCTATAGCGGAAAAAGCTTTTTGGCTGATATTTTGGAGGTTGGTGAAATCATTGGAGGATGAGATGATAGTTGCATCATCCGCATACTGAATTAGTATGCTGTGCTGAGAGTCTTTATTTAGATCATTAATGAATAAAGCAGTGGTTCTAAAATGGATCCTTTTGGGACACCTGTGTTGTTTACTAAGAAATCAAATAGTTGGTTTTGCCATCTGATTATTGTCTGTTGTTTAGGTAGGAGGAAAACCAGGTTATTACACTTTGGGAGGGGCCAAGTTTCAGTAGGTGTTGCAAAAGCTTTGGGTGAGATACTGTGTCAAAAGATTTTGAAAGGTCTAGCAGGAGTACAGAAGTGGATAAGTCAGTGTCAAGAGCTTTGTTCACTATGTCAGTAAAGGAGAGTAAGGCTGAGGTAATACTATGGCCTGGGTGGAAGCCATGCTAAGTGGGAGATAAGAGGTTATTACTGATGAGATGATTGAGTAGCTGGGTTTGAATACATTTTTCTAGGAGTTTTGATAGTGGGGAGAGGATGGAGATGGGCCAGTAGTTTTAGAGATTGTGGGCATTACCTCCTTTGTGAAGTGGGGTAATAATGGATTTTTTTTTTCAATAGAAGTGGACATATGATTCAGTAATGGAGCAATTGATAAGAATGCTGACTGGATAGCAATTGTCTTGGCTGCTAGTTGTAAGTATTCTGGTGGCAAATTATCAGCCGAGAGTGGGCAGGGTTTTAATTTGGTTAGAAATCTTTGAATAAAAGATGTAGGCATGGGTTAGAATGAGAAAGGTAGATTAAGTAGAGCATTATTTATAGGGAATAGGGGGTCTATAGTGGTAGAGCTAGAGGCGGGATTTGTTTTTGAGGGTGAGTCCTTGATTAATTTTTGGATAGTATCAATTAAATGGTTATTGAATATTTGGGTGATCTGGAGAGATGTTTTGTCAGGCACAGCTGAAAAATTTTGGATGTTATCAGCATTCAGAAGGGAGGATACTGATTTCCAGAATATTTTGGGTTGGTATTTTGGGAGGAGAGTTTTGACGAGAAGTAGGGTTTCTTATCAGTTATGATAAGTTTCTTTGCATTTCTAAGTTTTATCTAATTTTGTTCATTTTCTATGGTCCTACATTTTTTCCAAGATTTTGAAGCTTTGTCTCTGGACAGTAGGGTTTGCTTGGTATGCCTTGTCAACCAGGGGGCATTATTTGGTTTTGAGAATTTAGTACAAAGAGGTTCTAGGCTGTTTAGTGTGTTCAGAAAGGTGCTGTTATATTCTACAGCATCATCTAAGGGCAGTGATTTTAATGAGGACCAGTTGTGAATTTGAAGGGTAGTTATAAATATTTCTTGGTTAAAGTGGAGAAGGTTCATGACTGATTTATATGTGTGAGGTTTGGGGATGTGTAAATGGGTTCTGTGGGTGTAAGCAGGTAGGTTGTCACTTATGGTGTTAGGGAGGGTACCGGTATTGGTGTAGTAGTGGGGGTGGGATACTAGGATCCAATCTAGTATATCTTCAGCTCAGGTATTTAATGCCCATGTAGGCTCCAAGATAAGTTGTGTGAAGCTATCAAGATTAATGCTGGTGTTATGAGCTTTGAAGGTTAGGTTATGCCAGTTGATGTTAGTATCTCCCTGAATGATAGTTAATTGGGGGATTGTGTGGTTAAGCCATCCTAGGAAGTCTTCTAAGTGTGGAATGTTATGGCCGTGGGTGAATATAAATGGTGAATACATAGTTGTTTGTTAGGGTTTATAAGGAGAGATGCCATTAAGATTTCTAGGCAACCAAAAATGGGGACTGGCACTGGGTGTATATTTATTAAGGAGTCTCTATATATTAGTGCTACGCCCCCTCCTTTTTTCTGGATCTTATCTTTACAAATACTGTTGTAGCCAAGTGGAAGGATTTCAGAGTCTAGTATATGTGCTTTGAGACAGGTTTCAGTCATTGCTATTATGTCAGGAGAGTGGTGACTAAGCCAGGACTGGAATTCTGTAATTTTGTTGCCGAGGCTTCGAGTATTGATAGTTACAAAGTATAAATCACAGGCTTTAGGGGTGTGGGGTGGTTTTGGGCAAGTTATCAGGTCCAGGATTGGGGTGTATATCTCTACACTGGGGTAGGACTTTGAGGAGATGAAGTAGAGTGTGTGGTTGGTAATTTTTTAGTGATGGTAATTGTGGGTAGTGTAGTATTAATTTAAGTTCAGTGGTGGTGGGGGTGGGTTATGGTTTGGCTGAGCATAGGGTGCTGCATGCTAATAGGGATGGAGAGATGCTGGAGTAATTATATAGGTTGACATGTGAGAAGGTTATTAATATTGTGGGTTGTGGGGGTGAAATGTTTAGTCTAGAGTGAGAAGAAGTGGATACTGATGATAGCAGTAGTAAAGAAGTAAGGATGAGTAAGAATGATGATAGGTGTGATATGTGGTACATTATTATATTTGGAGAAAATGTGGGTTTGTATAGAAATATTATGAATGAAGAATAGGTGCTGAGTGGTATTAAGAAGGTGGAGAGGTGTAGGCAGGATAGGGGGAGGGGATAGTAAGAGTGCAGGGAGGATGTAATTGGTGTGGAAAATCTAGCTACAGGAAGTATAAATCTAGAAGAAGTGGGGGTGGGTGGGAATGGGAGTAGGGTAGGGGAGTGGAGTGAGCCTAGAATGAAGTGGAGGGTGAACGGAGCGGTTTGTGTCCATCCTCTGTGGCTGTTAAAATAAAATTAAAAAGTAAAAATCACCTAAAGGTAAGGGACAGAGAAAAGGTGCAGACTATATATGTGTTTGGATTAGCAGATAGACTTTTAGAGGGGGTAGAATGGTCCAAGTAACACTGAGTAGTAAAGGCAAAAATGTAGAAAGTATATTTACAGGAAAACAAATGTTAAGTGGGTATATTTTTATATGATATGCCTTTTATTTAGCAGATGGAGGGGGTGGAGGAGAAGCTAACAGTAATAACACTGTAGTGGGTTGGGTGAGGGTAGTAACATTAACAGTGAGAGACAAAAATGGAGATGCAGTCCATAAAGAAGTCCACTATCTGACTCTCAGTGGGGTGGCAACTAGGTAGTTTTAGTTGGGTTTCATGTGGGTAGTATAGGTATAACTAAAATGTTAGTGAAACAAAAACAGTAACAAAGGAAGTTTTAGTCCTAAAACCTGCCTAAGTATCTGAAAATGCAGTGGGGAGCGCTAGTCATCTGGGAAGGAG
>NC_056730.1:782220642-782230642 GCF_019279795.1 Protopterus annectens
ATATATATATATATATATATATATATATATATATATATATATATATGTGTGTGTGTGTGTGTGTGTGTGTGTGTGTGTGTGTGTGGGTCCACTTTGTAATCTCAAAATACTGAAATCCCGAATTTCAGTATTTCGAGACCACAAGCACAAAAAGACACAAACCCGAAAATACACAATCTCGACTCTTAGATTCCTGACAGGTGGGTATAAATATCCACTATGCCTGTAAGAGGGCATACAGAGTACTCACACAAGAATGGTGTCTGTGATGTTTCCCCCACCTGGAAGAATTGGAACCATGTATGAAACCACAGTCTCCCAGGAAGGAAATAAAGTGCTAATAATCAAGGGTTACTTGTTTCATTTGGAGTGTACAGGTAGTGGGAAGGAAGTATTGGTGCTGCAAGTGGAAGTTGGCTCTCAGATATAAAGATAGGCTAATTAAAATAAACGTACCTACCGGTGAACAGCTTAGTAAAACCGTAGCCCATAACCATACAGGTGATCCATCAGAGGAGGAAAAATACCATTATGTGCAGTGAACTGAAATATAGGGCTGCAGTGTCCAGAGATGCACCCTGTCTGTTAGTGGAGGATGGGTTAGCTTCTACTTCTATGGACCTAGTACCTGATCTTTCCAGTAGATGTGCATTACTGCAACAGGTGGGGAGGGTACAGAGAAAGCAAGCAGGATCATCCAACCCACACTTAACCCTGCACACCTTTAATGTCCAAGACTACCCGATTAAAACAGATACATTTGTGAAGAAAAGGGTAGTGGATGTCAGCAGTGAGAATGCAGTGGTAGTGTTCAGTACCGTAAATAATTTCTTTGATTTAAGCTGTGCTACTGTCTTGTTAATGGATGGCACATTCTTCTACAAGGGGCTGATCTGTACACAGCTATAAAGCATCCAAGGACTGGTGCAGTATGGGGGGATATAATAAATCAGTCCCCTTACTGTACTGTCTCATGAGCAAGAAGTCTTTAAGAGCCTATAACTCAATATGGGACTGTGTGTTCCATTTACTAGCAGAGCATGGTTTCGAGACAACTTTGAAGTATGTGTTATGCAACTTCGAAACAGCTGTTATCAAAAGTATATGCCTAAACATTAATGGAGTGAAATCTAAAGGCTGCCTCTTCCACTTTGGCAGAAATGTGTGGAGGAAAGTGCAATAGCTGTTCCAGATATCTGTGAAATCATTGATTGCATTAGCCTTTTGGCCAG
This sequence comes from Protopterus annectens, assembly GCF_019279795.1. Taxonomy (NCBI): domain Eukaryota; kingdom Metazoa; phylum Chordata; order Ceratodontiformes; family Protopteridae; genus Protopterus; species Protopterus annectens. Next base: position 782,221,875 of record NC_056730.1, read on the forward strand.
AGTACAAGAGGACAAGGTGTTACAGGCATACCAGACATTGAAAGAGACATTCGCCCTGGAGGTCAGGGAATTGATGAAATACTTTGGAGAATGGTATATCATAGGAAGGAAAAAGAAATTTGAAACATGGGCAACTGCATTCTGTAGGACCCCCCCCCCCCCTTGAACCCCATCACCTTTTGGAACATCCATGATCTAAATACATTATTTCTCCCCCGAACACAAAATTTAATGGAGGCATGGCACCTTCGGCTCAAATGTTTACTGGGTGCCAAGGCAACGGACTTGTCTGTGCTGATGAAAATGTTGGCAAAGTAACAAGATAGGGTGGATGAGCTGAGGCACTGCCTTGCTTGTGGGGGTCTGCCCTCCCCCAAGAGATGTCAATTGCTGAAAAGACATACCCAGTTAGAGATGATTCTGGCAAACAAGGATAAGTACAGCACCTCTGACCTCCTTAAGACCATTGCTAGGGTGTTGCAGATGTAATACCTATGGTTACTGCATAATATCATTAAAATCATACTTCTGGTCAGTATTTTCTGTTCTGGTACCATGATATTGGTACTGTGTCACTTCGTGGGGTTGTGCAATAGTGGAGTGTGGAAAAAAAAAACATAAACAAACATCGCAGGTGGCCATTTTGAGATTCTAAGCTTTCAGTCATGTCATCTTCGAGGTAATACAACTTCGGGTTTTTGTCGTTTCATGCTTGTGGTCTTGAAATAATGAAATTTGGGATTTCAGTATTTCAAGATTGTAAAGTGGACCCATATATATATATATATATATATATATATATATATATATATATATATATATATATATATATATATATATATATATATATATATATATATATATATATATATATATATATATATATATATATATATATATATATATATATACATACACGCATATATACTTGTGTGCGTCTGTGTGTATGTGTGTGTATATATATATATATATATATATATATATATATATATATATATATATATATATATACAGATAGATAGGTGCACAGAAATTTAATGAACACCAAATATTGACATTTACAAAGTTGAAAACAAAATGTTAACTTGAAAGCATCATCATGCTTCTACACATGCATTGAGATCGGCACATGAAAAAGTTTTAATTAAAAATTATACTAAAACATAATTTTTTTTTTTAGGGAGGCAAGTGCCACTGCACTCACCATGTGGTGGGTTGCACACCCCCAGCTAATTATATATACTAACTGTAAGATTCCACAATTAGGGCAAGGGCATATTTCACTACTGTAAGCATTGTGTGATCTCTCACACACGCCTACCATCTATTTAGCTGGCTAAATTTTGTCAGCTAAACCGATGTCGACCAAAGGTGGAGTCGAAAAATTTCAGTCACCCCACACACACATATATATATATATATATATATATATATATATATATATATGTGTGTGTGTGTGTGTGTGTGTGTGTGTGTGTGTGTGTGTGTGTGTGTGTGTATATATTTATAAATCAAAAAAAAAAAATATGGAGCAACTACCAAAGAACCACACCATAGAACAATAAAATAAAATAATGAACAGAGAACCAGTGCAGTCATCAGAATATAAAACATAAATTATGTATTTATTGTCATAAAATAAAACTTTGTGAATGACTCAGGATAGATAAAATTCATACTAAATAAATAAGTAAAATCTAATATGAATGAGCACTTTTGGGTAATAACCCTTCAGCAGATTCAATGATTCTCAATTGAGTAAGGTGTTATAAATATATCCCCACACTCTCATTGGCTAGGACCCATCATACAACTTCCAATATGCATCACATAAAAGTTTAAATGTCATTGGCCAGATTGTTGGTATTAGCAGCCACTAAAATAGCTTCCTATATCATATAGTCATATTCTCATTAGTTAGGACCCATAATACAGCGACCAATACACATCACATAATGCCCATAGCCAATAACGGCTAACTTCCTAATCAAGTGCAATCCTGTTTTCATCAAAACAGATGGTAGTGTAACTAATATCTATATATATATATATATATATATATATATATATATATATATATAGCGAGAGAGAGAGAGACTCCCAATAGGCTAGGACAAGATTTGCATAACTATTACACATAGGGTATACATGGCGACACCCCATTTCTGCCAATAAATGTCTTTATCAAAGACAAAGATGTTGTTTTCTAATATAAAATTCAATAAACAGATTATTAATTCAATTTTATTGATATCAAACTGACTGTGGTCCTTCAGAAAATTCTTAAGTGCTGTCAAACCATATTCATTGGGAATTACAGCAAATAAGCTGTACACATCCAGTGTCACCATAATGGGATGGAAGGTATTGTCTCTTTTATCCATATATTCTGAGAGTGTTTGAAGGAAATGTCTACTGTTTGTTATTACTGCAGGTGCATGTTCCATTAGTAATTTCATTTTTATGTATGGAAATTAATCAGTTGAAAAAGAATGGCAATCTGTGATTTGATATATTATCTGGTATAAACATCTAAATTTTGAAAAAAAAAACAGTTTTGAAAGGAAGGAACACAATATTCTAACATTGTTTGTATAGTTTCAAAGAGTGTTATGCCATCCCAATGGAAAAATGTAAATTATTTCTGACTTTTGCCAATTTGAAGCTTCATTCATTTTTATGGTTAGTATCTAAATGATGAAATGGGACTGTATCCATTCAGGAAGCAGTTTGTTACTGTTACTTGATCTTTCAATGACCCCCCCCCCCCATGCCTAAATGATATATATTGGTGATCTGATTGCTTGTTTTGATGAGCAAAATAAGCTAGCATCTAAGCAAAATAAGCTAGCATCTGTTTGGGAAGTTCAATGTTCTTGGTTTTAAACATTGTGAAGCTCCAATAAACTTTTAATTTTTATGTGATTCACATTGGGTGCTGATTGTTAGATGTTAGCCAATGAGACTATGGTTTCAAGCTGCATGAAGTTCTCTTCCATTGGCTGCAAACACTGTTATTCTGGCCAATGTCTTCTTATTTATATGTATTGATTTCTGCCAGTGAGGAGCTCTATTCAGCTCTTCATTTTTGGGCTAACTTTAATTAATCATGGAATGGTCCATATCTACATATGACTGCATTTGATTTAGAAGTGGATTATCTATGGATAGTGTGATTTTTCAGTGACTTTTTACCTTAAAGTACACATATTAGTTACACTACCATCTGTTTTGATGAGTGAAAACAGGATTGCGCTTAGCCAGGAGGTTAGTCGTTATTGGCTATGGACATTATGAACCTCCAATGATCTTTCAACTCTTATGTGATGTGTATTGGTCAATGTATTATGGGTCCTAACTAATGAGAATATAACTATGAGATATAGGAAGCTGTTTTAGTGGCCTCTAGTACCAACAATCTGGCCAGTGACTTTTCAACTTTTATGCGATGCATATTGGTCATTGTATGATGGGTCCTAACCAATGAGAGTGTGTTTATAAGAAGTAGGAAGCTGCTTTAATTGGCTGTTAATACTAACAATCTGGCCAATGTGTTTTTAACTAGTTCTTTGATTCATTTGCATACTATACGTGATTGGTGGGGATATATTTATAACACTTTACTCAACTGAGAATCATTGAATCTGATGAAGAGTTATTACCCGAAAGAGCTCATTCATATTGGATTTTACTTATTTATTTAGTTTGAGTTTTATCTATTCTGATTCATTTGCAAAGTTTTATTTTTTGACAATAAATAAGTAGTTTATGTTTTATACCGTGGTGACCACACTGGTTCTTTGTTCATTTTATATAAATATATTGCAGAACATCGAACCACACATCATCGAAGCAAGATAGACGAGATAATTTCTGTTCTGCAACATCTAACATGAAGTTAGACTAAATTAAAAAAGATAAAAACTGCTTGTACGTTTTTGCAGGGGTGCAAACCCCCTGCACCCCCACCCTACAGTTTGAGTGTTACAGACAGTTACTGAAGATATCTCTATTGGCACTGCTGGTAGATCATGCACAATTCAGCAAGCAGTTTCTTTCAAAACTTATAAAATAAAAACAAAAGCAGTAAGAATAAAGTGATAAGATGGACAGAATATGCCAACCTCTCCCAGTAAGGGGAAAGACAACAGATTCAGGTAGCATTATTTGATAGTAGAAGATGCTACTTAAATATACCAAATCTGAGATTGCACTGCAGTGAAGACAATGGTAAATTTCCTGTTCTGTGCCATTCCCTTCATTGTAGCATGACGTTGGAGTTGGAATATATATAAGGATTATCAGCTCCTTTTCCTTGTGCAGCCAATGTCTGGAATGATTGAAGCTAAATGTCCATCCCCACTCCCTTTATACCCACATAAAGGAACTGAAGGGAACTTTTTCATGAAGGTAGCCACTTACCATATCATGGTTGCTGTCCTCATCTGACACAGATCTGCTAGGTTTAATTTTTTATTAACAAGAGCCACAATTTTTTTCCACAAGTTCTTAAATGAACTACTTTAGATTAGCACTTCTGTGGCATTCAATTTACTGAAATACTCATGGAGTTTGATGTTTAATCAGGAGCACACCAAGACATACCATGCTGGAGCAAATGCAGATTAGAAAAAGCAAGCCAATTAATTTGTTATATTTGATGGACACACACCTTTAATGAATTCTGTATGTTGAAAGAGGAGACAAAAGTAATATTTATACCAATATATCTCTTCATCTTAGTAAGAGCCACTCTTTTCATTCCCTATGCCAGAAAACTAGTATGTGCTGTATGTTGTTACCTGCAAGAAGTCAAAGTTTGTAGAGCACCACCCCCCTTGTCCTCTTTTATCAAAGCTTCCTTTTCCCCAGTTGTTTTAAGCCAACACATAGTGTGTTTACCCCTACAGGGTGTTCTACATTTCCCAGAGCTATGCCACCATGCAGACAGTATATTTAATTATGTGAAGCTGAAAAATTCCCCACATGAGGCTGCAAAGGGACTGTCTGCCCTGAAAAAAAAAACATGATTTATGTTTTGCTAGCCTTTTTTTTAACTGGGATAGGTTTTGATTGCTTAATATTGATTACTTTGTTGTTTGTGGTTTTAGTCTTGGTTCCTCATAGTGGAATCATGCTTCATACAACTATTAGTAAAGCCTACAGTTTGAGTGTTACAGACAGTTACTGAAGATATCTGTATTGGCACTGCTGGTAGATCATGCACAATTCAGCAAGCAGTTTCTTTCAAAACTTATAAAATAAAAACAAAAGCAGTAAGAATAAAGTGATAAGATGGACAGAATATGCCAACCTCTCCCAGTAAGGGGAAAGACAACAGATTCAGGTAGCATTTTTTGATAGTAGAAGATGTCATCATACAGAGTTTGACCCTAACTCATACATATCACATGCACCCCCTCCAAAAAATTGTAATCAGACTCATAACTATAAATGAAGGATATGAAGACTTGTTCTGAAATTATAAGGAAAATGTAACATGCTGATACTTTGCATTTACTCCACAAGCTATCGGCACCAATACACAGCATGCCTTAAGTGCTAGTTTTGTATTTTCAGAAGCTCTGACAAAAATGAATGCACATCTCACCTCACGGAAACAACGTTTGATAATACCTCTAGATTAAATAATACATTGTGCTTTCAAAAGTGCACATTTCTGAACAGCCCTACAGTGAAATATATTCTGTGCGTTCTTGAGAAACTGAAAAATGCTAGGAAGCAGAGACGGCTGTTCACTATGGACATTTCATTGGATGAATGAGCCATACTTTAACTACTGATTTAAACTTCACCATGCCGCTGCAGAGTCCACATCAAGGCAAATAGAATTTTTCATTCATAACTAGTAATTAATGTTATCCTTAATCTTATTAATCTTTTGCAGCTGACTTCACACTACATAAACTTTCATAATGTACACCAACAGTCTGCCTAAAAAGATCAAAATAGATAAACTAATTGTATCAATTTATAGCTCTGTATTTCTTCTTCTGCAGTGATTACTATGTAAATGTGTAACAATTGTCTGTATGTCAATAGGACTACCTTGTAGCTTATTGTAATATACACTCACACACATAAATTTGAATTATCTCTGTAATTTTCAGTTTGTCAATATTTTAATTTGTGGAGATTTTCTCCCGGGGCCTTCGCTGATAATGGGTTCCTGACCCAGTCAGACTTTCCCTGTTAGGAAATGTCCAATAAATAAGTAAGTAAGTAAATAAATAAATAAGTAAGTAAGTAAGTAAGTAAATACATAAATAACTAAATAAATATATCAGTTCATATCCTATCTCATAGACATTAAAAAAGGAACATTTGGAGGTCTGTGTTTTCATAACATAGGTTAATTTTCTGAGCCTATTCTGGGCTACCAGCTCACATGACCTTTTCTGTAAACTGACAGTACATCATAGTTTTTTGGTTCAGGACTGCACTGATTTTTAAACCATCTATTGCATTCTTTGAAATAGGATCTGCTGAATATTACCTCATGTTTATGCAGTAAAAGAACACATGATAAATTATTTATTTTTACACTGCATGTGCACTTACAGTGAAACACTGTTTTACCAAAGGTGATGATGTCTAAGGAATAATCATAAGGAGTTGAGTCTTCTAAGCACTTCCTAACATTTGTAGTTTTACCAAATGTCTACATGATTTAATGCAATGATGTTCAGCATGACCAGAGACTAGCTGTCAATGTGGTAATGGGCACCATATTCTTTAAAAAAATCAAAGCTGTCAATTTACAACAGCTTTGATATGCCACATTCATGGTAAGATGAATTTGGTCAGCAAATAATTTGCCATAAAAATGACATAGCAACAGCAATGAATATTGTCAGTAAATGATTTGCCACAAAAATGTCTTACAAGCAATATGTCAACAGTGTATGTGATTCTGGTGTTTTTGCTTCAGAGGCAGTCTAATTCCAATCCAAAGTCGGCTATCTGCAGTGTGATTTCACTTCCTTCCAAAACATGTATTCATCAGAAAGTAGACCTGATCAAGTTTCCACTTCATCAGTTAAAGCAATCCTCTTTCAAGCTTCACGGACACATGGAATGAGGTAGCTGCACTGTATGAGTGATTTGCACTCCTTTAGACTGACAGGGTTAAGATGGTAATGGTATTCAGACTGCTCATTGAAATATGTACTTTTTCTACCACGTGTGGAAGTGATCCCAGAAAACCTCACTCGATGTGTGATAGGAAGTTTTTATTCCAACTATAAATGCTACAACACCAGGCATAAACTGGACTTCCCATTGTACTAAGCTACATAAACATAAAAGGAAGTAGCTGCACTTCTGCCTGCATGACAGTAGGAAGGTAGTCTCACTCTTAGGCTGCCATAGGCTGATAGAAGTACTAGCTGTCATTCATTGTATTCTTTCTTTAAGTTATTAGCACCTTTTTGTAATGCATTTCCAGGACTTAAGTTAATCATGTAGCCTGTTTTACTGCACACATGAAAAGTCTATCGGCTGGCAATATATTATATTGTGCCCATCTCTTTACCATATGTCGTAAGACTCCCTATGTTATATGTAGTGTCAAAAGTTATTCATTTAACATATGGTGCAGTAACGGCCTCTTTCTCTGAAAGACAATTTGTCAAGTGTTGATCAAGAAGTTTATTTTTCCTGTGTGTAAGTGGAGCAGTTGAGAAGCTCAAGAAGGTACACAATGCCATATTTTTGCATGTTGTAGTCGAAAAAAAAAAAATTGATGTGTACAATATATCTAAATTTTGAAATGAATATTCAGTAAAATGAGTAGATGGAGCAACTATAGCAGAAAAGGCCAACATATGCCATCAATTAAGTTCTTCTTGGTTTGAGAATGGTGCATTTTAATATGACAAAAAAACATGTGGTCTGGTAATCAGTATGACAAAATCCTATACTGATCATATGCTTACAGAATAGCAAGACAGTTTACCTCTTTTTGTATACATGTACTACAGCTCTAACTATCCTCATAAAACAAAATGAGCAGCAGTAATTGTCTATACTGGTTTACCTTCAAAATGTAATGTCTAATGTTCATTTGGTTGAAAAATAACATCTAAACCCAAAATATTGAATGATCAAAATGTCTAAAATCATTTAATTGAAAAAGCAATGAGATCACCTCTGCTATTTTGCAGGGGGCTATGCCCCCCTTCACCCGGCTGTGCCCCTCACACCCCCCCCTACCTAAATATACCTACTCCGATATCGCATTACAGTGCAGAAATGGGCAAATTCGATAATTTCGACATTGTGAATTTAGACTAATTTTATTTCAACATTTTGATCATTCGGTATAGTGCATTCAACCAATTCATTTTCAACCATTTAGCATTCAACATTTCGAAGGTAAACCATCCATACCATATAATTTATTAAATTTGGATACAAAATTGCTTTATCTAGACACACACATACATATGCACATAAACGCATTCATTATATGCACTCAGGCATATATAAAAAGAGATCTTTAGTCAATTTCATATGTATTATATAAGTATTCTCACTTGTGGTGGGTATTTTGTTACTTTGGAAGAACTTGTCTGTACTCAAGACACGCATAGCTCTACACCTATTCGAAGAAAGTTATTTGGAAGGGATCATCTAATGTTCTACTTATTTACCTCCCCTCCTCCATTTTCAGGGGATAACCCCTAATTCTGAAAATTGGTAGTTGCTGTAGCAACCGCGGAAGTTAAAGGAAAAAGTACTGATCA
>NC_056730.1:782235642-782265642 GCF_019279795.1 Protopterus annectens
CAGTGTGAGATGGATATCTTCAAGGGAGAATTAACAAGGTTGATAGAGGTGTTCAGTCAATCAAACTTGCACAATGACAACCAACCGTGTATGATGACATCATCAAGAAAATTAGAGGAAGGAAGAGGTGAGAATCACAGGCCTAGAGATACAACAAGCCATGGAAGTAATGGAAGCCAACATAGCAGTGGAAACGGACCCTCTGGTGGAGTTTCAGCCGGCCAGGAAGTGGTGTTGGAGGGCGTTTTAAATGAAAAATGCATAGGTGACAATTTGGAGGATGTTTATAAAGCTGCAGTTGCAAAGCCGAAGATGGCCCCTACTAGGACTTATTCAACAGTTGCACAACTCCAGAACTCAGGTACTGTGAATTACTCAACTTTTAAGAGTAATGGAAACAGCAGGCAACTGCTAGTAAAAGAAATATTAATGTATTATGTGGTGCAGGGTTGAAATCGTATTTAGGGCAACAGTTTACTTTTAACAAAGAGAAACTGAGTCCTATGGACAATTGTGTTGATAAACATAAAAAAAAAAATGAAAAGACTTGATATATGACTTTGGGAAACAGCTGGGGGTTATTAGAAGGTTACAAATGGACAATGCATACTTGAGTAGATGCCTTGAGTTAAAAATTGTGCCAATCGGGCTACGATTTTTCAAGATACCAATGGGAATGGAACTAAATGCAGAAAATAAAAAAGAATGCAATTTGTTGTTTGACAGTTTTGTTTTTAAATTTATGGAGTTTTTAATTAAATGTAATAACAATGTTATGTCATTTGTTGAAGAATGTTGAACAATTGAATGAAAAAATACAGAAAGATATGTTATTTAACCAGTGGGAAAAAGTATATGTGAAGCAATATGACTTGGTAGATGACAAGAGTAAGAAAATATTTAACAAGAAGTGTAGCAAATTACAAAGAGATATTGAACAGTATGATAAACAAATGGCTTATACATGGAAGAAGGAAGACAGAGCGCATAACAATACTTATGGTAGAGGTAGGAAATATTACCCTCACATGGATAGAAATGAAAATAGAACACATTATAATGGTGAACAAGTTTTTTTAGGCAGGAACCAACAATGGACAGGGGAGCACAGGGATGCATGGAGGGGGGGGGGGAATAGAAGAGAGGGGGTTGCACCATTGGCAGGGAAGGAAGGATGGAGAAATGAGGTAACGAAGTGGAGATAAAGCAGCACAATGCTGTACAATTCAGTATGGGGCAATTTAATATATACCATTACACACAATTAAAGCTTGAGAAAACACACCATGTTGTTTACAAAAGGCATGAAATATGTCCCTTATGAAAATTCAATGTAGTAGATACCTTACTGGAGTTTAAATTGTACTAGAGGAAATTAAATTTGGCCATACACTTTCAGGACAACCAAAGAAGTGTACAGGAGAATGTGTTTAAGAAAAAAAGTAAATATGTGTCCCCTTTACATACTACATTAGTTACATATGAGAGGTTGGTCACAGAGGAAATATATAAGTTACAAGAGAAGAGTATGAAAGGAAAGAGAAGATACAATTTAAATAGTGAGAAAAACAAATTATTAAAAGAAATATATTATGAGGCTGACATTCGAGTTATGAAACCGAGTTGGGGGGGGGCATAGTACTAGTAGAAACACAGGATTATAACAACAAAACATTTGAAATATTACATAATGACAGTAAGTATATGGTATCTTCTATCAATGACGTAAACATCGGACAAAGAAGGATTGATTTATATCTAGAGGAGTTCCTTTTAGGCAACAGGATAGATATGAATTTGTATAATTTTTTGAGAGTGGAACATCCAGTACTTGCCACCATAGTGGGGATCCCAAAGATCCATAAAGGTATTGAAGATCCCCCTTATAGGCCCGTTATTTCCAGTAGTAGGTCCAAGACATTCCCATATGAGAAAGTAATGGATGGTGAAAACCAATATATGATAGAGAGCACCATATAGTAAAAGACACATGGGACTTTTTGGGACGGTTGAAACCAGAAATTTGGAAGGAAGGGTTAGTGTTTGTAACCGTTGATGTGGTGGAATTGTTTTCCAACATCCCAAAGGAGGAAGGACTAGAAAGGTTTAGTAACAGTATTCAGAAGTACATGAACTTTGAGTGGGAAAAGACTAGTTTAATTTGTGAGTTTATGTGTATTGTACTGGATTTCAATTATATCTGGTTTGAGGGTGAATACTATAGACAAGAAGCAAGGTAGCAATGGGGGCATTGTGCGTCTCCATATATGCAAATATGGTGTTACTAGATTGGGAAAGTGAATATATTTTGGATAGTCAATATGCTAGTAAAAGTATATGCTACACTAGGTTTTTGGATGATATTTTTATTTTATGGGATGGTACAAGTGAAGTAGATGCATTTGTGAAGTATTTGAATGACATCAGTAGTTATTTAAAATTCACCCATAGTAGTAGTACGACAGGGATAGCATACCTAGACACCTTTATATTGCATGGGACAGCAGGATTTAAATCCAGAATATATAGAAAATAAACCTTCAGCACTCATATTTAGAATATACTAGTTGTCACCCAGTAAGTCAAAAAAAGAGCATAATTAAGGGTCAGTGTACAAGAGCTGCGAGAATGACATCTGCTTTCAATGAAATGAAGAAAGTGTTAGAATATATAGGAATATTATTTGGGGAAAGGGGTTACCCCAGATATTTAGCTGATGATGTCACTCGATATATACTGAGAGAATGGGGGGAAAAATACAAACCACTTCTTGGTATTGGGTTGGAGAAAAACAGGGGAGAACATGAGAATGAGAAGAAAAATTCATACCGTGGGGCTTGTGTAGTGGGGTACAGTCCATAAGTGAGGAGATAAAGAAAATAAGGAGACAAAATTGGAATGTCCTAAGAAGTGACAACTTGGGTTACAGTAAAGTGGGCACAGGGCCTATGTATGTTTATAAGACGGGGTCTAACCTAAAGAATAGGTTTGAGAGTGGGAAAGGCAGAAGAAAGGGTGACACTGGAGATGGGCACACCAAAAAATATGGGCAGTGTCAGCAGTGTAATGAGATTATAGAAGAGAAAATAATTACATTAGGGGATGTCAACCACACGAGTAAGGTTTAAGAAAGGGAGTTGTTTATCCCAACATGTCATATACTTGGCCAAGTGTATGGCATGTCCGAGTTATGTGGGCAAAACGGACTGACAATTGAGGAACAGGATATACGATCATACCTATTGTATAAGGAAAAATGATAAAATCAATGCTTTGTGTAGATACATACTTAAATATGATGCAATTTATGTGTTTAAGTTTGGGATTTTAGAACAGGTAAAGGTGGACTTAAGGGGAGGAAATGTTAAGGTCAAATTAGCTGAAAAAGAGGTCAAATGGCAACTCGGGTTAAATGCAACCAAATAACCTGGGTTGAATGACCATATTCCCACTAAACCAATCTCGGATGCAAGGATATGAATAACGTGTTGTAGTAGGGCATGTATGCATAGAATAAAGTTAGAAACAAGTGAATAGTAAAATAAAAAAAGAAAGCTGATACAATAAGAAAGGAGACAACATGTCGGGATATAATGGTTAAATAACAAAAGTGCAATATTGAGTGTTAAGATGTATATATTTTTTAACATAGCACATATGAGCATTTTCATACGTTACACATTTTTTTTATTTTTGCATAAATGTGTTCCTATACTATATAATGAAATTGCAATATTGTGTTTCAAAGAAGCACATACTTTTTACCACAGAATAATTTAACACATTTATATGTTATATAATGTGTTTTTATACCTAAATGTGATATACAAAAGCACATGTGATTGTTGCCATACAGTTTCTGAGTATACCTATAAAACAGAGTGTAATACAAAACTGTGCAGTTTGAATGAGCAGAATTAATGAATATTCAAAAGGTTTTGTTTTATTCATGAGAAGGTTAACTGATTGAGCATTCCCACTGGATCTTGATTTTTTTAAATGTATTATATAGGGAGGAGCAACACACATTTGACTGTTCTGATGAAGTCTGCAGTTAGCAGATGAAAGCGCTTAACCTGTGTGTAAAATAGCTTTAACCCTCAGGGGTTCATTTTTATTTGTTTTCTATTAAAAGTGATTTTTTGAAAATAAGCATTTGCAGTGAGCTATGGTCCTTTTTAGTGTATATTTAGTATATATTGTTGGCTATTTGGTCATATATATGCTTACAACTTGGTATTTACACTGAGAGGATGATAGGCAGCAGGCACCCCCTATCCTACTACACTGAGAGAATGATATGCAGCAGATGCTACCTATGCACTTTAACTAGAACTGTTATATTAGGTCAGACTTTAAGCTGGCACTCTATGCCATTCACAGATATTACCCAATGCTCTTTTTTTATAAATATAACCTAGGAAGACATTGAAAGAAATAGGCATCTGCATAGCAGCAGATTGGAGAACCTCAGAGAGCACTGGGGAAAGTATACATGCTTCAAAATGTTGTGCTTTTGACATTAACAGTAGTAGTGATTCATTCAAAAATGTTTAACTTTCATACACCAGTGCCACTTCTGGCATTACCGCCATAGCTCAATGGTAGAAGTATGGATGTTCAATGCAATTAGAGTGTTTCAGCACACATCCTGTTGTTTGGGTGTACATGTCAGTCAGGATGTTAAGGCTGTGTTCTTACATTGTGAGGAAGCTGTGAGTTCAGTTCCCACATTATCCTGAAAACTAAGTCAGCCTTATTTTTCTGTCTCATTAATATAACTGAAGCATTATATTGTCCAAATGTGTAAGATCATCATTATTAGTTGAGAGGAAATGTTTCAACATAAAACAGCAATTCATTTCTGTGCCTGTCAGCTATGAGTAAAATATCTGCATCTGAGCAGCATGTTTCCTTTGTATATGTACATTTAGTGTGAGATATCAATATCTCATTTCTGACTGTAGGCACCTGTTGTCTTGTATGAATAACACAGCACATTATTCCTATGTATGCCAGACTGCATATGATGAATCAGTTTATCATGCATCTATAGATATTGATAGGTTTGTTAAATCCATGTGTATTTTTGGGGTTGGCAACTATATTATGTTTAACTGTGTCAGTGTCAATATTGTAATAACTTCAGTTTTTCATTTCATTTGTATTTCTACCCCCCCCCCCCTTCATCACTATCCTCTTTCATACATGCAGTTTTCTTTATAATTTTATAATTTTATTTCTCTATATTTCAGTGACCTAAACCCATCTAACCAGCAAGGCCTGCCAGCCCCCCCCCCCCACACACACACACGTGGGTGCAGGAGCAACACTACCACCAACAGCACCAATCACCTTAATAGAAGCACCAAGCATATCTAGGTCCCAACCTGACACAGTCCCCTTCACACTTCCTGCTCTACCTATTCCACCTGTGTCAGGTAGACCTACACTGGATCTTGGTACAGTTGTACCCACTGTTCACAGTACAACTGAAAGTGAAGACTTTTTGTCAACCATTAGCAGCTGCCAGAGATTGTGGGTGATTATAATAGACAGGAGGCTTGATGATAGAGTTAGCAAAATGGAGAACCTGCTCCATTGACTCATTGAGAACCATATCTGTCCAGCACTGGCTCCATCAGCTGTGTAAAGGCCCATTGGTGACAGCACCCAGGGTGACATGGAATCTCTCACTAGGTCTCATCTAGCATTGACTGCAGCTGAAAACATCCAGTCCTCTCCCCAACCTCATATCCCCTTCCTTTTATTCTCAAGCCCATCCCTGATGGCCATTCAATCCTCTCATCACCATTGTCTTACGTCTGTCTGGTGTCTCCTATGCCATTGTGTTCCTCTCCCTCATTATGTTACCACACACCCTGTCATTCATGTTTCTCTTCCCATGCTGCCAAACCTAACCTGCTTTCCTTTCTTCAAATTTCCCTAACTCCTTCCCTAAATTACCATTTTTTTCAAATATAAAATGGGCATCTGTCCCACAAACAAATATGCCCCTCCTACCTCACATTCATCCTGCTCATTCTTTATTTGCTCTCCTTCTGTTCTAACCTCTGTTTGCTTCCTCTTTTATCAGTTTTCCATATTCCCATTTCCATCTTTTAATCTGGTCAAAAATAGGTAAACACACAAACAAGCCCATAAAGGTCATCTAAATTGATTATCTTTTTATCTTCATACTGTGACAGGTCACAAAGAACACCATCAATGCCCATGTACACCCAACAATGAATAGCTCATTCTGTAGCAATGATTAAGTTCAGTTACTGTCATCTACCATGTACATTGGCCTCGGCTGCCATTAGTCGTGCAAATGAGCTGAGGGTTGTTGCATGGCAGTGTACAAATATGAAATATGGTAAAGCACTTTCCCTTAGCCTGAATGCTTCAAAGCTTTAGCTTGTTAATGATGTGATTTATACATTGTTGGTGAACAGAGTGGTGGGTTCAAACCTCTTGGGGTTGTATGGCATTTTTTTTTACTTTCCTATTTACATTCTGTAAATGTGTAACAATCAACTGCTGTGCACTTCACTGACAACCAGCAAGAATGCTTCTATGACTCATCTTGTAGATGCCATGTTTGTGACCGTGTTACTGTAGATGGTAATGGATTAAAATCTCATAAAATATTTTTCTACTATCCTTGTGTAACAATCACCTGCTGTGTACTTCAGTGACAAATTTCATAGGACTGCTTCTATGTCTTTCTTTGAAAATGCAGCATGTAGTACAATAATACTGAAGTGTGTAATGGGTTAAAATTCCTGAGGCCTGTATTTTTTCAGCTTCCCTTACTGTGAATATATAACAATCACTTGCTATGAGCTTCACTGACAACTTCAGTCTGATGGCTTTTATGGCTCACCTTATACAGTCAGTGTGTGGTTGAATATTACTGAAGAGGATACTGGTCTTAAATCCTCTGAGGCCTGTATTTATTTTTGCTTCCCTTCTGTGAATATTGTAACAATCACCTGTTAAGTGCTTCACTGACACCTTCAATGTACTTGCTATCATGGTTGCCTAGTTACGGAGGTACTGGTTGAAGTGCAACTGCAAATAGTTGATGGTTCAAATCCTCTGAGTTAAATGGGTGTTTTTCATGACATTCCATTATAGTAGAGGTATACTGATCAAACGTTGATGATGTCAGGACTAGTGTAGGTCAGTAAATTCTGTTATTTCTATATTCCTGCTATCCTTTCTGTGTTTCACATTTTCTAAGTTCAAGAACTTCAACCTGATATCTGTATGCATGTTTCATACCCCTTTCTCCATTGTTTTCTGCATCTTTTATTTGGTCATCTGATAACAATGTATTTTCTGTCCATTTGTGTTTATTTCTATGGCCCAACAACCAACTGCACCATCCACCCCTAGACATTCTTCCCTTATTTCCTTGCAGAATGCATTTCTCTGCATATCTATATCCTTGACTACAATAGATCAGCACATCAGCTTTACCATCAGTGTGCATATGGAGCACTCACTAACCAAGAGGCTTGTGTTTGATTAATGTTTACAAGAGATGCTCATACTTTTCCATGGGTGTGCATTGGTCTGAAATAATCTTCCTGTGAGTCTATGCTTCACCCATGACAAGCAGCTCCTCCTCAAGCAAACTGGCCCAGCAGTAAGCATTATTAATGAGCCTCAGGACTCACAGTATATGCATTATAAACACTGATGGCCTGGTTGGGATCACTGATGTGACATTTCTGATTCTCCAGAATTACCTAAAATGTTTGCTCAAATGAATGTGGATTGTCTTAAGAATATGCAACTACATTAAAGAGAATTGAAGACATGAATTTTAAAAAATAATAGAGATGTTGTAGCTTGTCAGATAAATGTAACCTCTACTTGAAAGTCTTTTTTTTTCAAATGCAGATTGTAATGCCAACACCAGATGCAGGAATAGGAATAAAGAGAATTTTGTATTTCTTTCCAGTTTTGTATATCACAGGCTTTACTTCTGACTCTTGTGCCTACTCTGCTGCAGATGCAGAATTTTTGAATTTTTCAGCTGGAAATAAAGCCACATATCATTTGACCTCTGGGACTGTCCATTTCTTTTTAGCTACAAATAGACTAGCTATCTACAAATAAGGCACATCAAGACCTAGATGTTGCAAGTATGACTGTGTTTTGACAGTTGATATGGGACTAGGTTTTGAAAAAGATAGAACATTTTGTAATTACTCTTACCAGTAAAATGTGAGACTATATTACTGTTTCTTTACTGAATACAATTTCCAAGTATATGCTATCTTTTTATTTATCTCATTAATGAGATATTTAAGATTTTAAAGCTTTTTACAGATTTGAATTTTTTTGCTTGACAGACATTTTATGTATATTGTGCCATCTCGTGACGATCTCATAGCTTTTAAATTCAAACACTCTTATTTTTAATTACCTTATCACCCGGCTATCAAAGTGTTTGAATATTTTTTCTAAATGAACTACATACAAGTCAAAAGGCTATCTTTAGAAATTATGTCTCAAAATTAGATGAGCTTAGAGAAACAAATGCATAATAACTTAAACGCAAGATGATAGTGTAGTGTTTCTTTGGCTGTTAAAGGGGTAGCAGTGATACCATGGAGCAGGTAAAATTGGGATTTTGAGATTCTTTGGTAACTCTCTCCTTATAATTTCAAGATTTTAACTGATTGCATTCTGGATTCAGCCATCAAAGCAGGAATAATTACCATACTTGTTACACAGGAACGGGTGGTAGCAGAAACAAATAGCTAGAGATTCTCTTTGTTTGTTCCTAAAAATTCATATATACTTCTGTCTGCTCTTTTGATTTGTGACATGCATCCCTTATGGAACAACTTTTTGATTTCTCAGAGTTGTGTCTTAAACCCTTTTGAGACCTATTCCTTCCAAGATGAAAGACACCGCTGACTCTTTGCAACTGATACATCAAATACATACTTGCAGTTCTGCACATATATGTACTTTTGATTTGGAAAGTTTATTTAAAAGTATATCCCTGAAAGGCCTTTAAGTGCTATAAAATGCTGGTGAGAGCAAAGTGGTTTATATTATAATGATATTAATAGTTTCATCAATTGTTTGTTAAGGTATGTATTAGAAAGGAATATATTGTATTTTAACAATTCTGATACACTCAGCTGCAAGGGACAGCAATGGAGGATGCCCTTGCCCCCAACACATGCTGATTTTTTCATATGTTTTTGGAAAAAAAACTTGATTTATCTTAATGCAACTAATAAGTTTGTTGGCAAAAATTGAGATATGCTATCATTTTGGGGAACATAGAATAGCTGAATGATTTTATAACTTACTAGAACAATAACTGTTTTTTGATTAGGTTGATGATTACTTACATACTGTTTATGATTAATATTTTAGATGTCACAGTTACTAGAGAAAGATTATTACAAAATCATTAGAGTGATATACTGAATGACAGAAATTTTAGATTAGTAACTACCTATGGCACCAGTAGCTTTAAATTAAGACAACTAATGCATTTTGGCCAGCCAACGAGTGATCCAGGAACGAGCTCACGAGATGTGCACGAGTGCTCCTACACTACTCCTGCACGGACACAGCTCCTGTATGCTAATCACCCTATTTGCAGGTGAAAATCATGCAAATGATGTAAATTAGCAATCCAGGTAGCAGGCAGGCATCTGTGCAGGAATAGTGTAACCTGCAGAAATGTATTCGGCTACTAACTGAATACATTTCTGCAAAATACAAAACAGAGGCATGACGGCTCCAAAGAAATCATGTATTTAATGTAGTAAGCATGCCAATGGCCAAATATATGGCCATTGGCATGGTAAATAGTTGCAAAATGATAAAAGATAACATTATTTGGCTGATTTTGGCCGTTTAAGCATAGGGCAAATGGGATCGGCCCAAAAATAAGAAATAAAAGTTGGAAATAAGCTTTTAACCAAAATCAGCATTCTGCCATAATGGTCAATGGCATGCATAAGACAACAATACCATGGAATAGTGGTTGCTAAGCGGGAAGGCTGAGTGTCCGTTTTATAACCATGCATAAGCAGTCAGTTTTAGACAAATGAGCGGACTGATACTGATTCACAGATTTCCCCTCAGTGTTAGATTACACCCAACCATGTAGGTGCAGCAACACCATGGTATAAACCTAAAAGAGGTAGATGACTTCATAAGGCATGTGTCCTGCATGCTGTAAGCTTATTGGAGCTCTGCAGCTCATGTTTGCCCTTAGCTAAGCACAGCTAAGGAAGAGGGTGTATCTGAGGCTGCCTAGCAGTGTTTACATTGCCAAAACGGGTGTGTGCACCATGCACCAGGTTTTAAACAAAAAAAAAAAACGGGAAATAACAGCTCTGTGCACATCTGAGCACTGGGTATGTGAGGCGCGCCCCGGGGCTTAAATGGGAAGGCAATGGGAAGGGAAAATAGCAGTAGGAAGGAAATCAAGGAGAACTAGCATAGATGGCAGGTGAAATGTATCAGAATCAGCCAGTAACACAGGCAGCAGCCCAGCCCAGCACATTACTATAAACTATGCAAACAACTTTCGCTCTGGTTTTTCCCACAAACTCTACACCACCGGTGTACACAAATGGGGAAATTTTACCCGACAAAACTAGGAGCTGCTGATGATCTCATACATCAATATGTGGAAGAGGCTGAGGGTGGTGAGGATGAGAATTCTGATGACCAACCCACAGTGAGGAGAAGGAGAAGAGTGTACAGACCCAGGGTAATGTACCAGGGGCTACATGAGCTGGAGATAGTGGAGCGCTGTTGGGTGGACAAGGGCATCCTACAGCAACTTGTTGAGCTGTGCCGGTCAGCCTCACACACACAACCAACAGAGGGGAACCCATCCCAGTGGATACCAAGGTAAAGAATACTAGCCACAGGTACCTTCCAAAAGTCAACTGGGGATATCATGGGGATCTCACAGGCATCAGCATCCAGGGTACTTCACCAGTTCCTGTGAGCACATATATTTCCTTACTACCCATGAGGCATTGACCAGCAATATGCATCTCTTCCACCAAATAGCAGAATACCATGAGGTAGTGGGTGCAATAGACTGCATGCACATACACAGGAAAGCACCACCCAGTGAGCGGGGTAGGGTCTACATAAATCGCAAGGATTTCCCCTCCATCAACTTCCAGGTCGTGTGCAATGCCCAGGGCATTATAATAAATGTGTATGCTGGCAGCCCTGGAAGCTATCACGACTCCCACATCTGGCATATGATGCCGCTGTACCAGAGATTTGCCAGTGGGGACATCTCATATGGCCACTTAGTGGGGAATGCAGGTTACGCACTGGAGCCATGGCTGATGACACCCATCAGAAATGCACACACACATGAACAAGAAATCCATAATGAGGCACACGCACAAACCAGAATCGTAATAGAGCATGTCTTTGGGATGCACAAATCATGGTTCTGGTGCCTGGACATATCCGGTGGAGCCTTGCAGTACCCTCCAGCTACATGTACACACATTTTCATTGTATGTGCCATGCTACACAATATGATCTGGTGGAAACAGCTGCAGCAGAAACAGCATGGGGTAGGGCCACACAGTCCCCCACCATTGCCAATGCCAGCACAGGCACAGAGTGACTCGGAGGAGGAACAACCTGAGCCTGCCCATGTAGGCAGGGGGAGGCATGCCCAGTATGCCCAGGCTTTGGTAAAGAAGCAACGCATAGCACATACACTGACACAGTAGGAACCCAGAGAATGACACCTCTCTCTGACTCGCACATACAGTACAAGGGATGCCAAGCATGACACTACCTGTGCTTTACCATGTATTGCGAGTGTACTATGGGCACCCGACATCGTCAGCACTCCAGCACCATCCTCAGTACTGGCACAGCCCCAAGGTAAGTCACTCTTCCTATCAATTGCTTAATGGAGTAGTATGTTCTGCTAGTTGTATCTATGATATGGATGTGAGCATGCAAGGGAATCGGGTGGCTGAATGGGATGGCAGCAGATAGTGGACACATATATGGGCAGCATGAAATCCATAACAAATAATGGTGTCAACAAAGTAGGCAGTACTAGACAAGGTGACAAATCCCACTCCAATACATGTGGTGGCTCAAATGTGTGTCCATAGGACACACACATGCATGTCAGTGTGACTCACATACCCAACAACAGCCTCAGCCAGCAGGACAGGTGTAGATGACCATAAAGAGAGGCTGTGCTAAGGCCTCCAATTAATGGCAATGGAGAACAGCCCCCTCCAGACCTACACAGACAGACTACAACAAGTCTGAAAGTTGTTTGTTAGTTCTGAAGGGTAAGAAGTCTGAAACTGAAATGTAGGTCAATAAAACCTAAGATCTGTACTCTACTGATATGCCTGTAGTCTGCATGATAGGTCAGAATACAAAACAGTGGAAGCCAGCAGAGTACCTGAAATACCAGTAAGGTCATAGGAAATGTTTACATTTGTCAGGTGTACCCCCCCCCCCCCACAATCCTATGTAGAAATGCAGTAACATGTACATGTGGGTTTAATAACATTGGAGCACAGATTACCTGAACTGGCCCAATTTACAGGATATATTGTTGCATGTGTACAATATGCAGGGCTGTGTGTGTTAGGTTGTTGTGTTGTATGTTGTGTGGAAGTAGTCAGCATGTAGGCATGGAGGGTTGTGACCCAGTGGCCTATGGCCAGTATTGTCGATGACAGGGGCATGTTCTGACAACTTCACTGCCAGCAACAATGCATCCCAGCAAGACCCAATTCAGCCGTCAGCCATACTCATTGTTCAGATGTCAATATCTGTCACCATGTGAAAGATGGACATGCCAAGAATGTGGGCCCAGACGTACACACAGTACACAGGTGGAAGTACCATAAACAGAGTACATAAAATGTAACAACTGCACACACCTTTTGGAATTGTACATACAAGTTAGCAGCACATTAGTTGTCTGTGTAGTATGGAATACTGATGTAGTCTGGCCAATCACTGGCAGACCACAAAAGGCACAGTTATGAAGTTACGAGAGACTGCCTATGTCCCCGCACAAGGCAGCATAAGGGAAATGTCCCAGGTATATCTGTGAGTCAGCTGCAAGAAGCTTCCATATCGCACATGCACTCAGCTCACCCCAGCGTCAACCACAGGTTTATCACAGGTCATATCCCTGCTGTTGGGAATGAATACAGTATGACCCCCACTATTGTATGGGAATACCCACAGAATGGAGCATGCTGACAGAATCTGTATTAGGAGCATGAAAATGCTTCTAAGCAAATACGGAATGCACGACACATATTCATCGAATCGCACTTCAGCAATTTGATGAGTATGTCATAGGGCAAAGAGGTGGTTGGCCAACTTCACTGAGTTGCCCTTTCCTTCCCTATAGTGCAATCTCAGAGTTCATATATTTTGAAAGGGTGGTGTGGGGGACCTGTTTATGATATTAAATATATATTTTTTTACCAAACGCCTTCATAAGTTCTTCCCTAGGGAAAAATTTGCTTATGTGGCCGTTCGCTATTTTTCATTTTCGTGCATTATGTGTCGACTTTTATGTAGTCGTGCATATGCACTTTCATTCTTCTAATATAGACCCTGCTGAAGAGGTGTCCCATGCAGGTGTATCCCTAGCTGTAAGCAGCACCCTACCAGGATCCAGAACAATGGATTAATATGGACAGGAACTGTTGCCATTAACACTTTGCACACTTACTCTGTCACCCCAGGGGAATCCAGTGGCTCTAAGCCTGGGATTGTAGGAGTAACAGAATGCACTGGCCTACTACAGATGGCCTGAATCACTACCAAATGCCTTATAGTCCTCTGTCAAAGGCATGTGCCTCACCCATACTGCCAATGTATGTTATCTCATGGGGTCCCAAGTAACAACATAGCAGTCCACAAAACACAAATGCAAGGTCATGTTGACAAATTCCAGTAGCATGACCACCAGGTCCTACTGCATGAACTGTGGACCCAACCCCTAAATACCGCTGGGATGAAGGGACAACTATAGGGATACTTCTCAGATATCACTCGTATAAGATTAGGAAGAGGATAGAATAACAGAGTGGGGGTGTAGAAGCATGGACGCAATGGAGTGTGTGATGTCTGAAACTCTGATGTGTGCCCATACTATCCCTGCCTGCAAACTCAGTAATGGGTGCCAACAAACCTGCTCGTAAACCACATTGTGTAGGGAAACTGACCAGATATATGAGCTCTGCCTCTGGGTAACCTGGGTGAATCTGTACAGCTGAAAGGTATGGCCACAGCAGGATATGGCCATTCTGTTATGTCGCTAGATGTACAAGCAGGGATCCTCAGCCACCACAGTACCAAGGTGCTGGACCATTTACATAGACCCATCAGCAAGTGTCTGCTGCTACCCCTCCAGAATGGCATCAGTGTGCAAGAATATGTAGGCTGCAGCCCACAATACTGGACACAGCTTCATTCATCTTGTATTTCCCAGGAAATAACTGTGAGCAAATAAGTATATCTGTCAGTAGTTGATGACATAATACATCACAGTGTAAAACAGTACATTATGCCTGAATATCTCTGCTAACACCAACCAAGTAACACAAGCAGTACAGACACATTAGTTACAGTATCCCACTGTATTTCAGCCATCGTGACTCCATATTGTAAACCTTTCTACAGATATCCTGCAGAAACAGATTGCTAGCTGTAGGTGTAGAACACAAAATCCTGCACTGGAGTACAACCTACCTGGAATGGATTCACACACTCAATACAGAAGGTCATACTGGGCATGCTCCAATACTTAGAGAAATGAAGCCCATGTCTGACAACAACAGTGGACTGCAGATATCTGTTCATAGGTACGTACAAGGCTAATTAACTTGGGTCCTTTACACACCTATCCACAGGATTACCCTGGCATTGTGCCACCCAACCTTAGTTCCCAGTGCCTCTGTTGAGTAGAGCCACTGGTGTTATCCCAGGGGTGAATTTTCTGTTTCCCATCCACTCATCAAGTTTTCTCTTGAAGAAAGTTAGCGATGTGATCTGCTTGACATGTATGGGAAGTCTGTTCCATAGCATGGGCAGTCTCTGGGTTATGAACCTGTCCCTCCAGCATGTTCTGTTAATTGTGGTAATGAGGTTGAGGACTTTGGACTGTGTGGTGTGGAGGGGTTGGGATTTCTTTAGATGTAGCATTTCTAACAGAGCTGGGTTAGACATGGCTTTTTAAGTCAAGCAGAGATCGCCTCTAAGTAGGTGATATGAGACAGAGAATAGTTGGAGTTTTTTGAGTCTGTCATTATAGGACAAGTGTTTAACGCCTAGGATCCTCTTTGTGAGGTACTGTTGTGACATCTCTAGTTGTTGCAGGTGTCTAATGAGGTACATGCCAAATGGGGCATTGTACTCAATGATTGGCCTAATGAGGGAGGAGTAAAGGGAGACAATGACCTCTTTCTTCCTGGATGCAAAACTCTTACTAATAAGTTGTGCCACATAGAAGGACTTTCTGACCACAGTGGCAATGTGGTGATCAAAAGAGAGGTTGCTGTCAACCTGTGTTCCCAGATCTCTTATAACGTATTCTGTGTTCAATGGACTACCATCAATGTGGTAATTCATGGGAACTGGGTTTTACCCAAAGGGGATGATGACACATTGTTTGGCATTGGGCTTAAGGCCATGGTTCTGACACCAGTTGTTGGTAACAGTGAGGCCATTCTGTAGGATGTCAACATCACTTGGGGAGTTAATAATGGCTCCCAACTTGCAATCATCTGCAAACTTTGTCAGACAGAGTCCTTTCGTGTTGGCCTGGACTACAGAGAAGTAGATACCAAACAGGAGAGGACCCAGGACCAAACCCTGTGGACTCCACTCGTGACTAATCAGCAGTCTGACTTGGAGTCAGCTACTTTTACACTGTGGGTTCTGTTAGCCAGATTGCAACCCACCTCGTGATTATAGGGGTTGATGCCAAGCTTAGTGAGCTTTTCTATGATTTCTGAGTGGGGAATGGTATCAAAAGCCTTGGCCAGCTCAAGGTAGGTTGTATGAACCACCTTGCCTTCATCCACAGCTCTGGTGACTGACTCAAAGAAGTTGACCAAGTTGAGCAGACATGATCTACCCTTCACAAAACCAAACTGTGTGGGATCCAGAGTTTGGAGATTCCCTATATCCTTGTTTATTAGGTACATGATGATGCATTCCATAGCTTTGCATATCAGACTCATCAGGCTAATGGGGTGATAGTTCCCAGGGTCTGTAGTCACTCCTCCTTTGTGGAGTGGGATAACTGTAGCAGTGCACCATTCAGCAGGGACAAAGTCTGAGGTGAGGCTGTGATTGAACAGAGCACACAAGTGAAGTGCCAGTTCAGTTTGTAGTTCATGTAGAACACAACCAGGGATATTGTCAGGTCCCATAGAGGCTGTATTCTTGGCCTTGGACAATGCTGTTTTAACCTGTGCAGCAGTAATAATGGGTGCCTGGCAATCTACTAGTATTGTGATTGGTCTTTTGGGGGGTGAGGGGGGTAAAGTTGGCACTGAATCTGTTGGCCAGTATACTGCCAATATATGTTGGCTTGGTATTGGAGGGACCATTGTGCAGTAGCTCAGAGCAAATCTGGGTATTGCCATGGAGATTCTTTGCATAACTATAGAAGGCCTTGTAGTTGTCTTTACTATCTGCTGCAATTCTGTTTTCATATCTAGCTTTAGAGGACTTGATGAGGAATCTCAACTTTTTGTTGAGGCTGATAAGGGAGTTTTTCCAGTTTTGGGACTTCACCTTATTGCGCATCAGTTTCCTCCTTCTGTTGTAGAGTTTGCATGTGGCAGGGGACCACCAGATTGGTTTCCTTTTCTTAGAGGAAAGTGTCTTGGTTCTATTGGGTATGGTGAGATCCATGCATTTGTGTATGTATTCGTACAGTACATTGGTGTATGATTCTGCAGTCACGCAACTATTCTCCATTTGCATGGGTGTCTATAGGTTAGCCACCTCTGTTTTTAGGATCCCAAAGTTAGCTTTGTAGAAGTTTTTCATGGTGATTACCTTTGCTGGTGGTGGGGGTGGGAGGGATGTGGATTTACAAGGTGATTAGTTTGTGGTCAGATCTAACCAGGGAGGAGCTGTCTATTAGTGTAGAGCAACGGTCACCCATGTTAGTAATGACCAGGTCAAGGATATTGCTGCCTCTAGTAGGGGTAAGAATGAGCTGGTCCAGGGCATTGGAATTAATGAACTCCAGGAAACATTGGGCAAGTGTATTGGCACATGAGTAGTTTACCCAGTTAATGGAAGGGTAGTTGAAGTCATCTAGCAAGAGAGTGTTAGGTTGGACCCTAATATTCTCCAGGGTGCTTAGGAACATGCAGTGCGAGTCTTGGGACATAGTTGGGGGGCTATAGCAGGCTACAACTTCAAATTGTTGTCTTACCCAATGTTAGCTGCACCTGAAGTATCTCTGATGCATTGTGTTGGGCTACCAGTCGGGAGGTTTGTGCATCCTTTATGAATATGGAGACACCACTGCCTTTGGAACTTTGGTCTAAGTTCTGGGGCCAAAAGAAGTGGAATGAGTTATAGCCTGGTAGTGCAGGGGTGCTTTCTGCTGCCTTGAACCAGGTCTCTCTTACAGCACAAATGTTGATGTTCTCCATTTTAAGGAGTGCCTCGAGTGAGTGCATTTTGAGATTTAGATTTCTAGCATTGACCAACATGACCCTTAGATTGCATTTGTTTGTAGCTGCTATGCTGGTTATTTGGTCTTTGGAACACCACCTAAAAAAAGGTACTATAGGGGTGGCAAGTGCCTTGGCCATTATCTGGAAGCCAAGGGGTGACAGATGCAGGCCATCTCTGGCAAAGCATCAAGTTCCATCAGTCATGTCATCCCAGGCAGACAGATACTGGATCTCCTTAGAATGACACCAGAAACTTAGCCAATTGTTGAAATCCATCATTTTCTGCTTGTACTGTGGTATCATTCTGGGTGATAGTAGGATGCTGCTCAAGGCTAGGGTCATACCCACCTGGGCTACATAATCCGAGAGCTCCTCCATGTTTCTCGTCATGTAGTCCAGGGAGGTACGTCTCCAGTCATTCACATCCACATGTACAATGGCAGTCATATTTGTACCTGTTGTGCATGTGTTATGTGTTGGATTCTGGCACCTGACAGACAGCTGACTGTTACTTTCTCCTTATTCAACCTAGTGAGTGGGACATCAGTATGCCTCACTATCGAGTCACCTATGACTAGTGTGCTGGGGATGCTGTTTTGCCTTAGGGGCTTTGGTTGAGTGGCACACTGTTTAGGAGATTTGTGTTGATTGATTATTGTTGTGGTGGTAGAGTGCATTTTTGCCTTGGAGAGCTCTGCTGCTTGGGTAGATTTTTACTGAGAGCCTCCACAAAGGTGGGTGTGTGGTTTCTGTTTTTATGTGAAGGCAGTGCTGGTGTGTGTTCTGGAGGGCTATGTGTTCCATGTGGTGTGGTGCAAGTGTTGACCTTCTCCTCTTGATCAGCTATTCGGGTCTTGGCTGGAGAGTGTGTGGCTTCCAATTTGGATATATAAGTGCATCTTTTGCAAGTCTGAGTGTTGAAAGGTAAGAGGAGAGGGTTGTCGGTGTACATGAGGCAGTTGCTACATTGCCTCAGGATGCCCAAATTCACCAGGTTAATAGGAGATAGCACAGAAAACTGACCTTTAGACATGTCTGGTGGGGTGGGCATTGATAAGTACTAGATCTGTTTCCTTGTAGAACGTTTAGTGCTGGTAGCACTTGTGTGCTGCAATAATTGCTACAAGAAGTCTGGTAATGTGCTAGACTAATAAGCTAGTAGAGGTGCAGGAGAGGAGAGAACTAGTAGATCTAAGGGAAAAATTGAAGAGCAGGCTCTGGCACCACTCAGAAGCTTGCAAACAGTCCAAAATACAACAAGTCTGTATCTGGACTAGACTAGTCACAGGAAAGGCTGGAAACAAGAGCAAAAACTGGCTTTTAAACCAGAAAGTTGAAAGAGATGGAAAAACTGCACAAACAGCCAATAAAACTACAATTTCTGGGCCATAAGCCACTCCTCTTGTGGTAGGTAGGCTACCTAGTCCTTGCCACTTGCACTGATAAGCTAGAAGGCTTCTTGCCAAAACAGAAAAGCTTGGGGGAATCAGAAGCTTATAGTCTTGGGCACAGCAAATCTGTATCGGGACTAGACTAGTTACAGGAAAGGAGGGAAACGAGTGCAAACACAGACTTTTAAGCCAGAAAGTTGAAAGAGATGGAGGAAACTGCCCAAACAGCCAATAACTAAATATTCTGGGCAGGAAAACACTCCTTATGCAGTAGATAGGTTACGTAGGGCTTACCACTCCCACTGATAAGCTAGAAGGCTTTCCTCCAGCACAGAAAGGCTTGGAACTCAGGAGCTTACAAACAGTCCTGGATACAGCAAATCTTTATCTGGACTAGACTCATTACAGGAAAGAGGAGGGGGGGAAGAAGCTTGGAACTTTTTTTTTTAGTAAAGTGGAAAGGGAGAAAGCTGGAACAGAAGTTAATTCAAGGTTAAGAATCTAAGTGGGTTGGCCTTCACAAACATTCTCTCCCTGTTAGGTTAGAATGAACTAATGACACTAGACTGGGAGGAGTGTCCCAGATCAAATACACAGTATGGGCGGACAACTGCAAAGCCACCAAGTATAAAAACAAGACAAAAATAGGGAGGGAGGTAGTAAACTATTACAGCTACTAGCTGTAGCCACTAAATGAAAGTTTTAAACAGATAAAGGAGCAAGGGGACTCTAGAGAATGCTTTTAACTGCAAACAAATCAGTTATATGATACCTGACTAGAAGACAGAAACCTCAAAAAAATCAAAAATGCACAGAAAAGCAAGGATAGAACACTCACAAACAGAAAATACAACTCTCGGTATGAAAAAGCAGTTTACAGCTAAGTAATTTAGTAAACATGCAACTAGAGTAATGAAACAGTATATAGCAATGAAAAATATAGTTAAAACAGTATAAAACAGTACATAAATGCAGTGAAACAGTTAAAGCTTTATAACAGTGCAAAATGTAGTAGATTAACTGTATAGCACAATTATAAGCATTACAGAAGGCAATTCAATTAAATAAGTGTAAGAAATAACTTATCCTGCTCTTGGAATCTTAAGGAATTTCTGTTTAGTCTCAGTATTAAATCCAATCCACAGCCTGACAAATACAAGCACAGCCTTTTAAAGACACAGGGTTTATATACCAGAAAGGATGGAAGAAACAAGAAGCTCGAATTACCACTCAGTCCTACAGACTATCAGCAGAAAATGGCTGCCAGAAAGTCAGGAAACTCAACAAACAAAACTACCAGGCCTGGACAACAGCAGGCCTCTATCAAGATTATGCCACCTGAGCAGAACACAGAAACCTCACAATAAATGCGTAGAAAGAGCACTCACAAAGAGAAAATACAAGTCTCAGTATGGAAAAAGCAGTTTACAGGTTAGTAATTAAATAAATATGCAATTATAGTAATGTACACTTTTACAGCTACTGGCTGTAGCTACTAAAATGAGTTTTTAAACAGATAAAGGAGAAAGGAGATGCTAGAGAATGCTTTCACCTGCAAACAAATCAGTTGTATGATACCTGACTAGTGCACAGAAACCAAACAAAAATTCACAAATAAGCACGGATTGAGCACTCACAAACAGAAAACACAACTCTCGGTATGAAAAAGCAGTTTACAGTTAAGTAATTCAGTAAACCTGCAACTAGAGTAATTAAACAATATCTAGCAATGAAAAATACAGTTAAAACAGTATAAACAGTGCATAAATGCAGCAAAACAGTAAAAAAAAGCTTTATAACAGTGCAAAATGTAGTAGATTAATTGAATAGCACAATTATAAGCATTAGAGAAGTGCAATTCAATGAAATAAGTGTAAAAAACAACTTATCATACTCTTGGAATCTTAAGGAATTTCTGTTTAGTCTCAGTAATGAATACAACCCACAGCCTGTCAGTCGCAGATGTCTGTGCACACACACCACATTGTACACCATTCATGTTTTGTGCACACATTGGATAGGAATACTCACACATATCCAAGGCCAACACACTATAATAGGTCAAACATACACACACAGAGATATGGGAAAGATAGAGACAGACAGTGGCAAAGAAATTGCCATCATGAGGCCTGTCGCACCCACCATACATTCAATTGGCCAATATCACATGCTGTGCCAATGTCAATCACTGTAGACATTTGCTTTTGGTAGCCCTCAGCCCTATAGTGTCTGTGGTGCTTGTGATAACTGTGTAACATGATAGTACAAATCAGTATTCATCTAGCATTTGTATGCCCAGTCCTGTCAAATGTAAAGTTGGGTGTAAATGAGTGTTGTGTGTGTGCTTCTAGAGGAATGGTTTATGGCCCATTCACACACACTGCACTTCCCATAGCCCATGTTAGCACTCATGCTGACGTCAGTCACCTTGAAATAACCCTCTGGCCAATTCTCAACCCAATAACCTCCGTGGCGCTTGTGATAACTGTGTAATGCTATTGTGTAACATACTAGTTAGGTAGGAGTTCTATTCCCAGACATGGCAACTGTAAAACTATGTGTGTAGAAATTAATGATTTTGAGGCCATTCACAGTCACTACACCTCCTATTGCCCTACTTTAGCAAGCCTGCTGATGTCAGTCACCTTGAAATACCCCTGTGGACAAATTCTACCCCTATAACCTCCGCGGCGATTGCCATAAATGCAGAGCAATATAGTAGTAGTAGCTGCACAGGTATGGGTTTGAATCTCATCTGTGGTGAATGTTTGTGTGTGTACCTCGACAATTTTGGCCCATTTACATCCAGTACACATCACACAGTCTAATTTTAGCAGGCCTATAAATATCATCCACCTTAGAAGTACCTGTTGCTAATCCTAAACCATGTTAGGTCAGTGGTGCATGTGGTAAATGTGTAATATAATGGTCCATAAAGATTGTTAGAGGATCAAACTTCACCCCTGGAAAATATAAATGTGTGTTTAGGGTAAAATTATTTTTGGGATCTCTCACCCACTATATTACCCAATGCCAGTATTTACAAGGGCTGATGATGTTCCTCACCTTAGACGTCCCTTGGGACAACATCCATCCTGTAAGATCCGTGTTGTGTGAGATAACTACAGTACACTATAATTGCAATACATAGGTAGGAGTTTGAATCTCAGTACTGGCAAGTGTGAGTGTGTATGTCTGCCATCTGTATCCTGTGTGTAGGTTGCTGTGATTGTGTAAGGGGTGCATTGTGGGGCATGTTTTGCTAAATTATTATATTGAGGACCTAGTATATGTCACAATGCCCACCTTACAAGGACAACAGATGTCAAGCACCAGAGAGGCTAGTGTAGACAATCCATAGTCCTACATGTGACATTATGAGCTGGTGAACAATATAGGCAACCCTTGTATTACTCAGAGAACACTCTCCACCCATGTATCATACGCAAACACACTTGGCTGGGCAACAACCACTATATTGGTAGTTCCCTGCATATTGCCTCACAGATAGTAACCACAGTGTGACTGACACACTGTGGTTACTATCTGTGATGCAATATACAGGGAACAATGACACAGCTGTACCAGAGATTTGCCAGTGGGGACATCACATATGGCCACCTAGTGGGGAATGCTGGTTACACACTGGAGCCATGGCTGATGACACCCATCAGAAATGCAAATACACATGAACAAGAACTCCATAATGAGGCAAACACACAAACCAGAATCATAATAGAGCATGTGTTTGGGATGCTCAAGTCACGATTCTGGTGCTTGGACATATCTGGTGGAGCCTTGCAGTACTCTCCAGGTACATGTACTCAAATTTTCATTGTATGTGCCATGCTACACAATATGATCTTGCAGGAACAGCACGGGTCAGAGCCACATAGCCCTCCACCATTGCCAAGGCCAGCACAGGCACAGAGTGACTCAGAGGAGGAACAACCTGAGGCTGCCCTTGTAGGCAGAAGGAGGAGTGCCCAGTATGCCCAGGCTTTGGCAAAGAGGAAACGCATAGAGCACATACACTGACATGGCAGGAACCCAGGGAATGACACTTTGGGATACCAAATATGACACTACCTGTGCTTTACCATGTAATGGGATTGTACTATGTGCATCTGACATAGTCAGCCCTCCAGCACCATCGTCAGTACTGGCACAGCCACAAGGCAAGTCACTCTTCCTATCAATTGCTGAATGGAGTAGTATGTTCTGCTAGTTGTATCTATGGTATGGATGTGAGCATGCAAGGGAATCGAGTGGCTGAATGGGATGGCAACAGATAGTGGGCACCTATATGGGCAGCATGAAATCCATAACAAATGCTGGTGTCAAACAAAGTAGGCAGTACTAGACAAAGTGACAAATCCCACTCCAATACATGTGGTGGCTCAAATATGTGCCCATAGGACACACACATGCATGTAAGTGAGCCTCACATACCCAACAGCAGCCTCCGCCAGCAGACAGGTGTAATGACCATAAAGAAAGGCTGTGCTAAGGCCTCCAATTAATGACAATGATGAACAGCCCCCCTCCAGACCTACACAGACAGATTACAACAGGTCTGGCAGTTGTATGGTAGTTGTGAATGGTAAGAAGTCTGAAACTGAAATGTAGGTGAATTAAACCTAAGATCTGTACTCTACTGATAAACTTCTAGTCTGCATGATAGGTCAGAATACAAAACAAAATGGAAGCCAACAGAGTACCTGAAATACCAATACAGTCATAGCAAATGTTTACAGTTGTCAGATGTGTCCCCACACACACTCCTATGTAGAAATGCAGTAACATGTATGTATGGGTTTAATAACATTGGAGCACAGATTACCTGAGGTGGCCCAATTTACAGGATAGATTGTTGCATGTGTACAATATGCAGGGCTCTGTGTGACAGGCTATTGTGTGTTGTATGTTGTGTGGAAGTGGTCAGCATGTAGGCATGGACGGTTGTGTCCTGGTGGTCTATGGCCAGTACTGTCAATGACAGAGCCATGTTCTGACAACTGCAGTGCCAACCACAATGCTTCCCAACAAGATCCAATTCAGCCGTCAGAGATATTCATTGTTAAGATGTCAATATCTATCACCATCTGAAAGATGGACATGCCATGAATGTGGGCCCAGACATACACACAGTACATGGGTGGAAGTACCCTAGACAGAGTACATAAAATGTAACTGTCAACTGCACACCTTTGGAATTGTACATACAAGTTAGCAGCACATTAGTTGTCTGTGTAGTATGGAATACTGATGTAGTCTGGCCAATCACTGGCAGACCACAAAAGGCACGGTTATGAAGTAATGAGAGACTGCCTATGTCCCCGCACAAGGCAGCATAAGGGGAATGTCCCAGGTATATCTGTGAGTCAACTGCAAGAAGCTTCCATATCACACATGCACTCAGCTCACCCCACCATCAGCCACAGGCTTATCACAGGTCATATCCTTGCTGTTGGGAATGAGTACAGAATGACCCCCACTTATTTATGAGAATACCCACAGAATGCAGTATGATGAAGTGTCCCATGCAGGTGTGTCCCTAGCTGTAAGTAGCACCCTGCCAGCATCCAGAACAATGGATTAATATGGACAGGAACTATTGCCATTAACACTTCACACACTTACCCTGTAACCCCAGCAGAATCCATTGGCTCACAGCCTGGGACTGTAGGAGTGACAGAATGCACTGGCTTCCTACAGATGGCTTGCATCACTACCAAATACCCTACAGTCCTCTGTCAAAGGCCTGTGCCTCACCCATACTGTCAATGTATGCTATCTCATGGAGTCCCAACTAACAACATAACACAGTCCACAGAACACAAATGCAAGGCCATGTTGACAAATACCAGTAGCATGTCCACCATGTCCTACTGCATGAACTGTGGACCAACCTCTAAATACCACTGGGGTGAAGGGACAACTATAAGGATACTTCTCAGATATTACTCGAATAATTTTAGGAAAATGATAGAATAACAGAGTGCAGGGTGTAGAAGCATGGATGCCATAAGTGTGTGAAGTCTGAAACTGTGACATGTGCCCATACTACCCGTGCCTTCAAACCCAGTAATGGGTGGTTACAAACCTGCTCGTAAACCACAATGTGAAGGGAAACTGACCAGATATATGAGCCCTGCCTCTGGGTAACCTGGGTGAATCTGTACAGCTAAGAGGTATGGCCACAGCAGGATATAGCCGTTTTGTTATGTCAATAGATGTGCAAGCAGGGATCCTCAGCCACCACAGTACCAAGGTGCTGGACAATTTACACAGACCCATCAGCAAGTGTCTGCAGCTACCCCTCCAGAATGGCATGAGTGTGCAAGAATATGTAGGCTGCAGACCACAATACTGGACGCAGCTTTATTCATCTTGTATTTCCCAGGAAATAATTGTGAGCAAATAAATATATCTGTCAGTAGCTGATGACATAATACATCACAGTGTAAAACAGTACATATAGCCAACACCAATCAAGTAACACAAGCAGCACAGACACAGTAGTTACAGTATCCCACTGTCTTTCGCCCATTGTGACTCCATATTGTTAACCTATCTACAGATATCCTGCAGAAACAGGCTGCTAGCTGTAGGTGTAGAACACAAAATCCTGCACTGGAGTACAACCTACCTGGAATGGATTCACACACTCAATACAGAAGGTCATACTGGGCATGCTCCTACAATTAGAGAAATGAAGCCCATGCCTGACAGCAACAGTGAACTATACATATCTGTCAGTCGCAGATGTCTGTGCACACACACCACATTGCACACCATTCATGCCTTGCACACATATTGCATAGAAATACTCACACACATCCAAGGCCAAAACACTATAATAGGTCAAACATACCTGCACAGAGATGTGGGGAAGAGAGAGGCAGACAGTGACAAAGAGATTGCCATCATGATGTCTGTCCCACCCACCACACATCCAACTGGCCAATGTCATATGATGTGCCGATGTCGATCACTGGAGTGATTTGCTTTTGGTAGCCCACAGCCTTATAGTGTCTGTGGTGCTTATGATAACTGTGTAACATGATAGTACAAATCAGTATTCATCTAGCTTTTGTATACCTAGTTCTGTCAAATGTAAAGTTGTGTGTGTATTTCTAGAGGAATGGTTTATGATCCATTCACACAGGCCGCACTTTCCATAGCCCAAGTTAGCACTAATGCTGATGTCAGTCACCTTGAAATAACAGTCTGGCTAATTCTGAGCCATGTAATCTCTGTGGCACTTGTGATAACTGAGTAATGCTGTAGTGTAACATACTAGTTAGGTGAGAGTTGTATTCCCAGACATGGTAACTGTGAAACTCTCTGTGTCTCAGTGATTAATGATTTTGAAGCCATTCACAGTCACTATACCTCCCATTGCCCTACCTTAGCCAGCCTGCTGATGACGGTCACCTTGAAATACCCCTTTGGACAAGGGCTAGCCCTATAAGCTCCGTGGCACATGCGATTGCTGTGCAATGTGATCGTGTAACAT
The DNA here is from genome assembly GCF_019279795.1 of Protopterus annectens. Taxonomy (NCBI): domain Eukaryota; kingdom Metazoa; phylum Chordata; order Ceratodontiformes; family Protopteridae; genus Protopterus; species Protopterus annectens. The sequence goes on from NC_056730.1 coordinate 782,262,288, forward strand.
ACTGGTTAGGTAGGAGTTCTTATCCCAAACATGGCAACTGTGAAACTGTGTGTGTGAGGAGATTAACGATTTTTGAGGCCATTCACAGTCACTGCACCTCCCATTGCCCTACTTTAGCAAGTCTACTGATGTCATTCACCTTGAAATACCCCTTTGGACAAAGGTCAGCCCTATAAGCTTTGTGGTGCATGTGATAACTGTATAATGCTGTTGTATAACATGCTAGTTAGGTAGGAGTTCTAATCCCAGACATAGCAACTGTGTGTGTGTGTGTGTGTGTGTGTGTGTGTGTGTGTGTGTGTGTGTGTGTGTGTGGAGATTAATGATTTTGAGGCCATTCACAGTCACTACACCTCCTATTGCCCTACTTTAGCAAGCCTGCTGATGTCAGTCACCTTGAAATACCCCTGTGGACAAAGTCTACCCCTATAACCTCCATGGTGAGTGCCATAAATGCAGAACAATATAGTAGTAGTAGCTGCACAAGTATGGGTTTGAATCTCATCTGTGGCAAATGTTTGTGTGTGTACCTTAGATTTTGGCCCCATTTACACCCAGTACACATTTCAGATCCTGATTTTAGCAGTTCTACAGATATCATCCACCTTAGAAGTACCTGTTTACAATACTAAACCATATTAGGTTAGTGGTGCATGTGGTAAATGTATAAAATAATGGTCTGTAAAGATTGCTTGATAGAGGTTTGTACTTCACCCCTGGAAAATGTAAATATGTGTTTAGGGTAAAATTATTTTTGGGATCTGTCACCCATGACATCATCCAATGCCAGTATTTACATGGGCTGGTGGTGTTCTTCACCTTAGAAGTACCTTGTGACAACATCCATCCTGTAAGATCTGTGGCACATGCGATAAATGTGGTACACTATAATAGCAATACATAGCTAGGTAGGAGTTTGAATCTCTGTACTGGCAAGTGTGTGTGTATCTGTCATCCGTATTCTGTGTGGAGGTTGCTGTGGTTGTGTAAGGGATGCATTGTGGGGTGTGTTTTGCTAAATTATTATATTGAGGACCTAGTATATATTACAATGTCCACCTTACAAGGGCAACAGATGTCAAATACCAGAGAGGCTGGTGTAGCCAATCCATAGACCTACATGTGACATTATGGATTGGTGAACAATATAGGCAACCCTTGTATTACTCAGACAACACTCAACACCTATGACTCATACACAAACACACTTGGCTAGGCAACAACCACTATATTGGTAGTTCCCTGCATATTGCCTCACAGATAGTAATTACGGTGTGATTGCTGTGGACTACATGCCTGTTGACCACAACAGTGCCACTGACATCAGAAAGTACTATGATGTGTTGCATCTCCTGACTCTGTGTATGTTATCCAGCAAGTAAAAGGAGATGGCACCCTGTTCCATTCCTACAGTAGGCAAATAAATGCGTACAGTTGTCCTTTTGCTATGTTCCCCACTGGACGCCTGCAACAACTGTAGAGTCTGCAAATGTAATCCACAAAGGGAATACCATGCCTTATACACATGCCCTGTATGAACAGATGTCACTAACCTCACTGAATACCTGTATCATGCTGTCAGTGTAGGTGCAAGCAACTCAGTTCCATAGCCAGGTCTCCCCAAATGAGGTCAGGACTGCTACATCAGAAGATAACAATCTGTACACAGAACATGCCCGAGAGACCTCAAGTACACTTCCACATGTCAAAGAACATGCATGTGGGACATGTGCACAGCCCAGACACTCTCCATGTAATGGAATATAGAGCACATACATGGGACTCAGTGCACATCCGTGGCCACCCACAGTAGTAACCAAGATGAGTGGATGGTGAATACAGTACCCATCTGTGGGGACCACTCCAGGAGTTACACCGCTGAGCCACACTGGAGACCATTGTCATGTGGCCTGATGCCAAGGTATTCACTTGCCTAGCCTTGTACAGCCTTCAGGCCAATTCACCTACTACACACCTGTGAAGCAATGAACCTATTCATCTCAGTACTGGCAAGTAAGTGTGTGTGTGTGTGTGTGTGTGTGTGTGTGTCTGTGTGTGTGTGTATGTGGAGATTAATGATTTTGAAGCCAGTCACAATCCCTATACCTCCCATTGCCCTACTTTACCATGCCTGCTGATGCCAGTCACCTTGAAATAACCCTTTGGTCATATATCAGTCATATAAGCTCTGTGGCACTTGAGATAACTGTGTAATGCTGTTGTGTAGGAAACTAGTTAGGTAGATGTTCTACTACTGATCCTGCTGACAATGACAATGTGTGTGTTTCCCTGAGACAGTGTGTGTGTGTCTTCACTGACACTTGCTTTTGTGGACATTCACACTTACTACACTTCCCTTATCCCTACTTTAGCACTGTTGCTGATGTCATTCACCTTCAAAGATACCTTTGGACAGCTCTCCAACATGTTAGATCCATGGCATGTGCAATAACTGCGTAACACTGTAATAGCAATACATAATCAGGTAGGGGTTTGAAACTCACTACTGGTAAGTGTTTGTTTGTATGTGTGTCATCAGTATCCTGTGTGGGTGGTGGGGTAATTGTATAATGACAGGATCCACTGCTGGGTGGGTTTTGCTATATCATTATATTGAGGACCTGTATGACCCATTGTCCACATTACAAGGCCAACAGTTTTCAACCACTGTAGAGGTTGTTGTAGACCATGCTCAGCCATAAATGTGTACAGCCATGTGCAATTACTATGTGAAAGTATGGATTATTAAGCAATATAGGCAACCGTTATAATATCCGGATACCACTCTCCACCTATGGATCATACACAAACATGCTTGGCTCTTACTCTCTTACTACCTTTCTTTATTACTCTGTCTCTGTCACTCTCTCCCCCTCTCTGGTGGATGGGGAAAAGTACATCTGTTTTACATAGGCAGTGGCTTGAGTTTTGTAAGTAATGCTCATTATCAGCTGATGGCCTGTGCATGAATTGCACTCCTCCACTTGCTAATTGCATGTGGAACAGCTGTAGTATCATTCCTATAGCCAATTGGATGGAAACACACTGCACTTCATGTGGATATTGGCCCTTTTCCTTCATTGTGAGCAGGACTTCATGTGGGTGTTTGACAAACAGCATCACAGAGGGTAGTTGGAAATACCTCTTACAACAAACAGGAGGGGGATTTTCCAGACATGGGGACAGAATGTAAGTATTGCTTTTCTACATTTGAAGCAATGTTGGTTTAACAGGGTTTGTGTGGATATGGCTGTTCTACATGATTTAAAGTCTGGCATGACATGTGGTTGAGGAAACTCTCACCTGTAGGGCTCTCTGCAGAGTGGCCAGAGTTTGGAGTCATACATGTGTTGTG
>NC_056730.1:782275642-782298142 GCF_019279795.1 Protopterus annectens
CCGACCCTGGAAATTACCGTCCCATTAGCTTGACAAGCCTTATCTGCAAAGCCATGGAGAGGATCATAATGGAACTCATAAATAAAGACATAGGGAACTTGCAGACTTTGGATCCAACCCAGTTTGGCTTTGTCAAAGGCAGATCATGCCTTTTAAACTTGGTTGACATTTTCAAGACAGTCACCAAGGCCATTGATGAGGGAAAGGCAGTCCATACAGCCTACCTTGACCTGGCAAAGGCCTTTGACACAATACCCCACTCAGGTATCATCGAAAACTCATCAGCTTGAATGTAAACCCATACATCACAAGATGGGTTGCAAACTGGCTAAGTGACAGAACCCACAGGGTCAGAGTTGCTGGAGCCATGTCAGACTCAAAGCCTGTCACAAGTGGTGTCCCACAGGGCTCAGTCCTGGGTCCACTCTTGTTCGGCATCTACTTTTCTGAAGTACAAGCAAACACAGGAGGGTTATAGCTGACAAAGTTTGCAGATGACTGCAAACTGGGCGCCATAGTCGAAAACACATCTGACACAGATATCCTTCAGAAGGGCCTCACAGAAACGGATAACTGGTGCCAGAGCCATGGCCTAAAGTTAAATGCCAAGAAATGCATAGTCATACCCTTCGGGAAAAACAAGGTTACCCCTAGCTACCATATAGGTGGCAATCCACTGAGCACAGAAGTCATTAGGGATCTGGGGACCCAGGTTGACAGTAGCCTTTCGTTTGACACTCATGTTGCTAAATTAGTTAGGAAAACCTTCTACATTGCCCACCTGATCATGAAGGGATTCACATCTAGATCAAGGGAGGTCATCGTCCCCCTGTACTCATCACTCATTAGACCTATGATTGAGTACAATGCCCCATTCGGAATGTATCTGACCCGACACCTGCAGCAGCTGGAAAGGCCCCAAAAGTTCCTCACCAAAAGGATAAAGGGTCTCAAAAATATATCTTATGCTGCCCGACTGAAAGAACTCCAGCTCTATTCAGTCTCATACCGCTTGCTCAGAGGTGACCTGTGCCTGACATATAAGGCCATGTCAAACCCTGATTTGATGAATATGCTTCACCTCAAAAAATCTATATCCCTCAGAACCACAAGGGTGGGAGACTTAAACCTTGACACGGTTATTAATAGAACATTCTGGAGGGACAGATTCATCACCCAGAGACTCCCTATGCTGTGGAACAAAATCCCGGTACATGTGAGGCAGAGCACCTCGCTGGCCTTGTTCAAGAGGAATCTTGACCAATGGATGGGAGATCGCAGATATACCCCAGGGATTACTTCAGTGTCACTGCTTGACAGAGGCACAGCAAAATAATAGGCATAGTTTTATTCAAACTAAAGGGGTGGCGAAAGCCAAATAACTATGGGCTAGGCTTATAAATGCCCTTGGGCAGATAGCCTAGTATAAACCTATGAACCTATGAACCTATTACACACATCTGTTCATTACTACACTGCAGCAACAGACTGTTATATGACATATGCATGAAGATACTTTACAGATGAAGATGGATAAGCAACAGTGGTCTACAAATATGCCCTGGGGCCTTGCCTGCACACTCCTTGTCCATTGTGTGGGTAGCACCCACCTCCACAATGCTATAATTAGGTTCTTGGCTTAGCTGGTGGGAGGGTGCCCAAAGGCTCGTGAGGAGCTCCTGAGTATGTCTCAGTAGGGGCTGGATGGCATGAACCCCCACCTGTGGCTAGATGGTCCCTCCTACCTACAGCAGCATGCTGATGGGCGTGGCAGATGAGGTCAGTGCAACAATGTCGCACCTGCTCATAACTGCGATTTATGCAGGTCGACATGGTTTAGCCTGTGGACAAGCTCGTTCCACAGGGCAGTCCTCACCTGCAAATCATGGGCCATACACCCAAAGAGGGTAGTGTGATGATACACAAGGTAGTTGATTAATATTTAATTCTCCTGTGGAGTATAAGCAGGGAGAAATGCCCTTGACGTGGTACCTGGAAGACATAAACAGGAAAAAAAGTCTGAGGACCTCATACTGCAAGGATATAATAGTTGTTAATTGACATCTCTCTCTCCCCTCACCATATCTGCAACAATAATCTGAACACACAAATCAGTAGGTATGTTTACACCAAACCTACTGTTGGAATATATATACTATTGGTACAACAAATATTGAAATGTGTTTCTATTCATGTTCCATGTTGGAACACTATCATTGGTGGCCTGTTGCTAACAATGTAACCTGCATGCCACTGTAATGGCCATTGTGGTTCCATATATGTATGTGTTCTGTTTGCTATGCGACTGTTCCAAATCTGATGTTTTGGGTTAATGGGAATATCTATGCATGCTGTTATAACTAATCCTGGATTGTGTTGACTATTACTACCTCCATATTTTCTAAAAACTGCAACACAATAGCATGTTTGGGAAGGATGTTCTGAGCAGAACCACCTCTCCCACCTCATCTGGACGTGGCACCAGGCCACAGCACATCTGGGACCCAACCCGTGACCTACTCATCTGCTGGTCCTGCACTGCATTCAGGTGGAACCACCTCCGGGGATGGTGATTGCCCCCCCCCCCGGGAGCGCACACAGGATTCTGTCGCCTGAAGTCAGGTCCAGGGTCTGGTGCATAGCGAGCTCTGCAGAGAATTTGGGGATCTGCTACACCACCTTGAGGCCCTTGTGACACAATTAGAGGGTCAGCCTGCCCTCCTCCTCAGCCCCCAGCACAGCCACCTTCAGGGCTATGAAGGTGCAGTGGTGACTGCCCATGGGTGGGGACTTCAGTCCCACTGTTTCCATTTGGGGGCTCATGGCCTTCCAAGTTCCAAACACCCCTCACCATCCAAGGTGTTTACCCACCACATGTCATATACTGCCCCTGTATGCTGTCTTGTCTGTCTTCCGACACAACCTACCTCCCCAAATATACCTACTATCCTTCCCCAACATCCCACTCTCACCTTAAAAAAAGGGTAATCTGTTTCCAAAACAAATTTCACACCATACATAAACGTCCATTTCACACCTCCTTACAACTGTTTACAGGTGCCTTAATCATTCTGTATCCAACAGCCCTTGTTCTGGATACCGAATAAATTATCAGCCCTTGCAAGTGTGCAACCCAGGACCCTGCACACCATAGCCACATCAATTTACCAGTAAGCCATCTGAGCTGCAGATATGTGTGATGTTTTCTCAAACATATCATGCAGCATAGTCTTTCAAGTGTAGGGAAAATTTGTGTGTGTGTATATATATATATATATATATATATATATATATATATATATATATATATATATATATATATATATATATGTGTGTGTGTGTGTGTATATATGTATATGTATATGTGTATATGTATATGTGTATATATATATATATATATATATATATATATATATATATTTTATATATATATATATATATATATATATATATATATATATATATACGTGTGTCTGTATATATGTAGACATACATGTATGTCTGTGTATGTATATGTATATGTATATGTATATGTATATGTATATGTATATGTATATATATATATATATATATATATATATATATATATATATATATGAGTGCATTCAGACATCAAGTCCAATCTCTGAACCTCCTTCCTACATAGCTGCACTATTCTGCTTTGCTACAAAACAGAGCATTGCATGTGGACACAGCCTAACATTAGGGGGGATATATAGGGACAGATCGTAGATAAAGCCTATTACAAACCTATGAAGCTTGTGCATGATACATTTCACATTACCATGACTGTTCTGATGGTGGTGGGGTCTAAAACTCATGTGTCTATCATGACTTCATTACTTCTACCTTCAGCTATTTGCCAGACTAATATACATGGTTGGAGGAGCAGATCAAACACTATGATGGCTTACATCATGTAATTTTGTGGAGATCTACACAGTTGACAGGTATGGCCCACTGCCCACAGGGCCAGATGCTATGTCCATAGCAGTTGTTCAGCAGGACATCATTACAGCAACAAGTCTTGATCTCACATATAAATCTTTCAACATCATCTATCCCATTATTACAGACCAAGTACTGTTTTTAATTACATGCTTACATGTTTCACATACCTGTTTTATTATTGTGCTCTCTTCTGTGTACCACTTGGATATCTTTTTTGCTTTTTTTTTTTTTTTTTTTTGTAGTATTATTTTTTATGTTATTTTTCTTTTCTATCTATCTATCTATCTATCTATCTATCTATCTATCTATCTATCTATCTATCTCTCTACTACAGGGATTGAGCTGGTTTGAATAGGTTGCAGCATGGCTTTTGTAGGTGATGCTCATGATCAGGTGATGGCCTCTGCACCAATTGGTGTTCCCCACTTGCTAATTGCATGCAGCCAGCTATGTAGTACTTCCACTGAGTTCCACTGAGTGGCACAGAGCTACAGTTATCCCACTCCACAAGGGGGTATCCACATTGGATCCCAGAAACTACAGTCCCCATCAGTCTGATGAGTCTTATCTGCAAGGCTATGGAGCATATTATCATGGAACTTATAAACAAAGACATTGGCAACCTTCAAACACTGGACCCCACCCAGTTTGGGTTCGTGAAGGGCTGATCTTGTCTCCTGAACCTGATTGACTTCTTTGAATCAGTCTCCAGAGCCATGGACAAGAGTAAGGTGGTCCACACAGCCTATCTAGACCTTGTCAAGGCCTTTGACACCATCCCCCACTCTGGAATCATAGATAAACTTACTAAGCTGGGCATTAATCCCTACATCACCCAATGGGTTGCTAACTGGCTTATTTATAGAACCCACACTGTAAAAGTAACTGACTCCAAATCCAGCTCCAGACAAGTGACAAGTGGAGTACCTCAGGGTTCAGTCCTGGGACCGCTCTTGTTTGGCATCTACTTCTCTAAAGTACAGGCCAACATTAAGGGACTCTGGCTAACAAAGTTCGCAGATGACTGCAAACTGGGAGACATTATTGAATACCCAAATGATGTAGATATGCTACAAAAGGGCCTTACAGAAACAGATGCTTGGTGCCAGAGCCATGGACTCAAGCTCAATGCCAAGAAATGTATAGCTATCCCCTTTGGGAAAAAAACATGTATCCATGAATTACCATATAGGTGGCAGTACACTAAACACCGAAAGTGTGATAAGAGACTTAGGGACACAGGTGGACAGTGGTCTCACCTTCGATAACTGCATCGCCACAAGAGTCAGGAAGTCCTATGTGGCACACCTCATCACGAAGGGCTTTTCATCCAGAAAAAAGGAGGTCATTGTCCCACTGTACTCATCCCTCATTAGACCCATTATAGAATACAATGCCCCGTTTGTTATGTACCTCTCAAGACATCTGCAACAACTGGAAAGGCCACAGAAATACCTCACTAAAAGAATCACAGGCCTAAAGCAGATGCCCTATGCTGACCGCCTTAAAAAAACTCCAACTATACTCTGTCACATATCTTCTACTCAGAGGCGATCTCTGCTTAACATACAAGACCATGTCAAACCCAGAGCTGTTGGACATGTTACACTTAAAGAAATCCCAATCCCTCAGAGCCACACACTCCAGGGATCTAAACCGTGTCATCACGATAAACAAAACATGCTGGAGGGATAGGTTCCTGACCCAGAGACTCCCCAGATGCTGGAATAGATTGCCCATACATGTCAAGCAGAGTGCCTCTTTGGCCCTCTTCAAAAGGAACCTTGACGATTGGATGGGAGAAAGGAAATTCACCCTGGGTTCATGTCAATCGCCCTGCTAGACAGGGTCCAGGGAAGTAAATAGTATGGGAAGAAATAGCCAGGGATTTGTTATTGCTGCGCTTGTATAGGCCCTAGGGCTGATAGCCTAGTTACCAACCTATGAACCTATAATAGCCAGTGTCATAGCAACCCACTATTATAAATGACTACATCATGTGGACATTGTCCCTTTACCTTTCCTGTATGGAAGACATCCTTCCTGTGTGTGGGCAGCAGTGTTGGAGACAGCAGGTAGCAATACCTCTTACAACAGGACTTGCGGACACAGTCCAACTACATGTTTGTATAAGGTTCCAGACTTGTGGACAGTGTGAGTATTGCTTTTATGTGCATTGAATACTGCTAGTTTTACAAGGATTGTGTGTACATGCTAGATTTGCATGGAATGCAGTTTGTCTTCATAGCTCTCAACTGTGGGCCTATCCACATGATGGCCATAGGATTGACTTATATTTTGTCTGTTCACCACACAGGTCTTGTCTCTGACATATCAGTGGCATTCTTTTCATTGATTGCTATCAGTACATGGCAACATCCTTTTGTGTTTCTTACTTCATATTCCTGAGTAAGGGTATGTTGCAACCAATCCTGTAACACCAGCAACTTTCACAGTGTATAACAGCAATATTGCAAATATGGCCCTGTGTGCCAGCATCTGTTCTCCACATATATACCAGGCTTTGTCCAAATGTCATACAGTAAGAGGTTGTTAAGTAGTGGCCTATCATTATTTAGTGCTGGCATTTCTGCTATCATTCCAGTGATGTTGTGGACTCCCACACAAATTGTGGGGTAGGGTCCATATATATGAGGGCTACAGCTGGACAAAATGTTTGTGACCCTCTACAGTCCGGAGGTCAGTGTTTGGAAAACACTGTTATATGCCCTTGTAAGACATTTTGTGGGGGAGGGTTATTAAATGTTTTTAACCTAGGCTCTTACAACATGTGTGGGATATCAGTAGTAAGAAACATTAAGGTATATGGCTGTACATTTTCATACATTTCACCATGGGAACAGTGGTAGGCTTGAGCTTACCATCTTACACACAGTTTTGTTTGACAGTGTGATAGTGACATTTTAAGTTAAGCATTGTTATGTAACAGAGATACATTTATATTGTGACAACTAATACTTACAGGGTGTATTTGGAGGCTGCTGAACTACATCTGTAATTAAGTGTTGATTGGTTCTTATCTTCAAGGCAAGTGTTTTTTTTTTTTACTGTTGTACTACTTGAAGGCCTTAGCGTGGACAGCAAAGTATGTTATGTTTTTCAGATTACTGTATCAAATGTTTTGTTTGATAGTTGCATTAATCTCTTATGTATTTCAGACACCTAACTGCTGTAAGAAATGGCATAAACAACTGAAATAGTACATAAACATTTATATGTATGCAAGCTTCTGTGTGGTGTCATGTCCTTTGCATTGTGTGTGGGTATATGTTTCATGCAATAATTCTCATTTGTAGTAAAGAATCAAACACTGGCCATTTTAAAAGGTGGCAAATGTAGGAATAATGGCTGTTTGATATGCTGTGCACCATCTATATATACTCTTCTTATACACATCTATAAGTAGTAATATATTTATATGTGTATGTATGTGTATATAAATATATATGTATATATATGTGTGTGTGTGTATGTACGTCTATATCTATATCTATATCTATATCATGTGTGTGTATATATGTCATTGGAATGTTTACTGCTTCCACATTGTACATTCCCTATGGTAGGCTGACTGTTCTGCATGATATGTTAGAGATATCATCCTGACACTTTACAGCTGAGATGGCTTGCTGTTAGCTTCTTGTGGCTATGTTGTGCAAGGTCCTGGGTTAAAGTATTGCAAGTGCTGGTTATTGTGTTGCAAAGCAGATCTGTTCAGCTGTGGAGCAAGGGATAATGGCAATCATTACAAAAGATCCTTATTTTGGGCCCCTTCACCTCCATTGACAGTGCTTTTGGTCAGATGTTTTGCAGTGCGATGTTCAGAGTGTGGATCCAATGTGCAAATGCAATACACACACATATATACGCTGGAGCACCTTCTGTATGGAGTCTGCATGTCCACCCCGTGGTCGAGTAGCATTCGAAAGACATGCATGAATGGGTGTGCCTTCATTGGAGGTTGGGCATCGATCTGGCACTGTAAAAATCTACTGCCAATCATTAGTGGACCGGAGTTCTGCTGTGGCGACCCCTAACCGGGAAAAGTCAAAAGAAAAACAACAGCATATATATATCACATGCCCGACAAACCACAGTCATCGAAACAAAACAAATACCTTTTCCAAAAAACACACACACAACACAAGCACACCAAAAACCTTACAAACCTACACTAAACCGTACATACACAAATATCTATGCACTAATCTTAACCCTAAGGTCCGCCACTATCGCACACTCACCTAACCCGCGCCCTAACCCTAACTCACTTAACACACCCCTAACCCTAAAGTCTGTCACTATCACACACTTACCTTTACATGTTCTCAGTGTCAGGCTTTTAAACTGTCGGTCATCTCAGTTGTCGATCTTCCGGTCTCTGTGTTCTCGTCATCGGTGTTTTGGCATGTTGGTGTTTTCAAGTAGACCCATATATATATATATATATATATATATATATATATATATATATATATATATATATATATATATATATATATATATATATATATATATATATATATATATATATATATATATATATATGTCTACATATGTACATCTCTCTCTCTCTCTCTCTCTCTCTCTCCCTATATATCTACATATATAAATACATTTTCCCTACTGTTGAACATCTGTGCTGCATGATATGTTTGAGAAAACATCACATTTATATACTGCTCAAATTGCATAGTGGTAAATTACTGTGGCTATGGTGTGCAGGGTCTTGGGTTCGTGGCTTGTAAAGGATGATTATTTTATTGCTGGGCAGAACAAGGGCTGTTGGATACAGAGTGATTAAGGCACTTTTAAGTGGTTGTAAGCAGGTTTGCGTGGTTTTGCTCGATGGTAAGCAATGCTAATTTCCGGTTAAATATGCTTACAGACAGACTGACATTGCTTAATCTGCATAGCCTTTGCTTGCTGCTGCACAACAAACAGGCTTAAACCCGCTTACTACTGCTTAAAAGTGCTTACTTTTGCTTACCGCTGCTCTAATTTCTTTAAAAGAGAAGAAAAAAGGGTTGATAGAGAAGTGGTGAAATAGGGGGCATGCAGAGGGAAAAACAATAGGGAAAGTAGCTAGGGATGTGCAGTATGAGTGTAGGGAATGTCCATAGCTGTCCATGTATTCTACAGCAACAGCTGTGCATATGTACTGAATTTGGATATAGATGTGGGCACTCAAACCCCTGAGAGAGTGGTGAGGACAGCAATAATGTGTTGTGAAGCCAGTTAAACCAGATTACATGTGTCTAGTGGACACTTGTGTGAAATAGACAGCTATGTTTGTGGCGATATATTTTTTTGGGAAGAGAGTGCCCTTTTTATTTTTTTTAAGGTGAGAGTGGGATGTTGGGGAAGGATAGTAGTTATATTTGGGGCAGGTAGGTTGGGTAGGAAGACAGAAAAGACAGAGAAGACAGCATACGGGGTGGTATATGACACGTGGGTGGTAAACACCTTGGATGGGGAGGGGTGTCTGGAAATCAGAATCTCATGAGCCCCCAAATGAAACAGTAGGACTGAGGTCCCCACCCATGGGCAGTCAGTACTGCACCTTCACAGCCCCGAAGGTGGCTTTGCTGGGGGCTGAGCTGGAGGGGTAAGCTGACCCTCTAAATGCCCCACTTGGCCCTCAAGCTGGCGTAGCAGATCTCCAAACTCCCTTTGGAGCTCACTTCACACCAGTTGCCAGACCTGACTTTGGGTGACAGGATCCTGTCCCTGCCCACTCCCGGGGGGGGATGAGCCCCATCCCCTGATGCGGTTCCACCCAATGGTGGTGCAGAACCAGTGGATGAGGAGGTCCAGGGGTGGCTCCCAGGTGTGCTGAAGCCTGGTGCCATGGCAGGATGAGGTGGGAGTGGTGGGTCCGCTAGGACCGCCCTTCCCATACGTGCTATGGTGTTGCAGTTTTAAAACATATGTGGGTTAGTAATAGTCATCACAATTCAGGATTAGTCATAACAGCATGCATAGATATTCCCATTAACCCAAAACACCAGATTTGGAACAGTTGCATAGCAAACAGAGCACATGCATATATGGAACCTCAATGGCCATTACAATGGCATGCAGGTTACATTGATAGCAACAGGCCACCAATGATAGTATTTCAACATGAAACATTAATAGAAACACATTTCAATATTTATTGAACAGTAAGACATATGTCCCAACAGTAGGTTTTGTGTAACTATACCCAATTATTTGTGTATTTAGATTATTGTTGCAGATATGGTGGGGCGGAGAGAGATGTCAGGTAACTACTTGTATATCCTTGTAGTACTCACAACTTTAATGATCATTGCTCAAATCATTAATGTACAGGTTTTATTACAATACCTTATGGCCTTGGTTTTGGTAGTGGTATGTTTGTACACAGTATATACTTCAACTGTCTTATAGGTAAATCCTTACATCTCTTACCTGGTAGACCTGTGGAGGGAATGTTTGTTAAGAGTACCTGACTGTTTCTACACATACTCCCAGATTCAAAGTTAATATTATGCACACAGCTCTCAGTCTCTTAATGCACACTCTGGACAAAGCTTGACAACATGGGAGTACAAATAGGGGCATGTTTTGTATATTGCTGTCATAAACTTGGAGAGTTGCATGAGTGACAGGATTTGTTTTAATATACATTTTCTGAAGGTTTTGAGGTATGAAAATCAAATGTATGTCATTATTTTGTAACTACAATTCTGAGATCATCTCACTGATTCGCCAGGGGGACAGAGGAACAAGCAGAAAATATGAGCTAATTATCTGGACATTCTGAATAATCTGTACAGTTGAGAGGTATGATTATGCATACAGCTTACTGACACTCCCAGAATTCGAACCATGGCTGTGCCTGCTAAAAATACAACAATTTAAGTCACAGTAGAGTGTGCTATTTGGATATTGCTGTCTATCTCTTCAGTGTTTTCTGTCTAAGTCTCTCTTGGTTGTACAATCTGACCTTGTAATTACAACAGTCTTACACAGACATTCCTACACATATTTTTATGTAGCACAGTGTGAGAAACAATGGTTGACATAACGCTACTATTCTGATATCGGATGTTACCGAATGCTACATGTCAGGCCATACTATGCCAGAGTAAACACTACCAGTCCAGGATTTACATCTTTATTGACAGGCGCAGTTTTCTTATTTAACAGACCTGTAAAAGGAATGTTTAATACTACCTGACTGTTTCTACACATATTCCCAGATTTCAGTTAATATTATGCACATACCTCTCAATCTCTTAATGCACACACTCTGGACAAAGCTTGACAACATGGGTGTACAAATAGGGACATGTTTTTAATATTGCTGTCATAGACATGGAGAGTTGCATGAGTGACAGGATTTGTTTTAATATACATTTTCTGAAGATTTTGAGGTGTGAAAATCAAATGTATGTCATTATTTAGTGACTACAGTTTTGAGACCATCCCACTGATTTGCCAGGGTGACAGATGAACAGGCAGAAAATATGAGCCAATTATCTGGACATTCTGAAAAGTCTGAACAGTTGAGAGGTAGAATTATGCATACAGCTTATTACCACTCCCAGAATTCGAACCATGGCAGTGTCTGATAAACATATAACAATTTAAGTCACAGTAGAGTGTGCTATTTGGATATTGCTGTTTTACCTCTTCAGTGTTTTCTGTCTAAGTCTCTCTTCATTGTACAATCTGATCTTGTACTTACAACATTCTTATACAGGCATTCCTAGACATTTTTTCATGTAGCCCAGTGTGGGTAACAGCTGTTAGTACAACATTATTATTCAGAGAAAGCAACAATAAATGTCATACAATACCAGAGTAAACACAACCAGTCCAGGATTTAAAGCTTTATTGCCAGGCAGTTACTGTTTTATTTAAATATGACCTATATGGGACTACTACTGTCATATTGTCTGGTTTGTTCAGTACAACCCATTCAACAGTTTTTATACTGCCAGATGACTTTCTACTACTTTATATTTATTTGGTATGACTACTACAAGCAAGATTGTTACTCACCAGCCTTGTGATACAGCCTTTGCAGCTTACTTGCATGGGCTTCCTGATTCACAGCCCACTCAGCTGCAGCTGTAAAGGAAATAGAGACATATTTAGGCATACCTATCCATCACATACACATGCTGGACTTTAGTAAACAGTAATGGTATGACTACTTGCATACTGCTGGGACATCACCCCTCTGCCTTGCTTCTTGGACCCACTCATCCAAGACTTCCCTCTTTCTCCGTTTCAAGTCAGCATAGTGGTGTCTGACCTGCTCACCAGTCCGAGGGATACCAGAGGCACTGGTGAGATCACTGGCGAGACAGTCCCAGGCTACCACTTTATATTGGGAGCTCTGGTACTGGCCCTGCAGCAGTCTCTCATCATGTTTTTTTGCCAGGAGTCCTATCATGACCTTGGACTCCTGTATGCCCCAGCGCTGCACCCAGAAGCACCATCCCTTTCCAAATCCATCCAGCCTGTCTACAGTGGGAAGCTGCAACCAGTTATGAGCTGTATTCCCACCTGTGGGTTTAAATACAGCCAATTCCCTGCCCTTTGCCATGACTGGATGGTTTTGAATATGCTGATCTAAGCTAAACTATGGGCAAACCTGCTTAGCTAAGGTTGACATTGCTTAATGGGACAGGTTTAGCACTGCTTAACAATGGGATAATCCACTTAACTGGGGCTACTCATTGCTTAGCAGTCATATTTACACAATGCTTACACCTGGTTAGCAGAGCTGTGCAATGCTTATCATTGCTTATTTTTCATTTTATAGACTATCTGCTGTATGGCATTGATTCATCATTCATTACATATTATACATTTGTTTACTGTCCCTGACAACCCCCAATGTGCTTTCATTACACTTACTCATATGTGACTATACTGTATTGGGCACTTGTGTTTATATGGGGATTTCACAACTTTATTAAACTGATACCTCACATCTGGACCTAATGCAGTACTCAATATATGTTATTTAGTAGGTAATACTAAAAAAAATGTTTATGTACTGTTTTCACATGTAAAATGTCACTCTAACCACTACACTACTGCTATACTGCTTAGGTTGCATGTCTCTTGCTATTTAACTTCTTGTGCTGTTTAAGCTGGACTAAGCGTAGCTAAGCAATGGGCACACCCACGCAGCTATGCTTAAACTTTATCGCATTTAACATTTTGTTCTGTTATATTATCTATATACCCTTTAGAATATCCCTGCTAATGCTAAACCTGTTACTTTATCAGCTTTTTGCTTTGTGGGGCAATTGTCCCCTTTGCCTTTGTCCACATTACTTACTCTGATGGGTTGGGAAGTGTGCACTATATGCTTATGCTGCCTGTGTTATCCTAATAACTTTTGGCTTTGTAGCATACCTCTCAACCACTTCCAATGACGGGGGGACAAATAGAGGCGGATTTTAAATATTGCTCTTACAAACTTAAAAAAGTTGATAGAATGATAGGCTTTACATTAACATAAATTTTCTGACAGATCTGTGGAGTCTTAAATTTAAATGTTTTGTCATTATTTAATGACTTCAATCCTCAGCTATTTGCCAGACAGGTACACATTTTAGGGGGAACACACCAAAAATATGAGGCAAACATCTGGGCATTCTGTGAAAATCTGTACAGTTGAGAGGTATGCTTGGTAGGGACGATTGTCCCTTTTGCCTTTGACCACTGAACTTTGTTCCTGATGGGTTGGAGGTGTTATGCGTATTCTCACTCATTTTTAATTGTCGAAAAGCAATTCTGGATCTGCTCTCAGACACACCCCCTGCACTTTTACACAGCTTCATGTCTGTTTAACAGCAAAGGCAGTGCGTCTTCATGACTATGCAAGGCGCGCTGCCGTGCTGTATGGGAATGGTCCCTGCCATGCAGGAATAACTTATTCCTGCATGGCTGCTTGCTGAAACCTGGGGATTGTCTCTGAAGCATGTACATTTACCTTTACAAAGTGCATAATTTTGGACAATGATTGATAGGGCATACAAAAATCCTTATAAAGTAAAAAATACAATTGTTCATTGGAAGAAATCCATATGGTTGTTTCCTATGTAGTTCATGCTCAGTTTCAAGTATATCTGCAAATTGAAAGTGGTTACATCAATTAATGTGACCAGGACACATCAGATTAGATAACTAATTATTTGCAATACAGAGTGAATAGTTTATTTTGTCACCTGTATCTAGGGATCATTCTATGTTTGACAAACCTAGTGTTAGTTAAAACAACAGATTGATCTTCATATTATTATTTTACATAGTTGTCGGGAGCATACTATTTAATTTAAACATAAGTTGTTATACCATAATACTGTTTGCATGTTTCTTGCTATTTATGTGGTTATTATATCTAGCCCTAATAAACATGAATGTAATTTATTTTATTGAAATATATCAGCTTACAAGAAGAACTGTCTAGTTCTCAGATATGGCCCAGCTACTTGGCTGACTGTATAAATGTATTCCTGTTAAGTTTTGGTTATAATATATATTACCTTGTAGACAGCAAAAACTGCTTTGTCTCTCTCTCTCTCTCTCTCTCTCTCTATATATATATATATATATATATATATATATATATATATACACATACAGTATGTGTGTGTAAATTATCTGTGCATAACGTGCCGTATTAAGAGACTGAGGAAAGTTTAATAAAATAAATGTATTCTAGTTGCAGGTAGCTTCAGTAAAGAAATGCTCTTTAAGTACATCTTTGAAGCTTTTAATGGTTTCTAGATTTTTGATATCTGTAGGCAGGTGGTTCCAGATAGCAGGTCCCAGTCTAGAGAAGGGTCTCTCACCTACAGCAGTTGTAAGTTGATGGTGTACTACAATGAAACTATTGTCCTGTGTACTTTGAAGTATATAAGGATTGTCTTGTTAAGGTGGTTTCACTCTTAAAGTGGGGCAGTGACAGTGTTTTAGCACTTTATTAGAGTACTTGGAAGAAAAGTGTCCCTATGAGGCACTGAAAGCCATTTTTAATTTTTCAGCAAACTGCAATGGGTTATCTGGGGTTCTCCTAACAGAATGAATCTGCAGATTTATTCTCAGCAGTCTGTATTCTGTGAGTATTGTGGGCTGAATGCACAATGAGAAAAAAAGGAAGGCCATATTCAGGTTTTGTTATTAAAATATTTTTAGGAATGGCTGTGTGAGCAGCAGGTAAAAGGAGGTAACTGATTTTGTAACAGTTTTAACTGAACAAGGACTTTTATATAATGCTCGCATTTGATTCACCCAGTAGTAGTTAGTGGTGCCCTGTATATACATAGTCATTAGAAGTTATACTTTCCCTATAAAAGCTACCTCTGAAATTTTCCATAGTCACACACTACTCAGGGAGGGAGCAACCACTTTGCTTGCCAAGCACACTGCCACATTCATTTAGTTCTAGATTACATTATTACAGCACTCAAAACTATCACTGCTGAAAGAGCAACTTGCTTGCACTCTGGGCAACATGACTGGATATGTTAGCTGCAGATTACATTAAGTAAGCATCCTTCCCTTGTTCAATTGTAAAACACCACCCATTCTTTTCATTTGTAAAGTACATAGCAAGGACCTGAAACCATCATACCTCTCAACCTCTTAGAGAAAGAAATCTGGACCACTTAATTCTAAAACAATGAAATACAGTATGTGAGTTATGTAGTTACACAATGTCACTGGAGGCAAGCCTCTCACATACAGATACAAAAAATGCCAAACAGGTTGCCAGCGGCACACACAACACTCACTTACAAAGGATCAGACACATACACCCAAACATATGCAGAGGTGCTCTCACAGATAACTTATACAAACTTCAAAGGTCTCTCAGATGCAGTCCTCAGAAACTCTGCTTGCAAACAAACAAGACAACTCTTACCACAACACATAAAATAACATCTCATTGTGTCTCTACTACCAAGCCCATAAGACATAACACCACACAACCCAACATTTTGGTTATACGAGACTCCATTGTGAGAATCACTGATGTCCCTCTCACCAGGTTGGATAAGGAAAAGTTTACAGTTAGTTGCCTGTCAGGGTCCATGATTCACAAGATCACGCAACCACTCAAGTCACTAAACTCCGAATGCCAGTATGACTCAGTCATAGTTCATGTGGGTGTAAATGAAGTGAGACACACTTCCCTTAACTATATGAAGAGAGACATGATTCAGCTTTCAGAATATGTGTCACAGCCTAGCACTGAGTAGCATTCTGCCATCTCCAAGAATGATGACACAATACCAACAGAAAATGATTGACTTTAATAGTTGGCCTACCTACTGGTGTCATTACAAATGGGTCCAATATTTGTCATCCTGGGAGAACATAAATGATAGGCCACACTGCTTTGCTAGGATGATCTTCACCTGCCACCACTAGGCTTTCAAAGCATTATCCACTCCATAGTGCTTTTTTTTTTTTTTAGACATTCCCAAACAGACAAACCTTCCTACACAGCAAAATCTAATCAGGATAAGCTAAAAGTATTATTACTGCTCAATGCTAGGAGTCGCAACAATAAATGGCACTCCCTGGAAGTACTCCTCACCTTGGAGAATGTTCACATGTGTACAGTTACTGAAACATGGTTCAAAGCAATGAAAAGCATCCCGGCAGTGCATGATAATATATTGCCTTTCACGTGTTCCAACCACCCACTGCACATGAAAGGGAAAAGGGTGGAGGTGCATTCTTCTACATAAAGGATAAGCAAGCATTAAGACTGGTCAAACAACATGGCATGCTTCAGCTACTCCATGTCCAACTAACCATAGGAAAAATCCACTACCACATCCATGCTGTCTACAGGTCCCTCACATGAAACAGGAAACTCATACATCATACTTAAATTTAATAGAATCACTTATAATTCAGCCCAATATTATACTCAAGGGTGCTTTTAACTACCTCTCCATTAACTGGGAAGCATACATGACCACAAACATGAAAGCTCAAAGAATGAATTCTAAGCTTTGTTAATGCAAATGCCAAATTAGGGATAACCATAAGGCATTTTACAGTTCTGTTCACAATCTTACACAACATTGTGAAGAATTAGTTGTTGACCACATCACCTATACTCAGATAGAAGATAAAACAAATCTGCTGTCCAATAAATTCAGCTCAGTTACCTCCCCATCACCTCTGATTACCCCCCAAGAAATACTCTACACCACTCCTCTACCAGTTATCACCAAAGAATTCTAAAGCTAAAAACATAGCTTCAGTGGGTCCAGACAATATTCACTGATATTTGTTAAATAGCTTAAAACAGGACCTATCAAGCCCACAAGGATCTCTACTTAACCACAGTTTCCAGACTGGCTTTATCCCTGTGGAGTGGAGAACAACAACATTCATCCTTCTACATAAAGGGGGAGCAGAAACAGACCTGTGAGATTACAGACCCATAAGTTTGACAAGACTTGCAAGCAAGGCTATGGAAAGAATAATCATGCACCTGATAAACAATGTAGGAGCATTCCAAACACTGGACCCAACCAAGCTTGGCTTTGCCAAGGGCAGGTCATGCCTGCTCAGTCTGGTGGACTTCTTTGAGAAAGTCACTAGGGACATGGATGAGGGTAAAACGGTGCATACTGCCTGCCTTGTCCTGGCTAAGGCATTTGGCACAATTCCTCACAATTCCTCACTTAGGTATCAGATAAACTCACAAAACTGGGCATAAATCCCTATGTCACCAGATGGATAGCCAAATGACACATGGATAGGACACATCTTGTTACAGTGAGTGAATCCAAATACAGCAAGAGGCCAGTTATTAGTGGTGTGCCAGAGGGCTCTGTGCTGAGATCTGTCATGTTTGGAGTACACTTCTCTGAAGTCATGGCTAATTTAGAAGGCCTCTGGCTGACTATGTTTGCTGATGACCGCCAGTTGAGGGCAATCACTGAATCCCCTGGAGATATAGATATCCTTCAGAATGGTGTGATCCAATCAAATGATTGGTGCCAGAGTCATGGCATGAAACGAAATGCAAAAAAAAAAAAAAATGCATGATCATATCCTTTGGAAGTTGAATACCCCAACAAATTACAGCATTAATAGCACACCCCTGAAAGCAGACTCAGAGGTGAAAGATCTAGGTACACATATAGTAGCCTGAACTTTGACTGTCATGTGTCTACAGTGGTGAGGAACTCCTTTTGTGTGGCACAGTTTATAAGTAAAGGCATGGCATCCAGATCCAAGAAAGTTATAGTTCCAGTGCACTCATCCCTCATTTGATCCAATAATCAAGTGTAATGCACTTGATCAGGCACTTGTAACAGTTAGAGCAGCCTCAGAGGTTTCTTAAAAAATAATAAAGGGTGTAAACAACATGTCCTATGTGGATAGGCTGAAAGCCCTATCCCTTTACTCTGTCTCCTACCAACTATTTGGGGGTGATCTATGCCTAACCTACAACGCACTCACAAATCTAGCCCTTATGGAACTGCTACCCATTTGCAATACAAACTGTATGAGTGTCACCAGATCTAGAGATTTAAACCTGGTTCGTGACATGAACAAAACATGTTGGAGAGACAGAAGTGTGCCTTAGAGATTACCCTTTCTCTGGATCAGGCTTCCTATTCACGTAAAGCAGAGTCCTTCCCTGATCCTCTTCAAAAGCAATTTGCATCAATGGATGGGGAATTGTAAATTTTTTCCTGGGGTGGTACCCATATTCCTTTTGGAGAGGGGAACTTTGGGAAATACTCAAAGGCATAGGCACAAACCTAAGCCATTCTCTAGCCCTTTGGGATCAGAAATCTAGTAAAATTCAGATAATAATGGCTAGGCTTGTAAAGGCTCTTAAGCCATTAGCCTAGTAACTTCCTATGAACCTGTGAATTATGGTGTAGTAACTGTCTGATTTTACTTGCTCTTTAAGGTATAAGAATACTCCTCAACCTCTTTGCTCAAGAAATATGGACAAAGCCAAAAATAATAGGGGGGGGGGGGGCAAAGGCTTAAAAATTGGGAACATTTTTAAATACTGCTCACATAAAATTAAAAAGTTGCGAGAATAAAAGTTTTTTTTTGTTGTTGTTGTTGCATTAGCATGCATTTTCAGAATGATATTATCTCTGGGATTCAGCAAACTTCAGTGCAAGAATAGCTTATTTTTGCATGGAAGGGACCATTCCCATGCAGCACAGCAGCGTGCCATGCATATTCATGAAGGCATGCTGCCATGCTCTAATGCAGACATGGTTCTGTGTACGAGCACAGGGGGTGTATCTGAGTGCAGTGCTCTCACAATACACACACCCCCTGCACTCCATAATTGCCGTACGGCAATGTAAATGTAGCGAGAGTGTCCGTGGACACTATTACCTCCAACGTCACAAGAAATCTGGACAAAGTCATAAAAATCAAGGGACAAATAGGGACAAATGTGAGATATTGCTCTCTCAAACTTATAAAGTCAATAGAATGGCAGGCTTCGCATTAGCATGAATTTCCCAAAAAGTAAAGCCAATTTGCATTTTACATGTGAAAGCAGTACATATTTTTTTTTATTAATTAGGTAGTAAATAACATATATTTGTTAACCAGAGTAGTGTAGTAGGTAAAGATGTGAGGTGTCAGTGTAACACAGTTGTGAAACCCCCATATAAACACAAGTGCCCCATTACAGTAGAGGCACACAGGAATAAATATAATGAAAGCACATAGGGGATGTCAGAGAAGGTAAACAGAATAATAATATGTCAGGAATGATGAATCAATCCCATACAGCTGATAGTCTATAAAATAAAACTTAAGCAATGCTAAGCATTTTACAGCTATGCTTACCGGGTGTAAGCATTGTTTAAATATGAATACCAAGTAATGAGTAGCCCAGCTAAATGTTTTTTCCCATTGGTAAGCAGTGCTGAACCTGCCCCTTTAAACACTGCCAATCTTAGCTAAGCAGGTTTGCCCATAGCTTAGCTTAGCTAGGCATATTCAAAACCATCCAATCATGGCAAAGTGCTGGAAATTGGCTGTATGTAAACCTCGCAGGCGGGAATACAGCTCATAACCAGTTGTAGCTCCCCACTGTAAGCAGTATGGCAGGTGTTGGAGAGGGCATGCACTTTC
Organism: Protopterus annectens; assembly: GCF_019279795.1. Classification (NCBI taxonomy): domain Eukaryota; kingdom Metazoa; phylum Chordata; order Ceratodontiformes; family Protopteridae; genus Protopterus; species Protopterus annectens. The sequence continues at coordinate 782,295,758 of NC_056730.1, forward strand.
AGGTGTAGCACTGGGGCATACAGGAGTCCAAGGTCATGATAGGACTCCTTGTTGAAAACCATGACGTGAGACTGCTGCAGGACCAGTACCAGGGCTCCCAATGCAAAGTGGAGGCCCGAGGAAGTCTTGCCCATGATCTCACCAGTGCCACTGGCATCCCTTGGACTGGTGAGCAGGTCCGACACCACTATGCTGACTTGAAGTGGAAGAAGAGGGAGCTCTTGGACCAGTGGGTCCAAGAAGCACAGCAGAGGGGTGATGTCCCAGGCATGTGTAAGTATTCATATCAATAGCTGTTTACCAAAGTCCAGCCTGTGCATGTGATGGATAGGTATGCATACATGTTTCTCTGTATTCTTTACAGCTCCAGCTAAGCAGGCTGCGAACCAGGAAGCCCATGCCAGCAGGTTGCAAAGGCTGTGTTGTGAGGCTGATGAGTAACAATCTAGCTTGTAGTATTCATACCAAATAAATATAATGGAGTAGAATGTCACCTGGCAGTATTAAAAATGGGTATGGTTTGTACTGAATAAACCAGACAATATTACATTAATAGTCTCATATAGGTTATATATAAATAAAACTGTAACTCCCTATCAATAAAATTCAGAACCCTAGACTGGTTGTGTTTACTCTGGTACTGTATGAATTGAAATGTGTACAGGTTATGCATAGCTCTGAAAGCATTAAACAATCAAGTCTCATCTGACAAAGTTAATGCCTCTGAAGGACATGAGAATAACTGATATGAAATGTTTCACGTACCAAGATCTGATATCTGAATAGTAATGTTGTGTTAACCACTGTTTCCCACACTGTGCTATGTCAAAATGTTTGTACAGGAATGCATGTATAAGAATGTTGTAATTACAAGGTCAGATTGTACAAATGAGATAATGAGACAGAAAACATTCAAGAAAAAACAGTAGTTTCTCAATAGCTTGTTCTGATCAAACACAAACTTGCATTTTTAGCAGAAACAGCCACAGTTCAAATCCCAGGAGTGGTAGTAAGCTATATGCATAATTTCAACTAGGATTTTGTGAATATGTGTAGAAACAGTCAGGTAGTGTTAACATAAATTTCCTCCACAGGCCTTCCAGGTAAGAGAAGGTATAAAGTAGCTATAACAAGGCTGTAGTTATACTTTGTCCAACTTTCATGGTCTAACCCTAAGACTACAAATGACAGCAAGATAAGTACATACACCAAATGGTCTCCTCCAAGAAATGTTCAAAAGTGTCATGCTGTCACAGCTACCGGTCCCTGCTGCCAACAACTAGGGTGATGGAAATCAAGGCAGAGTATGGCAATAGCACACACACACACACACACACACACACACACACACACACACACACACTATGAGTACACATATGTAACCCTGACTATGTGAATATGGATAAAAACAGTCAGGTAGTGTTAACAAAAATTCCCTCCACAGATCTTCCAGGTAACAGAATGTATAAAGTAGCTATAAGAAGGCTGTATACAAACATATCGCTGCCCAATCCAATGCCATAGGCTGTTGTAATATCTGTAGAGTAATGATTATAGCAATGATCATTAAAGCTGTGACTGCTGTAAGAATCTACATTTGTTAATTGACATATCTCTCTCTCCGCCACCTTATCTTCACCAATAATCTAAACACACAAATGAATGGGTATGTTTTCCTCCAAATCTACTGTTGGGACATGTGTCCTATTGTTTTACAAATGTTGAAATTTATTCCAATTAATGTTCCCTATTCAAATAGTATAATTGGTGGCCTGTTGCTATCAATGCAACCTACATGCTGGTGTAATTCCTACTGTGGTTCCATATATGCATGTGTTCTGTTTGCTATGCAAATGTTCCATATCTGTTTTGCGTTAATGGGAATACTCATGGATGCTGTTATAACTAATCCTGGAATGTGTTTACCATTACTAATCAACATATGTTCTAAAACTGCAAAACCATAGCACATCTGGGAAGGCTGATGCCGGTGGATCTGCCTCTCCCACCTCATCTGGCAATGGCACTGGGCCCCAGCATGTCTGGGACCCACCCCAGGACCTCCTCATCCGCTGGTCCTGCATCACCTTCAGGTGGAACTACCTTGGGGGATGGGGCTCGGCCCCCTGGGGGCAGGCACAGACAGGATCTTGTCACCCGAAGGCAGGACCAGGGTCTGGTGCATAGTGAGCTCTGCAAAGAATTGGGTGATCTGCTACACCAGCTTGAGGGCTGCATGGTGCATTTAGAGAGTCGGCCTGCCCCTCTTGCTCAGCCCTAAGCACAGCCATCTTTGGGTCCGTGAAGGTGCAGTGGTGACTGTTTATGGGTGGGGCCCTTAGTCCCACTGTATCCATTTGGGCGATCATGGGCTTCTGATTACCA
>NC_056730.1:782300642-782313142 GCF_019279795.1 Protopterus annectens
TTTAAGTTACCTGGCATTTTCTCACTAAAGCAAATATATAAGTCAGCACTAAAAAATTAAAAGCACTACACCCTCACAAACTCCCCTTGAGTACCTTGTTTCCCCATTGGCCCTTTTTTTTCAATTATAAAGGAATTCCCAATACTATTCTAGCATGTCCAAAGGTCAGTTGTCAATCTCCTCTCCGGTCCAGCTAGTGAATCTGGGAATCTTGAGGCAATGTTACAACTGCCTCATGTACACAGACAACCCTCTCCTCCTCCCAACAAATTCCAACACATGTGTGAGATGCAACCATATAGCCAAACTGGAGGCTAAGCTCTCTCAACTCAGTACTGGCGTAACCAGTCAGGAGGAAAAGGAAACCACACTCACTACAATTCCAGTCTCACATAGACCTACCATGACAGCAAACCAAACACATAAACACACAAAAACATACTCGGAGGCTCGAAATAAAAATTTGCCTAAGCAGCAGAGACCTCCAAAGCAGACAACCAAGCAACCGCACACCCAAAACAAAACACGTGAAACACATAGCTCACAAAGCCAGTGTGCCGAACAGTCACAGCCCTTAAGGCTAAACAACACACCTGATACACTTGTAATAGGTGACTCTATCATCAGGCACACTGATGTCCCGCTCACCAGGCTGAAAAAGGAAAAGGTCACGGTGAGCTGCCTGTCGGGCGCTAGGATTCGCCACATAACACAAGCACTCAGGTCACTCCAAGGCAAGTACAAATATGACTCAGTCATTGTCCATGCTGGTGTGAATGACCTGAGACGTACCTCCCTGGACTACATGAAAAGAGACATAGAGGAGCTCTCTGAGCATGTAGCCCAGGCCGGTATGACCCTGACCTTGAGTAGCATCTTACCCTCACCAAGAATAATGCCACAGTATGAAGACAAGATGATCAATTTCAACAATTGGCTTAAGTATTGGTGTCATTCAAAGGGGGTCCAATGCCTGTCAGCCTGGGATGACATGCTCGACAAGCCACGATGCTTCACTAGGGACGGCTTGCACCTATCACCCCTGGGCTTTTGGATATTGGCAAAGGCACTTGCTACCCCCATAGTTCCTTTTTTAGGCAAGGCTCAAAAGACAAACCCACCTCCATAGGTATCACAAGGGATAAGAAACTAAGAGTAGTGCTACTCAACGCCAGAAGTCTAAACCTCAAGATGTATGCACTCGAAACTCTCCTTTAGCATGGAGAACATCGATATCGGTGCAGTAACAGAAACCGGGTTCAAGGCTCCTGAGAGCTCCCCAGCACTACCAGGTTATACCTCATACCATGCTTCTCGGCCCCAAAACTTGGACCGAACCACAAAAGGAGGGGGAGTATCAATATTAGTCAAAGATACCCACACCTCCAGGTTGGTGGCACAGCACAACGCATCAGAGACTATCCATGTGCAACTAACAGTGGGTAAAACTGCCTTCCAGTTTATAGCCTGCTACAGACCACCCTCTCAAACCCAGGAACTCCACTCGGCCTTCCTGAGAACAATGAAAAATATGAAGGTCTCTCCAAACACCATTATATTGGGTGACTTCAACTACCCAAACATAGACTGGATGCATTACTCTAGCTCCAACACCCTAGCCCAAAGGTTCCTAGAATTTATAAACTCAAATGCAATGGAGCAACTTGTTACCACTCCCACAAGAGGGGAAAACATACTGGACCTGATCATCACCAACATGGGGACTCTATGCTCCAGACCAGAAGTGTATCCCTCACTGGTAAGATCAGACCATAAACTAATCTCACTGGATATTCACATCCCGACCCCAACCCCTGCCTAAAAATCCACAGTGAAAAACTTCTCTAAAGCAAATTTTACACTCCTCAAAACTGAGGTGGAATCCTTCAAAGCCCCCGGGCCTGTGGAAAATACGGCCCAGACCGCAGAATACTTTATAAACGCATTCTAAGAACACCTTCAGGAATGCATGGATCATGCAATCCCAAATAAAACCAAGACCCAGTCCTCCAAAGGCAGACGTCCTGTCTGGTGGACCCCAGCCATAAACAAACTATACAATAGAAGGAGGAAGCTACTACATGATGGAGCAAAATCCCAAAAAGGGAAGGCATCTCTGATCAGTATTAGCAAAAAACTACGGGCACTCATAAAATCATCTAAGGCCAGCTTTGAGAGAAAGATTGCACAGGACACTAAGGATAATCACAAGGCTTTCTTTAGTTATGTTAGGAACCTGGGTGGGAATTCCCAGATATGCTCAGAATTAGTCCAAAATGACAAAAAATACACCGAACCCACAGACATTGCCAACATCCTAGCTGACAGGTTCAGCGCAAACTTCTTCCCCCCCTCCCCACCAAAAGGGCAAATATCTATCCCAGCAGAGTGCTGCCCCCCTGACATCTCAGATGCTCAAGTAAGAGCCGCCCTCTCCAAAGCAAAAAACACAGCATCAATGGGACCAGACGGTGTCCCGGGCTGCATCCTGGATGAACTCCAAGAAGAGCTAAACCCAAACGTAAAACTACTGTTCAATTTCAGCCTTACTACAGGATATGTACCCAAAGAGTGGCATACAGCAATGGTGGTCCCTCTCCACAAAGGTGGTGCCTCAACGGATCCTGGAAACTATCGCCCCATAAGCCTGACTAGCTTGGTCTGCAAAGCTATGGAAAGGATCATCATGGACCTTATAAATAAAGATATTGGGGACCTACAGACACTAGATCCTACCCAGTTCGGCTTTGTTAAGGGCAGATCCTGCCTCTTAAACCTGGTTGATTTCTTTGAAACAGTCACCAAGGTGATTGACGAGGGGAAGGTGGTCCACACAGCCTACCTGGACCTCGCAAAAGCCTTCCATACAATACACCACTCTGGCATTATAGATAAGCTCACCAGCTTAAATATAAACCCCTATGTCACTAGATGGGTTGCAAACTGGCTCAAGGACATAACCCACATGGTTAAAATTGCTGGAGCCATGTCAGACTCCAAACCAGTTACAAGTGGCGTCCCACAAGGCTCAGTCCTGGGACCTCTCTTGTTCGGTATATATTTCTCATAGGTACAGGCCAACACGGAAGGACTGTGGCTGACCAAGTTTACAGATGACTGCAAACTGGGTGCCATAATCGACTCTCCAGCCGACACAAGCATCCTCCAAAAGGGCCTCATAGAAACAGACAACTGGTGCCAGAGCCATGGCCTCAAGCTAAACGCCAAAAAGTGTATAGTCATCCCCTTTGGCAAAAACAAAGTGCCCACAAATTACCACATAAGTGGTAATCCATTAAGTATGGAAGAAGTAATTAGGGACCTGGGGACCCAAGTTGATAGCAATATCTTTCATTTGACAACCATGTTGGCAAAGTGGTTAGAAAAACATTTTATATAGCCCACCTAATCATGAAGGGATTCACATCTAGATCAGGGGAGGTCATTGTGCCTCTTTACTCATCCCTCATCAGTCCCATAATTGAGTACAATGCCCCTTTTGGGATGTACCTTACCAGAAGCCTGCAGCAACTGGAAAGACCCCAAAAGTACCTCACCAAGAGGATCAAAGGGCTCAAACAGATGCCACATGAAGAAACTCCAGCTCTACTCAGTGGCATACTGCCTGCTCAGAGGCGATCTGTGCCTGATGTATAAAGCCATGTCCAACCCAGAATTAATGGACATGCTGCACCTCAGAAAATCCAAATCCCATCGAGCTACGCGATCGAGAGACTTGAACCTCAGCACTGAAATAAATAGGACATGCTGGAGGGACAGATTCATAACCCAGAGGCTCCCTTCACTCTGGAATAAAATCCCAGTCTAGGTTAGGCAGAGTCCCTCATTGACTCTCTTCAAGAGGAATCTTGATGAGTGGATGGGGGATCATAGGTTTACCCTGGGTATCACTTCTGTGTCACTGTTAGACAGAGGCACAGTATACTAACCTCGAAAAAGGGCATAGCAAAATTAATTTAAAATGGGTGGCAAAAGCCAAACACACTCTGGGTAGGCTTATAAATGCCCTAGGGCAGATAGCCTAGTATGAACCTATGAACCAGATAAATATAAAGCATAAACTTCTTACTGAAAAAATAAAAACAATAACCCTCAAAGTAGATCAAACTTTCATCCTTTATTGTGTAGGAACTTCTTCAGAATGAATGAATTAAGCTTTCCACTTACTTATAAGCTTAGATAATAACCAATGGGAAACTGTAAACAAAGTGTACATAAACAAATGTACCAAATCAAAACCTGTGTGAGGAACACTAAATATTTACATAATGAAATGGTATACCAAATCAAAACCTGTGTGAGGAACACTAAATATTTACATAATGAAATGATTACCAAATCAAAACCTGTATGAGGAACACTAAATATTTACATAATGAATAAAATATGAGAGAAATTACTGCATCCATTTTAACACACATTTTAGATTTAAGGATTCATTTAAACCAGGGTGGTAGTCTGCTTCTAAATGAAGTTGCCATTTCAACTCAAGAACTTGCAAAAGACCATCTGCATCTCCAAAAAAGTTATCTACCTGTTCTAACACTAGAAATTTGCACATGGAAAAATTATTACAAGACAAGTTGTGTTTGCCCAGTGCATTAGAAGAATCTTTAGATAGAATAGCAGCATTGTGTTCTTTTATCCTGTCACTTAATTTTCTAGTAGTCTTTCCTATGTAAAAACATGAGCAGGATGTGAAAATAGCTGCGTATACTACCATGGTGCTGTTACAATTATAAGCTTTCTTAAACAATACTGACACATTACAATGTGAGAAACAGTACTTGTCACCTGTGAAAATAAAATTACAAGCCACACATTTGCCGCAAGTGAACATTCATTTGGAATCATTGACAGGAATGCGTTGAGACAGTAAAAAAGGTTTGTCTTTACCTTCAAACATAGATTTAAATGTTTTGGTCTTTTTGAAAGAAAACTTGGGAGCAGGCCCCATAATATCTCTAGAATTGTCACTAGACAGAATTCTCCAATTATTAGTCAATATACTCCTGATGTTTTGCATATCCCTGCTAATAGGTAAAGCAAAACTAGATGACCAACTGTCGTCATCATCAGTTGAACTGTTTCTGTTAGGTACAAAACCATATCTTAAAATAGGTTTAAATCTACTGTGCGTGTTACATTTAATATCATTCCTGATACTGTTAACCAAATGAAAAGGATAATTTTTCTGCATGAAGAGCGAAGATAAAATATCACATTCAGTTTCAAAAATAGTATCATCACTTATTAATCTGGATAATCTAACAAACTATCCTTTTACTACGTTCCTCTTCATGAACCAAGGGTGTTGACTGTTGTAGTCCAAATAGCTATTTCTATATGTTTTCTTCCTAAAAATGTTGGAAGAGAGGACACCAGAAGTTTTTTTGATAGATAAGGTGGTATCTAAAAAAGACACAGTGGGACCCTTCCCTGCTAAAACAAATTGAAGGAATCCAATACTCTCAGACAAGGAATTAATGAATAACTCAAGCTGCTTGTCAGAGCCCTTCCAAGCAAAAAATATGTCGTCAATAAAACGGCAATAATGTTCTGTAAGTTCAAAACCAGGGAGGTGTACACGGTATCTAATTCCCATTCACTCAGTACTACATTTGCAAAAGCTGGGGCCATTTTAGTGCCCATGGCAACTCTTCACTCAGTACTACATTTGCAAAAGCTGGGGCCATTTTAGTGTCCATGGCAACTCCTCTAACTTGTTTGAAGATGTTATTATTAAAATGAAAGAAATTATTGTCTAAAACCAAAGTCATGAGAGTGTGTAAGGTGTCAATTCTGGCTTTAGGAAACTTCATGAACTTGTGTAGAAAATGTTTAACATAATTAAGCCCTTCCTGGTGGGGAATGCTAGTGTATAAAGCTACTACATCAAGTGTAACTAAGATCTTCCCCATACCATTAAAACTAGAGTCATGTAACTTATTTAAAAAATCCCAGGAACTTTTAATATAGAAAGGATTGGACTGAGCTATAGGGTTTAAAACAAAATCAACATATTGGGCTATGCTTTCTGTTTTGGTTTTATTGTTAGAAATAATTAGTCTGAAAGGAGGATTACAACTATCTTTGTGTATTTTAGGAAAACCAAAAAGTCTACCTAAACAAGGATGTGGAGTGTGCATAAATAAAAATTCCACATAAGAAATATCATGGTTTCTAACTAAAGAATTAAGCACTTTGTCAATGTGTGCAAATCTATTATGAACAGTGCCTAAGGTAACTCTTTCATAAAAACCATCATTAAACAAGGTTTCTTCAATCTTGGTAATGTATTTATCCTGACACATAAGAACAACTCCCGTCCCCTTGTCTGCCTTCATCATCCTCAAATTATCATCATTAACTAAGTCCATAAGTGCTAACCTCTCATTTTGATTAAAATTGAACCATTTGCTACCAATTACCAAAATATCATCGAATTACTCACATCAACTTCTCTTACCCAAAAACTAGAAAACTATCTGATTTCCACAGCAAACCAGTGCACCCTAAACCTATAGCACCCCTTCTATCTCTATTAGATGGCGATATTCACCCTAACCCACGACCAAATAATCCCCCTCCCACAATAGTTATAAACCACAATAATACTATAAAACCTCCTCCTCCCAAACCTACCAACTCGCTCTCTATTGCTCACCTGAACATATGCAGCATATGCAACAAAGTTACTCAACTCCATGCTCTCTTACAGACTCAGCCATTTGATATCCTATGTTTATCAGAAACATGGCTAAAACCTTCTATTAAAGACATTGAAATCTCCCCACCTGGCTATAATATTATTAGACTCGACTGTACTTCCAAAAAAGGAGGCGGAGTAGCAATCCTCTATAAAACTGAGCTACAAGTCAGTACACTTAACCTTAACTTACCTACTAATGCTAGAGCAGAAATAATAATCTCCAAACTGCAGCTAAATACTAGTAAAGCCATAAATATCATCTGTGTCTATCTCTCCCCTGGGAACAACTGTAATATATTAGAAGACATTCTTAGCTGGCTTACTAGTAATATCCCACAAGAAACCATTATTCTTGGGGACTTCAACATTGACTGGAACTCTTGCACAAATATAAATCCCACCACCCACATTAACCTGTATGGCTACTCACAACTAATTAATCACCATACCAGAACCAATTAAATCAATAACAAGGCAACCACCTTAGACTGGATACTAACTAATACCCCACAGCAAACCTACACAACAGGTATCCTTCCTGATGACCTCAGTGACCATTGTCTGACATACATTATTAGACATAAAACCAACATAACATTCCCAAACACTTTCCGAACAATACGCTCTAAAAAGCATTTCAACCTAGAACTTTTCCAAGCAGACCTTAATCAATGTAATTGGTCTCCATTAAAAACTCTCCCTCTCAACAATGCCGTGGAATACTTTAATTCTACATTCTTGGCTATCCTGGATCATCATGCTCCAACCTGTTCTATCAGAACCATAGCTAAACCAGCCCCATGGCTTACTATTACTACTAAACAGAAAATCCTACTTAGAAATAAATATTGGGCAAAATGGCGGACTTCCAAGAATCCATCAGACCATCAAACCTTTAGAGAACACAGAAACAGTACTAAAAGAGCCATCCTGCTAGATAAAAAGAATTACTATCTACAATTACAACAATCCTCTACCAGACAACCTAAAAAATTCTGGGCTAGTATTAATAATCTTCTCTACCCAGGCCAATCAATCACACCCAGTCCCCAAGGATCTAACCCCAATAATCCAAACAAAACTGCCAGTGCCTTCAACTCTTTCTTCACAGAAACCATCCAAACTCTAGCTAACCACCTATTACCTGATATATCTAACTTGCCCACATCTTCCCATAATCCACCCCCACAATTTCACCCCCAACCAGTATCCACTTCTTACATCTCCTCCCTTCTCCAAAAGTTAAAACCAACCTCCCCATCTGCAGATAAACTCCCAGCAGAATTCTTGCAAAAAGGTGCTAAAGCCTTAGCCTACCCTATTTCCATTCTGATAAACAGATCTATAAAAGAAGGTGAAGTACCATCAATCTGGAAAATCTCACATATCATCCCTTTACATAAAGGTGGAATTTCCAATGACTTCTCCAACTATCGTCCCATAGCTTTACTATCCCCTATAGCTAAAATTTTGGAAAAATGCATTCACAAGCAGATACTCAATCACCTTCTTATAAATAACCTACTTGCCAACTGCCAACATGGTTTTAGACCTTTTCATAGTACTACCACTGCCCTGCTATCATTCACAAACTGTATCAACAACAACCGTAATAACAATAGACTATCATCCGCAGTTTTCATTGACCTATCCAAAGCTTTTGATATGGTCAACCATCAACTTTTACTCCACACCCTTAAGTCTCTCTCCTTGGATTCTCTATCTTTAAAATGGTTTACATCTTACCTTGGCAATCATCAGCAGGCCGTACTCTGGCAAAATGAACTATCCAATCACCTCCCAATCTCCCTTGGTGTTCCACAGGGCTCTATTTTAGGCCCACTTTTATTTTCTATCTTCATAAATGACCTGAAGTCTGAAATCCCATACTCCACCTGCATTCAGTACGCAGATGACTCTACATTAATCTGCTCTGCTTCCTCACCAACCGAACTTCAGTCAATTACTCAAAAAGCCTTTAACATTGTTGAACAATGGTTCTCCTGCCGCTGCCTTCTTCTAAATCCCAAAAAAACTAAATTGCTACTTTTCACCCCAACCCAAAAGTCTTCTCCTGTACAGATAAATCTTATTTCTAATAATGGTACCCTTATCTCACCTGACCCTACCACTAAATTGCTAGGTATAACAATTGACAACAACCTAAACTTTGAGACACACACAAACAATTCAATAAAATTAATTAATAAGAAACTAGGATCCCTCTATCGCATCAAAAACTATCTTTCACCAGAAGCTAGGTCTGCCATAGCTCAAACTCACCTTTTATCCACTCTGCTCTATGCTGCTGCCATATATACTAATATCTCCAAAAACAACCTCAAGAAACTAGCAACTTCCTACAATAATATTGCTAGATTTGCTACAGGCTCCCCTTTCAGAACCCACCACTGCTTAAATCTTAAACACTTAAACTGGCTTGAATTCCCTAACCAGCTTCAATTTTACCAACTTACTTTAGCTCATAAGACCCTGTATCAACCTAGCAACACTCCTATACTCTCTAGCCTTATCACACCATATAACAACCTCAAAAATGTACGTTCCTCAAACAAACTACTGATTAACACTACTAAATCAAACAACTCAGCAGGTGACTCCTTGTTCTCAAACTCTGTAGGAAAATTATGGAATAAACTTCCGACCGAAATCACAGCTCAGACTTCTCTCCTACTATTTAAAAAACATCTAAAATCACATCTCAATAATCACTGGCTATGCACCTGCACTAACCCTGGCTAATTTCTTCTCCCCCTAACTCATTTCCTCCCTTCCTTTATGTCTTCATATGAAATATTTACAATCTAGCCTATGTACACTAATTATAAGCATTTTATGCATAAATTATCACTGTAAACTATGAACTGAAATACTATTAAAAAAAAAAAAAAAAGATTCTCGTTTTGACTGTACTATCTTAAATTTCCTAAATATTTTTTCTTAACACTGTATAACTACTTTTATGTAATTGTATTATTATGTATCTCTATGTGGAGCTTTTCTCCCCGGGCCTCTACTGAAAATGGACATGTATCCAGCTAGACCAGCCCGGTCAACAAATGTAAAATAAAATAAATAAAATAAATAAATTTGTCATGGCAGTTAGAGTTAATAAGATGTCTAATATTTTCACATACTTTAATGAAGGTAGAGATAGTGTTGTGTAGGGGAGAATAGTTAACATTAATACCAGTATGGTGATTCACATGACCATCCAAACCAGCAGGAACACTAGAACTTCCACGAGTGGTGTTTACATCATTAATCTCGTGCAGAGGAGTAGATAAAGACAAATCCTGTTGTTGAGAGTCAGAAACAGAATTTTAGAGTCAGTCACTGAGTAAAACTTGTAGATTCAACTTCCTGGCAAAAATTCTTAAGTCCATAAGTAGATTCCGGAGTTTAGCTCTCTGCGCTGGGGTGAATGAATGTCCTTTCCCTAACACTTTGATATGATCCTCAGATAACTTTTTACCTGACAAATTGAAGACAGTAGAAACAGAATTGTCAGTAGACACAATCTGATGATGAGGAGAAGACAAATCAAACCATTTAGGAGTGGTTACTTGTAACTGCTCTTGGTCATAATGTGCCTGGGTGGAATATGGTACTCAATCTTTCCTAAGCCCCTTCTCTTTAAAGTGCTCCCTTCTGTGACAAACTCTCTTGGCTTTCCTCTTCTTTTGTGGTAGAGAGGTTGCTGAGGGATAAGAGGTGGAGTGGGTGGAAGAGAAGTGACTAAAAAATTAGTCCTAGGTATAATAGGGGTGGTAGAAGAGACAGTGGGAAAATAGAAAGAAGTGGACGGAACAGGAGAAGAGACAGGAAGAGGAGGAGGTCTAACTGCACCAAAGAGATTAGGAGGAGGAGGTCTGACTGCACCAAAGGGATTATGAAGGGGGGGATTCTTAAAAATTAAATCTGGATCTGCACCCATTGAAATCAGGTAAAGTGCGGGGAGTGGAAACAGGAATCCTGTTATTGGAAGAAGGAACAGAGTTAAAAGGGTGGTGTGAAGCTGGAGTGCTGACTGGTGTCTGGAAACCAGGGGAAGGTCAGACATAGGAAGATTGGGTGCAAACTTATTAGAAGAAATAAGGTTACCAAAGGAACTGCCTGAGACAGGGAGTCTGGGAGAAAAATGGTTAGTACCAAAGGAACTATCCGAGACAGGGAGTCTGGGAGTAACATGGTTAGTAGGATGAGAAGGGTGGACAAAACTGTTATTCCTATTAATACTTCTGTTATCCCAAACATCAGATGGCCTCACATAGATGTCTCTAGAGTTAAAAGTGTTAATTCTGAGGTTATTTATGTGGATATGCCTGTTAGAGGATCCAAAGTAGTTGCTTCCGAGGTTTAGGAAATTGTTACCCCTGTTGTTCCACGTGTTGGAGGGAACAAAGTGGTTAGATCTATTCCTGGGAAAGTGTCTGTAAGAATTGTGAGGTGAAAAGTCAGAGTCTGAAGGTCTAATTTCATCAAAAGAAAAAGACCTAATGGGGTAAGCTGAATTTGACTTGTATTGAGAAATATCTCTGTCTAGTTTGTGTTTCTTTTTAGCTATAACTGTCGCAACATGTCTGGAAAGCTTGGTTGAAATAGAATCATACACTGGTTTAATAAAAAGAAACTGGGGGTGCTGCAAAATAGAGGAGTTAAGAGACTCAATTTTCAATCTGAGATCATTAAGCTTGACTGTGTTATCCTTTTGAATAACTTTGAGGGAGGATAAAGCAGCATCATTATATAACTTGCTAAGATCTTGATGCAATTGCGAGTTAAAAACAGTCCTATTAGGAACTTACAAAAACGGAGCCCTTTAGGTACAATGCACAATGACAGACAAGCTTCTAAATATAAATTGTCTAACTCAATACATTTAAACACCATTAATAACCGCTCAAGTTGGAAAACCAAAGGTTTACACTTATATTTATATATATATATATATATATATATATATATATATATATATATATATATATATACATATATACGTATAAATATATTTACATATATATATATATATATATATATATACATATACACACACATACATATATATATATATATGTATATATGTATGTATGTGTATATGTATGTATGTATATATATATATATATATATATATATATATATATATATATATATATATATATATATATACCCTTGGACGGCTACGAGGTGTTCTCACTGAAGGGTCTAATCCACTGCTTTTGATGGATAATTTAATCACTTGCAAAGGTAATGTAGTCAGTGTTGAAAATGAAATTTTAGTGAAGCAAATGAAAAGAGATATTGAAAACAACATGTTTAAGTTTAAACGCCTCCAATGTCAACTATACCATCTGGAGGTGAGTTTGCAATGTAAGGTCATTCCGAGGGGTCTTAGGATCCTGAATATGCCAACCTATGGCAACACATATCCCGATTTGCTTATAAAGTGGCAACAGATTAATTTGAAAGCTAGTACAGCTTATCTACAATTATTATTGGATTATTTCCATCCGATAGAAACTGACTTAAGAAATAGTGTTATTGATCAGCAGCAAAAACTGGCAGATTTGAGTGGTGTTGATTCAGCTGAAATTTTCATGCATGAACTGATAGACAGGGTCATGCGTTATGAAAGCAATTTGCTTTCACAGAAAAAGAAAAAACTAATGAGGGATAAGGATGACTTTGTTAAAAATCATGTTTTTATGTGGCCGAAAGTTTCTCATAATGTTGATCATGCATTTTC
>NC_056730.1:782318142-782398142 GCF_019279795.1 Protopterus annectens
CCAACACTTGCGTTTAAGATTCCACATCCTTAAGAATATTCACAGTAATGCAAAATGCATCAGTCTACAAACTTCCTAAGTTTGTAACAGGAATATTTAAAGTCTGTCCCTATTTATCCCCCCATCATTTTAGGCTTTGTCCGGATGTGATGCTCTAATAGGGTGTGAGGTAGGATCACAGCTCAGGAGCCTGACTCACCCTGGGAAAGGACAGCTCACATATGACAACAGCTGGGGTGTCTGTCAAACAGTTGTGATTGTGCCACTGCTAGTTCAGTTAATGGGATGTTGTCCATATCCATATGTTATCTGTGAGTGAGTATGACACATGCTTGCCTTGTAAAGCTAAGAAACCTATATAGGGCATGTGCATAGTAAAGTACTGTTGCAGACATTTGTGCTGAACTGCATTTGATATATTGAAATAATATTCAGCTCTACAGTGTTCTGCTGGACAATAAGCACATTTGTGACTGATATCTGTAGTCGCATACACATATACCTGTATTATGTCAGCCAAACCATTGGCAAGTCTGTGAGCAATGAAAATGTAACATAATAGCCTGCTTATGACTGTTGGACATCTTCCAGGTTATCACAGTGATGTCAAAGCCTACTGTGCAATCAACTTACTAATGTATGGTGCAGCTATATTAATACAGTATCAATACTGATGTCCCTTTTGTCACCCATTTGTGTGCCATTGCCCAAACGTACTGCTATAACAGGTTGAGAAGTACGATTGAGCAACAAGACTGTAAATACATTATGCCATGCTAACATAGAACACATGTATGTATGCATATGTTCAGCTGGAAGGCACAAAACTAATCACATGGGTTTCAAGCAGTCAGGTACATAGATTGTGCATGTTGCACATGTGTGTAATATCAGTGTCAGTGCATACAACAGACATAAATGTGTACAGCTACTGGTTGTTGCATAGCCCTGACAATGATATGGGTACTATATTAGGTATGATTATCAGGTAGTAACTGGAGAAGTGTCCAACTGTGTTATGACCCTCTGTCCATGCCTTCCACTACCAGCTATATCAACACCTGTATACAGTGGATATCACAAGTGTACACACCCCTGTTGAAATGTCAGGTTTGTGTGCTGTATGACAATCAGACCACAGAAAATCGTTTCATAATATTTCTCATCTTGAATGCGACCCCTAACCTAGACACCTCCATTGAAAAACAATCAAAGGTGTTTCTATGAAGGTGAGCAACAATTGCCAAGTGAAGATGTGCCATGATGTTAGAGTCCAAACTAAGACAAATTAATGCTGTAACCATCTGAAGAGGTGCATACACAACATATCAGTTTATGGGTGTGCACACTCATTCAGCTGGCTTATTGTACTGATTATTATGTCCATGTTTTCACAGATCAGATTGTTATGTTTTCATTTGAATTGTACAGGCTATAGATCACATTAAAATTGGTAATTGTTTCGAAATGAGTTATTGTGGTGTCATGTTTTAATTGCACAAATACCAGGCATTGTAACAGGGGTGTGTACCCTTAATATCCAGTCTTGCTATATGGACTCAGCAGTACCTGACCTGTATTACCAGCCTCCACCAAGGTAAGTCTCGAAAAAAACAACACAATTCACCCTGTACTGGGGATAAAGCACACCTCATACACACATGCCATGGATATAGGTAACCTGCATCAGACAGGTTAGGTGGGAACATTGCCACCCTGTCCAGCCCAGTTGTATAGGGGGGTATGCGCATTAACCACACTCCTCCCGTCAGCAATGGTGAGCATGTTCATGTTGCCTACTGAGGCAACAACAGCAAATCTCCATAGGGCATAATAACATCACTGGATGCCTCCTACATGAGCTCAGGCATGTGCTCCCAGCTCCATCACACACCACAGTCAACCACAGACCTGCCACCATCCACACACCATCCACATGGAAGATGGCCACTGTCAACCCTCTACACAGAAATGAATGGAGAATAGAGAATTATGCAACCAAGTGTCCAACATTGGGGGGAATAAGATAACTCAGGACCAGGATTCTAATGCAAGCTACTATAGCCATGATAGATTGGAGGGTTATGGTTTAGTTTGGATTATTTGCAAGTAATATCCACTGTTGATGTGCAATTTAACAACCATATGAGGTCCTGTGCCCTTTTTCCTGTTTATGTCTTCCAGGTAACATGCAAAGAGCTCACCTACCAGCATTCTCTGTTGGGAAAACTGACATCATCACCCAATATGTAATCGAACATTATGCCCTGTTATTTGGATGAAGAGCAGAAGATGTGCAGGAGAGGACTGCCCTCTGGAACAATCTGGTCCACAGGGTAAATGATGCTGGCCTGCACAGCAGAACTTATGAGCAGCTGCAGCATTGGGCCATCAACCTCATCCGCCATGCCTGTCAATGTGCTGCTGCTGTAGCGAGGGACCGGCTAGCCACAGGTGGGGGCCCAGCCAGCCAGCCCCCACTAACACCCATCTAGTAGCTCCTCGCCAACCTTGAGGCACCTGCCCAACGCACAAGCCATGAAGCTGAGGAAAACATTGTGGAGGTGGGTTGCACACACACACTGGATGAGGACTGTGCAGGTAAGTGGTAAGTGCCCAGTGGGAATTAGTACACTAATGTATCAAACATACACGTATCTGTATTGTAGCTACAGCCATGTGTCAGGTCCAATTGCAGTTATGGATGGGGTTTTTTAATGCACAGAGATGCACATCTATGGTGAGGACAGAACATTGTGTATTATTGGAGTTAGTACTGTAAATGTGCAGACATGTTGCATCTATCCTGTACCAAGACCACATGTGAGTCTGCTGACAAAAACTCCCTCTCACAACTACCTAGGACTCTCTGGTCTGCATATGGGACAGCAGCCTGAAATACCCCAGGCATGTGAAGGGCATGCAATTTACCATGCACACAACTATCAGTAATATATAGATTTATGTAATAGTTATATTGCTTGTTGTGCAAGTTCACTTGTGCTGTAGTTAACTGCATTGCATCACAATGGTCACCAATGGAGTCTATCTGATATGAATTCAACATTCTTGTAGCATACCTCACAACTTATCAGTGCCAAGATGTCTGGACAGAGACCGGCAAAATGTGCTGGAGAAATGGCCAAAGGTAAGAGACATGTGTGACACATTAGTGGTATACTGTGGATATAAATTATGTACACACCCTGGTTAAGATGCAAGGTGTTCCTCTTACATACTAATTAGGACTACAGAATGTCAGTCCACACCTCTTTCAGCCTTTAATGTGACCCATAACATGAACAGTTCAATTGTAAAACCAAGCATCTGGACTCATTTAATGCACCTACAAGGCAGTCCACCTGTGAAGGTGGCAGATGTCGTATTAGCATGAAGTTGCAGTCAGGTATGATACCTCATGCTGTCATATGTGTTATTACACTCATTGTGGCCTATTTGGCTACAATATCATATACATGGGCACTGTTAAGGCACACAGACCACTTCCGACCATATATAGGTTGTAAACATCTGGATATTCCAGACACATCTGTACAGAGGACTGTACAATGGCTTATCCTGCTGCATGTGAGGCAGATGCTGTTGCCACATTATATAAGGTAATGGCAGCAGTAGGTGGCCACCAGCCGTACATGCTACATGCATCAAAATGGTATAAGCCACACAAGATATGATCCTCACACACAAACAGTTGCCAGCATTGGGATAAGAACTCCTGCCTACCTAGGTATTTCTACTATAGTGCTATGCAGTTATCAGATGCGCCACGGAGCTTATACATTTTTTCCTACTCCAAAGGTACTTCTAAGGTGGATGACATCAACAGGACTAGTAAATTGGAGTGAGAGGAAGTGTAAAGGGTAGTACACAGGTCAAAAATGGTGTAACCAACACACTGCATGATTCTCACACAAACACATCCAAAGAGTTGCCAGTAGGGAGATTATAGCTCCTGCCTATCTAGTTATTGCTAATATAGTGCTACACAGTTGTCAGATATGCCACAGAGCTTATACATTTCCACCTCGTCCAAAGGTACTTCTAAGGTGGATGACATCAACAGGACTACTAAATTGGAGTTAGGGACTACTAAATTGGAGTGAGGGGAAGTGTAAGGGATAGTACACAGTTCAAAAATGGTGTAACCCATACACTACATGATTCTCACCTAGACAGACACATCCAACCAGTTGCCAGTAGGGAGGTTAGAACTCCTGCCTATCTAGTTAGTGTTACTATAGTGCTACACAGTTATCAGACACACCATGGAGCTTATACGTTTCCACCTCCTCCAAAGTACTTCTTAGGTGGATGACATCAACAGGACAACTAGATTGGAGCGAGGGAAATTGTGAAGGGTAGTACACAAGTCAAAAATGGTATAAGCCATACAGTACATGATACACATACACACACACACTTGCCAGTATTGGGAAATAGAACTCCTGCCTTTCTAGTTATGTCTACTATAATGTTATGCAGTTACCGCATGTGCTACAGAGCTTACTGAGCTTTCATATTGCCAAAGCTGCTGATAACTGCACAGCTGAGGAAAAGTATTACAGGTGGCAGAAAGTCTGCCTTCTATTCCACCCTTACATCATGCTAGTTCTTGCAGTCTTGCACTTTAAATAGCATTCTGGCTTGGCATTTCACTAGGTTATTGTATCAAGATGTGTGGTACACCTGGGAGCACTCATTCATCACAGAAATGGCCCCAGTACTTACTAGCTATGTCCACCCCTCCTGGCATGATTGAAGGGCCATTTTCTGTGCTTTCACCCATTAACCTGGTGCACTTGTCCATTCTGAGGCACTGTTGCAACTGCTGCATGTGCACATACAACCCTCCCCTCTAAAATCCAAACACTCAGACCTGTGAGAGTTACCCATATATCACCCAATGTGAACATATGCACTCTCCAGCAAAGACTGGACTAGCAGGTCAAGAGGATAAGATCAACACCTGCACCACACTATGTGGAACACATAGCTCAGCATGACACTCGCATTGACAGCCATGAAATACAGTGAAAAGCCACACACCCACCTAGACAGAAGCACTCAATGGACATTTACCCAAACAGCACAGACCAGCAGGACAAGCACTCACTCAGACACCACAACATAGCACATGGCAATGGACACATATTTAACCTACACAGTGTGCCCCTCAACCTAAGCTTCTAAGGCTAACCATCTTGCACAATATAGTGATCATGGGTAAATCAATACTGAGGCACACATATCCCACTCACTAAGTGGAATATGGAGCAGGTAAAAGCCAAATATCTATCACATCCCAGCACCCAACACATGACACAGCCAGTCATGGCACTCTACAACAACTATGAGTATCACTCTGTATCCATGTGGGTGTGAATGACTTGGGACACACCTCCCTGGACTACATGACAAGAGACATGGTTGAACTCTCTAATTATGTGGTTCAGGCAGGTGTGACAGTAGCCCTGAGCAGTGTACTGCCATCACCCAGAATGATGCTGCAGTACTATCAACAGATGATTGACTGCAGCATTGGCTTACGTGTTTTGTGTCATTCTCAGGGGATCCAGTATCACTCTGCTTGGGATGACATGATTGACAGAACCCAATGACTTGCCACAGATGTCCTACATCTGTCAATGTTGGGTTTCCAGCTACTGTCTAAGTGTTTTACCACCCCTATGATGCCTTATTAGGCAGTGTTCCTGATGTAATTACCACCATAACCACTAGACATGTATGCAATCTGAGGGTCTTGCTGTGCAACAGTAGACATCTGTCAGGATGCAGTCACTCAAAGCACTCGTTGGAGTGGAGGACACATGTCTGCTGTAATGGAGAGGAGATTCACAGCAGCAGACAGCAGCCCTACAGTATCAGGCTATAATGTATTCCACAGCTGTCAGCCCCAAAACTTGGACCACACCACACCTCCACAGTTGGTGTTGTCTCCATATTCATTATGGATAGGAACACCTCCAGACTAGTATGCCAGCATAATGCTTTGGAGATAATTTCCAGTGCAAATGCTTTGGGGTAATAGTGCAATCCAGACCATAGCCTGTGATTGGTCCACATCTGTGTCCCTAGACTGTCAATGCACATTCCTCAATACTCTGATATTTATGGATTGTCCAACGCAGCAATGACATAGTATGAGAATTCAACTACCCCTCCATCACCTTGGGAAAGTAGCCAAGTGCCAGTACAGTGGCCTAACACGTGCTGGGATTCATCATTTACAATGCCCTGGACCGGCTCATACTGACGCCCGGTAGAAGATGCAACAACCTTGACCTGTATTGTCTACTTAAATATGGGACTGTTGCTCATCCACAGTTGTCATTCCCTGCATGGTGAGATCCACACAGGCTGTAATCAACATGGAACTCAACATGTCAGCAATCCCGCTCCACAAAGATAACCACCTTGCAAAACCTCTCCAAAGCTGACTTTGCAGCTATGAAAACAATATCTCCAGTTTGGAAGGTACTTGTGGCTAGTATTGTTAAGCCTACATGTACCTTGGTATCCACAGGGATGTGTTCCCCTCTGTTGGTTCTGTGTGTGAGGCGGGGATGGCACAACTGAACGGTTTGCTGTAGAATGTCCCTGTCCACCCTATATCACTCCACTATCTCCAGCTCATGTAGGTCCTGGTAGGTTACCCTGGGTCTGTACACTCTTCTCCTCCTCCTCCTCACTGTGGGTCGATTGTCAGCATTCTCCTCCTCACCACCCTCAGTCCTTAGCACATATTGATGGAGTAAAGCAGCAGCAGCCTCTAACATTGTAGTTAGTTTTGCCAGTTAAAAATCCCCCGGCTCTGTATACCGGTGGTGTAGAGTTTGTGGGCAATACCAGTCTGAAAGGTGTTTGCATATTTTATAGTAATGTGCTGGGCTGCTACATGTGTAATTGACTGATTCTGATACATTCCAACTGCCAGCTATGCTAGTTCTCCTTGATTGCCTTCCTGCCTCTGTTTCCCCTTCCCAGTTCCTCCCTATTTAAGCCCTGAGGTGCGCCACGCATACCCAGTGCTGAAATGTAAACAGTGCTGCCATTTCCTCTCTTTTTTTTTGTTTATGTTTAAAATACGGTGCACGGTGCGCACACCCATTTAGGCTATGTACACAGAGCTCAGGTACATCTGACACACCCATTTCCTTAGCTGTGCTTAGCTAAGGGCAGACACAGGCCACAGATCTCCAATGAGCTTACAGCAAGCATCACATACCCCCTTATGAAGTCATTCAGCTCTTAGACTTGCACTATTGTATTGCTGCACCTACATGGTTAGGTACAAGCTGACACTTTGAAGAAATATGTGATTCAGTATAACTCCCTTCATTTGCATACCCCAGTGTGTAGGCCATTAGTTACTGCACTAAAATGGACCTTTTCCCCTTGACAGCCAGTGCTTCCTGGTATTGTTTACATTTTGCATTCCATTGACTATAATAGCAAGATGCAGATTTAACTTAAAATTGAGTTTTCCCATTTTATTTTTTAATTTTCGTCCCAATCTGCCCTATGCTTAAACAGTCAAGATCGGCCAAAAAAAAAAGTAAATTTTTTCTAATAGTCAATTTTTAATGCCACTGGCCTTATATTTGGCTTTTTCATGAGCTGTCATGCCTCCGTTTTGTCATTTGCAGAAATGTTCTCCGTTATTTTTCAAATACATTTCTGCACTGACACTGTTGTAGCACGGAGACCTGGCAGCTTGGTGAATTGCTAAATCACCTCATTTGCATGGTTTTCACTAGCAAATGAGGTGATTTTTCCTGTTTTTCCTGCTATTACCATGTAGGGCCGCTCATGCCCATGAAAACGGCACTATCCTGAATCGCTCAGCAGCCATTTTCCACGCAGGAGTGCCTACATTGTTCCTGCATGGAAAATATGGCTTGCTGAATCCCAGAGCATGTCTAAAATTTAAATTGCTATCATTATTTAGTGAATTTAGTCCTCACTGATGTGCCAGGAAAGCACAAGTTTTATGAGGAACACACCAAACATATGAGGCAAAAATGTGGGCATTCTGAAAAAAATCTGGACCATTAAGAGCTATAGTATAGGGGTTGATTTAACTGTCTTTGTTTTGACTGGTGCATTTCAGTTAATATATTGAGGAAACTTTTGTAAAAGTGAGTGAAGGCATCTTCAAGGGTTAGAGTTTTAATTACATTCCAATTGCAGGGATGGAGGGAAGCAATGAAGGAATCATAGTTAAAGTATGTTAGGTTACTTCTTTGGCTAAAGGCTATTGCCTTATTAATGCTGAGATATTATCTTAGAATGTCTATGTAGATAGGATTATTAGAGGAAAACAGGCATCCAAAGGGGATGTTGTAAGGGCAGTGGAACATAGAGAGGAAATAAAAGTAGAGGTTTTAGGTTGGAATAAAGTTTAAGAGCTTGAGGTAAAATGAAACAGAGCAGGAAAAGTACCACGGTTGTTGGTAATGTGAGGGTAAGAGTATGCGAGATAATTGTAGTGTAACAGTTGTATGTTGGGTATCAACATTCCATGCCTGTTCATGCACTTATTGTAACACAGCATGATGAACACACCCAGAGCTACAGTTTAGAATACAGAAAATGTCATATAAACAATAAGACAATACCAGTGACAGCTGATCATACAGTGGGGTAAACAGAACACTGACAAAGTGTTCGCAAGGGTATATAAACAATCGGTGCACTGCAGCATAAATCACAAGCAAGCACACAGCAGTATAATCATTTGCAGTTTATTCAGAAACAGTTTGCTAATAAAAACGGCACATAAGCATTCTTTTGTACTACAGTGAAATTCAAGCAAAATGCATGGTGTGAAAAACACAGCATAATCTCTGAGTTGATACAACACAGACAAATTTTGCAAAAGCTAAATAATGTGGGTCTATATCAGAATCTCGAATTCTGACAATATCGAACACAATATTGTCGACACGAAATTACGGAAAGCGTACATCGAATGTTTAAACGGAAATTTCTGTAAGGGGATATTTCAATTTACTTCAATGTTGTGCGATCTCATAGTTGGTATATTTAAGTAGCGGGGGGTGTGGAGGGTGCAGGGGGGCTTGCCCCCCAGCGTAAACACTTTAGTTTAATTTTTTTTGTTTTAGTTTTTTTTTATAATCATTCGATGTTTTAAGACTTAGATGCATAAAGTTTGATCTTTATGCATTTGAAGAATTAAACCTTCAAGGTTATAATATAGACCTAATAATGTTAGGTCTGGCGGAATAAAAATGTTTGTATTTTGTCAGTAAAAATGGTTAAACACACCTTTTGTCATAAATCCTTCAGTAAATGTAATTGCTAGCCATCACTTATGATTGGACACAAGTTATTGTGGCTAAGAGCCTCAAATATTTGTATCTGATTCACTTTTTCAAAATCAGTCTTACTAATAATTTCTATGTTAAATTGTTAATCGCTATGTAATCCAATGTAACTACTGTCTGTTTATTTTACTGTAGAGCTTTTCTCCCCGGGCCTCCGCTGAAAATGGACCCACGTCCAGTCGGCCACTCCCGGTCAACAAATTTAAATAAATAAATGAATAAATAAAATAAATAATAGTGTGATGAGCTGGAAGGATATATTTTGTCTTTACATATGGCACTTAGGTAGGATCTTGATGTTGTGGTAGAGTTCAATGTATGTAGGAGATTTTTTGCCGACCCCTGTTGATACCAGAGTGCCACCGATAACTGTTTGATTGTGTTATGTTAGACTTGGAGCTCATTTTGATCTCCATATCACTGGTAAGAAACAAAAGGAACCACGTCCAAGGCTCTAGGCAGAAATTTTTAATCCAAATGCATCCAAATTCACCAACTAAGCACTTTCACCATAACATATGGCTTCTTCAGAGGAATTTAATTTCTGCCTAGAGCCTTTTACATGGTTCCTTTTGTTTCTTTCCAGTTTTGTACCCATTGGGTAGTTTTCTTTTTGTGGTATTGATCTCCATAGCATACCCATCATATTTCATGCAAACCAGCACCTTGCATAGCTATAGAGTGTAAACCATTTTATGATAGAATGTACACTCATATTAATGGCCAGGGCACAGGCACTCCAGTTTCTCTTCTACACTTCAGCCATTTTTACCAGTCTCAGTTCCTGGTCATTGTTCTGGCTCTAGTTGGCTTAAAACAGAGCTTCTCCTATCCTTTCCCATCACCAAAAAATGGAATTCTCTCCCTCCATCTCTAAGAATTTCTGAAAACTCTGAACACTTCAAAACCAGGCTGCATTCTTGCCTCTCCCAAAAATGGAAATGCAATTGCACTCCACCTACCTAACCTGCTTAGTACATAAATACTTTATAACACACAAAGTTTGTTCTTCCTTACATACTATTGATGAACCCTATGTACTGCCTTCATGCTAATGCTACCTCTATACCACTCTGAGGATCTAAACCTTTGCATTAATTTAATGCATGCTAATATTCCTGCATAAAGAACTCATCCATGCTAATGTTACTTCTATAGCATTCTCAAATAATTTAAACCTCTGTATTAATTTAACCTTGTACTACTGTTCTCAACCACTAAACATGTAAATATGCTTTACATCCTTCTCCAAGTTGCTGTTTTAACTTTTGTTTAGTTTTTGCTATTTTGTAAGTAAAATTTGCTTAGTTTGTTTCTGTTTCCACTATGTATTGTACTTCATATTATGAAGCTTGTACTATGTATTATTGGAGCTTTTCTTTCTGGGCCTCCACTGAAAATGGGCTCTTTGAGCCCAGTGGACCTCCACGGTCATCAAACTGGAAATAAATAAATAAATAGATAGATCTGCTACTAATCATTCCTTGAGAACTCATCATTGCGACTCACTTAAACAGATACATGGCTTGAGTTTAATCAACCACTTGATGCACTTCAGAATGGCCCCTAAAATCCTTTCTTATGAGACTAGAGGTCCAGACATAGAATCAAGCATAAAAACATATATTTAATTTTATAATTTTAGATATGGAAATGGTTTACAATGTCTAATTGCACTGTCCTATAGATGATTAGGAAATTCTACTGTGTCTGCAAACTTTAGGGTAATTTATGTATTGCAGCCTTACAAATTCTAGACATTTTAAAAGGGTACTCAAGCTTTGCTTACAAAAAAAAAAAAAAAAAAAGCTGAAACTGTATTTGTTCCTTTATTAGAACTAGAGGAGCCACTCATTTTTGTTTTCTACCAAGCATACCAACTGCCTGCCTCTTCTCATCCCAGCCTCAAACCTAATATCTGCCTTTTTTCTATTCAACCATTCATTCCTGCCAGTTTGCTTTGCAGGGCTGCAGCATAAATTTTGGTGACTGGTTACAAACCCACATCTTGTACTTTATTCTGTATGAATAGTTGTTCAGAATGAACACATGCATATTCATTTGTTCTTACAGCAAGCTGTTATTCTGTGCCTTCTACGATGACTGCAAAGATGAAATTTTGCACACATATGGATAAACTTGTTGATGCAGAGGACCTTTTGTAGCCTAGACACAATACCTCAAGTTGTAGGTATCCATTGACATGACTAATTTATATCTAGTTTTATCTGCTTTATAGGAGGCTTAGATGGGGCCATACTTGAGGTGTATTGACTATTGTCCATCAATTCATCCAGGTTATGCTTAAATAGTGTTAGGGAGCTACTTTGCTTTACATCCAGAGAAAGTCAATTCCATAAAATAGGGATTCTTGGATATATATCCATCTCATCAGTAGATCCTATTTATGTTTCAATGGAAGTTAATATCATTGAACAGCAGTGGCGGCTGGTGACTTCAAATCAAGGGGGGGGCTGCAGGAGACAGCTGAATGGGTGGGGTCAATGGGAAGGGGTGCGGCCAAATAGAAAGGGGAGGAGCTATGCTCAAAACCACAAAAACTAAATATACTGCCCTGGGTGCCAAACCGTCATTATGAGAGTCCAATCAAGACAAAATAAAGTGTAGAAGAATAAAAATATTTCAATGCATTGGCTGCATGACAGCTTAATATCTAGATGGAAACAAAAAAGGTTGTGAGGCATGAAAAAATAAATTACTTTTTTTAAAATACATTAATGGAATGCCAGTCAAAATCAAGTATAAGAAAAACAAGCAGCACTCAACTCAAACCACTTCTTGCACTGCAGTTCTAATTATAATTTATATTCACCTTTATTAAAGTACCAAGTAACATGCTGAATGTAGAAATCTCTGATGCCCCCACTTGTAAAAATGTTCCTTATCCAAAAAAAATACCTGCTGCCTGACCTCCACTTGTTTCATGGGGAAAACATGATCAAAGTAAAAAATGAAAAGCAAGCAAGAAATAAGCTCAAGATACATTGCTTAAAAGGATTACTGTACAGGTTATGGACCACACTAAAAGGATTACTGTACAGGTTATGGACCACACGATTGGCATTCTGTTTACGGGTAAAGCCTGCAGAGATGACTGGAAGTCTCCAAGTGTAATGAGACTCTTAAAATAATGTAATCCTGTCCTTTATTACAAATACTGGCATATGCATTTCAATACCCAAGGCTTATACATTATCTAGTTAAGTATTCTCTACATGGCAACAGAAAGGCTTTTAATGTTGGCAGTTCTTTAACAGTATGCTTATTAAAGCTTACTTGCATCTTGCAATCTCAGCCAAGCTTACCTAATGGTCATTAAAGTATTGCTACTTAAACACAGAGCAACAGGCACTTTGAGTAATAAGCATAAATCAACAGTACAAAAAATATGACAGAAACCAGACCATTCTGTAAAAATCAAGGACAGATGAAAAGCCACTCTAGTACTTGTGTCTACCTTGGATGGGGGGGATACTCTGCACATTTACACTGCATAACTACTCCTTGCCTTGCTTCGACACATCCAGAGTCACTACATGGGGGAGTGGGGTGCAACAAGTATGTCACAGTTTGAAATGTCTCTGGCTGACTTGTGATGGCCCTGACACATTTGTCATACCTCTCAGCCTCAGAGCAAGAAATCTGGACAAAGCCATACAAAGAAATGGGACAAAGGCCCAAAAATAAGGACACATTTTTTAAATATTGCTCTTATAAACTTAGAAAGATAATAAAGGTCTTGCATTAGTATGAATTTTCTGAATGGTATGAAATCTGAAACTCAAATGTCTGT
This sequence comes from Protopterus annectens, assembly GCF_019279795.1. Lineage (NCBI taxonomy): Eukaryota > Metazoa > Chordata > Ceratodontiformes > Protopteridae > Protopterus > Protopterus annectens. The sequence continues at coordinate 782,331,346 of NC_056730.1, forward strand.
CATTATTTTCTAACTTCAGTCTTTAATGATTTGTCACTAATTTGCCAAAAAAACACAATTTTATAAAAAATGGACCAAAAATGTGATGTAAAAATATAAAACAGCAATACAATACAGCTGGGAACCTGTCAAAAAAGGGATACTTTAATATTAGTACTGCTAACTTGAACAGCTGACAAAAATAAAAGAATCTACATGCATTTCTGAAATAAAAGTAATCTAACTGATTATTACAGTTATTTCTTAATTATAAACCCTCCATGTTTTCTTTCAAAATTGCTATTTTGCGGAGGGATCATTAGGGGAAGAGCAACATTTTGAGCCAAAATCAGGGACAGTTGAGAGGTTTGGCTATGCCTGATTCTATAAAGCAATTTATTTGCATGTACCTCTCAACCTGTTAATGCAATAAATCTGGACAAGGCCAAATATATTGGGGGAACATATAAACCGTACTAAAAATTGCTCTTGTATAAACTGAGACAGTTGATTGAACAGGTCTTACTTAGCATGCATTTTTCTGAAGGTTATGAAGTCTGAAACTCAGTGTGTCATTATTTAGTGACTTAATTCTAAATGATTTGACAGAAAACCACAAATTTTATGAGGAACAAACCAAAAATAAGAAGCAAAAAATCTATTCATTCTTTGAAAATCTGGACAGTTGGGAGGTATGGTTCAGCTGGGGCTGCCTAAGTTTGCCGCTCTTCCCCCTCACAAAACCATGATCAAATGGAGCCTCCCCCTGCAGCCATTCCAATGATCCATTACTTGGCTATTTCACTCCATTTACCATAAACACTAATGTGCATTCTGATTTACTTCTATGATGATTTGAACTTCATTTGAAAGTTTTATTTTGCATTTTACAGCACAAACACTAAGACATCTGCTAAACAAACTTGGCATTAAAACTTCTCTGCCATTGAAACTCACATTCATTGAAACAACATTGAAACCCACATTCAAAGAAAATACATTTTACCCGTGGCAGATAAAGATTAATTCTGGGCTGTTTTCAAATCATAGGCCCCTTGCATATGAAACATACATGTGCTCTTTGATACACCTTCCTATTGCTTTGAACATTTTTCCAGTAAACAATGAAACAAAACGCATGCACCAATGACAAAACTGCCCAATTCAGAACATTTCCATCATAAAAGTCTACTCAAACTTCTACAGTCCACTATTATCAGTAAATATGCACAATTCTACAGTCCACCATTATCAGTAAATATGCACAATCTCTAAAGTAGTAGAAAAGTCATCTAAATAATTCCACGTTAAATAAATCTGTAATGAAGAGGTTGCTGCTAGCAATCACCTTTATATTTCATGGTTTCATCGAAAAATAGTGTCTGATGCCCCTGAGGAATAAATTGCCTAAATTACATTACAAATAAGCTAGTAATATTGCAATAGGAAATGGATGGCAAACTGATAACAGGCTCATAGTTAGTATCTTAACTTTCAGTACGGCAGCATTCACCCTTTATGGGAGTAGAACCAACAACCTTCTGCATCAAAAGCAAGTACACAACCTGTTGTGCTATTAGCAATGCGAGCTGACTTAGCATAATCAGCGCTAAATTTCTCTTCCCCTGCAGCTCTCAGCTCCTTGTAAAATCTACTCAATACTCAACTGCATCTCAACTTCGCAGCACAAGAAATCTGGAAAAAGCCAAATTTATTGGGGCGGGTCAAAAGGGCAAAAACCAGGGACACATTAAACATTGCTTGTATAATCTTGGAAAGCTGCTAGAATAAAATACTGTGTTACCACCATACATTTTACTGCCAAGGTCCCTGTGCAAAACAGCGCAACATGCAACTATGCCAAATCAGCTGCTTTGTGAAAGAGAGGAAGACTGAAACTTAAATGACTATCATTTAATGAATTCAGTTCTCACCATAGCTGTCAACCTGTTAGCACAAAACACCTGGACAAACCCAGTAATGAGGGAATACAGCCCTGAAACATATTCAGTGAATTCAGTTCTTGCCATAGCTGTCAACCGTAGCACAAAAAACCTGGACAAAGCCAATAACAGGGTAATACAGTCCCAAAAATAAGGACACATTTCAAATAGTCATCTTATAAACTTAGAAAATTGCTATAATAAAAGGTTGTGTTACTATATATTTATTGCTAGAATAAAAAGTTGTTTTACTATGTATTTTCTGAAGAATATGAAGTCTGAAATTCAAATGCATGTCAATTTTACTTCTGACGGAACAAAAACAATTTTCAGCAGAGGCCCAGGGAGAAATACTGTAGACACATGTCTTTGTAAAATGGCAGAACACCAGAGAAAATCCACACAAACACAGGGATAAGATGCAGACTCCACACAGAAAGCACCCCAGCCAAGAATCAAACCAGAAAACCTATAGCTGTGAGGCAACAATACTGCCACTGCACCATCAAATATGTAAGGAATTAAACATTCAGAAACCTGAAGTCGGAAATTCAAATGCCTGTCAATTTTATTTAATATTTGTTAATCAGAACAGTCTGACTTGGAACAAAAAAAACAATTTTCAGCAGAGGTCCAAGAAGAAATAATGCAGACATGTCTTTGTAACATGGGAGGACACAAAAGCAAACTCACACAAACACAGGGAGAAGATACAGACCCCACAAAGACGGCACCCCAGCCAAGAATCAAACCTGATAACCTGCAGCTGTGAGGCAACAATGCTACCACTGCACCATCAAATATCAAGCATTGCAACATTTACAAACCACAGATATTATGAGGAACATATCAGATCAAATATGAGGCAAAAATCTGCAATTTCTTTACAAATGGTGGTGGGTAGGGAATTCAGGTCTTTAACACCTGCATGCAAGGTACAGGGTTCAAACCTGAGGTATTCCCTACCACACCACCATGAGTCTAACCACCAGTATATTGCACCTGGGGCATTCACACACACACACACACACACACACACACACACACACACACACACACACACACACACACACACACACACCAAAATACATCCCTGTCCACTTACCTGCAGTAGATCTTCCAAATCCCTGTAGCAAACCACCATAAATCCCGAGTAAGCTACGAAAACCCGCGGAAATCCACACCAGACCCTGCCCGTTGCGAGATCTTCCCCTGACGAGACTGCAGCAAACTCGAATCCAGACCCTACAGCAAATTCCAGACTGCTGATGTTGCAGTCCGACCCTATGCATTTTCCCAGCGAGTTCCAGGACAGTCTATGCAGTTTAAAACTGCATAGACTTCTGGGAGCTCCGTTCTTCATGTTTCCCAGTCAGGACTGAGACAATCTGCGCATGCTCCAGACTGTCTCAGCAGTAGTCCGGACTAGTGCGCATGCGCGAAAGTCCGCAATTTTTTTTTTAATTTTTATTTCTTTATTTTTTCTTTATTTACAATTGAGGGGGCTGCAGTCCGGCAGTCCAATAGCACATCACATAGTACTGGACGGAGGTCATGTCTGAAGAGTGTGTGGGAAACAGAAAAGAGAGAGCTTTAAGGTGGTCTAGGTAGTTCATGGAAGATGTACCTTTAGATATCTTATGGAGGAAATGTTGAGGTCTCTCAAGTTGGATCATATTCTTAGACAGGTACATACCATGCTAGCACTATACTGTATTATGAACCTGGTGAGGAAAGAGTAGAGAGAGAATAACTTCCTTAGATATTGAAGAAATACCCGTGTTGATTAGTCTGGAAAGTTAAAATGATTTCAAACAGTACAGGGTAAATAAGTTGTGTTATTTTATTATTTTACAAAAATTAATTTTGAAATGATTACTATGAACGAGGTTGTTGGTGAAAGTAATGTGTATTCAAATGCATTTTCTCTGAATTAAAGTAAGCAACTAAAATGCATGAAAATATTTTTAGTGAAAGTGTATTATAGGATTGCTGAATGGTGTGTTTAAAATTTTTAGTGAAAGTGCAGTTTGTCAGAGATTGCAAAATGTTTCAGAGCAGATAATTTTCCTTTTTCTTGGTATCATGTGATCTTGCAGTTGATATGGTTGTTATATGAGTGTGCATGTGTATGGGGGAGTCAGGAGGGTCTACCACTCTGCAAAAAATACTTGAGTTTTTTTCACTTGTGAATTGGTTTATTTTTTACTTTTTTTTGTTCAATAGAATAGACTTTGGACATAGCAAACACTGATAATTTACCATAAACTCAAGCATATAAATCTCTATCTATCTATCTATCTATCTATCTATCTATCTATCTATCTATCTATCTATACATATATATCTACATCTAATCTATCTATCTATACTGTAGTATTGTAGCAAAATATGGTGTGTGTGTGTGTGTGTGTGTGTGTGTGTGTGTGTATGTATAAGTGGGTGTTTTGACATACATATATATATATATATATATATAATACACACACACACACACACACACACACACACACACACACACACACACAATTTATATATATATATATATATATATATATATATATATATATATGGATTCACTTTATATCCTCGAAATACTGAAATATCAAAATTCAGTATTTCGAAGCTATAAAGTCGAATTTTTAAAACCAAGAAAACTCAGATCTGCAAAATTTAAAATCTCGCACATCAGAGATTTTGAATTTCAAACTTCTACTACACGCACGCGCACACACACACACACACACACACACACACCATCCTCTCCACACACAAACAAAAGCTCTCTAATACATAAAAGCAGGGGGGCAAGCCCCCATATACCCCCATGTAAGGGGCTGCACCCCCCACACACCCCCACTTAAATATTCTCACGCCGAGGTCGTACTAAAGATAAACACATGCAAAACACCACCACACAAGCTACATTCTCCTTGCACACATACATCACAGCAACAAAACACACTGACACACACCACAGCCCCTACCCAAAACCCTTAACACACACATCTGAATCCATAACCACAGCAAAACCTCAGAAGCGCAAAATTCAAAACTGCCGGTATTACATTTTTTGAATTTTGAGCTTCTGAGCTTTCGATATTTTGCTGATTCAGGCTGATTCAGTCAAATGTGCATTAAATCAAATTACATGGACCTATATGTATATATGTGTGTGTGTGTGTGTGTCTGTGTCTGTGTGTGTGGGCACATGTGTGCATGCAGGTGTATTCTGATCATTACAAGTAGCATTCTATCTTCTCTTGTTTTCTTGCATTTCCATAATGTTGCACATATTGCTACTTTTATCACTTCTTCTTGATGATAACATTGTTTTCCACAGTTCTGGTCATGATCATGTCGATTTCTTTACATTTTTGTTACTTGAACTATTTTCTGTAGAACTCCAATGGAAATGGGACATGTCCAGATGGACTTTCCTCATTAACAAATACAAATAAACATATCCAAAATATATATATCAATGGACAGACAGAAAAATAACTATGTGTCAGCTATATAGCTGGATGCATTGATCGAGTAATTCGATGAATATTTTTGTTAAGAGAAGTTATAGATGTACATCACAAAAAATACAGTAACTGGACAATTTTCTGTTAATAATTTATCTGTCTGACTTTGCTAAGCTGGTGGGTGAACTAGTCCAGTGACCCTATTAAACTATAGCCCAGACACTTAGGAATTGCAGAAATATAGAAAATGAACAATTACAGAAACAGAGAACATTATACAAACACTGTAATGTAAAAATGTAATATTTAGCTGAGTATAAAGAAAAAATATGTGTGTGGAGTGGGGGGATGGGGCCAACAGTTTACAACTATTCAGTTCCAATGGAGTTTTGCAATTGCTACAAAGTTCCATAGATTTAGAAAAGCCTTAACCTGTAATATACCCATATAGGTCAGAGAAGAGTTAGATTAAGTTACAAATAAAGAATGCTGTGATGTCCATGCAGTGGCTCAGTAATCAAGGAGCCTCAATCCTCAGTAATAGCACAGTGAGAGCATACACATTTGGAAGGATAACAAGTACACACACAGAAAAAGTACAATTTCCCTTAAGAGCACACAGAGATCACAGTCAGTCTGGGGTTGGTTTCTCCATTTGTCTCCAGATCCCTGATAAGACTGACCACTGGCACAACTATAGAGTGGAGTCCTTAGCCAGGGTTCCAGGCCAAGTCCTCCAAGCACTCACTCTGTCCAACCAGTCCTTCATATCCCTGCCCAAATAGCTGACACACGCACTCACTTTGAGGTATGATTTATATACAAACACAGAGACACTCCTGGGAAAGGCTGGCACAGGTTCACCAGGTATGCCCCTTCTGCCCAGGCGATACGGTAGTAATCCATTTCCACCAGAACTCCTACTTATCACCTACTATAAGGCCCTTCCCAAAGAGTGACCAGTTTTACTGTGCAATAATACTGTTATCCAATTAATAGGTGTGACCAGAACTTTTAAGGGTATTGGAGTGGCTTAGCACAGTATCACTAAATACATGCAAGTACTCTAGAGCTTAAATTATCTCTACACAAAACAGCCACAGTTGAAAGGTTTAAAAATATTTAATAATAAATAATAAAAACACAAGATAAATCTTCTCAATTTAAAACACTGCTAGTCAAGAGTTCAGAAATCACAGAAAACTTTAAAACAATATTGTTGGATAGTCTGACATAAATTTAGAAAACAGCTAGACTAAATCTGACTTAATTCCTATTTAACTCTAAGAGCAATACTATTCTAAATAAACTTATATACATACAGAGCAATGGCAGAGTACTAGTGATGTTGTCAGATCTGAACACAAATCCAAAAATGCCATCTCTTTCTCTCTCAGATCTCTTAAATTGATGATACATCACTGCTGACTCATTTGAGATTACATCATTCTTGACACTTCTCTGGTTCCCAGGCTACCTGTAACTTTAAATTTACATTTCTTAGTTTTCTTAGTAAACTTGTACCTGGCCATGAAGCCATAGCAATAAAAGACATTATACATGTAAAACCTTACAATTAACCCTGGTCTCAAAACAATAAAATGAATTCCTTCATCCAGACATCCTGTCTCCAAGCTTTGAGATCAAACAGTCATAGTCAAGCAGGGTGCACTGTGGTTACATTTTTGAAGTTCAGAACATATGGCACAGTTTTTCTTACATTTAGTTTTCTTACATTTGTAAAACTGCCTGTGGATTATATTAATATTTACAATGACAGAGAATTATCTGCAAAATTCTATCTAGTTGGGCTGGCAGCCTTTCAGTTTTTCACATCCACCCACCCCCCCCTGGAGAACTCAAAATAGTTTTTCAAGTGACCCTTAACATTGCTTGAAAGGGTTAAGTCTATCTGAGGCCACCTTACCCCATTCCCGGTCTTGAGAGCTCATCTACGTTGGCATTGCTAATTCCACTGCTGTGCTGTGCTGCACTGACATATGATATGCTTGCAACCCTAGGCTCCATCTTAGCAACTTGGCATTTTTCTGGCTGGCTCCATGTACCCATGTTAGGGGATTGCGATCTGTATCTACAGTGAATTTTCTTCCATGCAGATAAGGCTGAAGTTTCTGCAGGTCCCACACTATGGCTAGATATTCCTTTTCTACAGCTGCATAGCATTCCTCCCTGGGTTGGAGCCTATGACTGAGATAAACCACTGGGTGCTCTTCTCCCTCTGAAGAAATCTGGCTAAGTACAGCCCCACCCCATGTTTCAAAGCATCCACCTGCACAGCAAATATTTGCTGTAATCTGGACTGGCTAACACGGGGGTCCTCCCAAAGCTTCTCTAAGCTTCGGGAATGCCTGCTCACATGCTGGGGTCCACACTACCTTATCTGGCCTGTTTTTCCTTGTCAGATCAGAGAGGGGAGCAGCTATGGTACTATAACTGGAGGCAAACTTTCTGTAGTACCCTGCTGTCCCTAAGAATGCCCTCACCTACTTTTTGGTAACAGGTGCAGACCATGCCTGAATGGCTTCCACTTTGGCAGGTTCTGGCCTGATTTTATCACTTCCCACTCTATGTCCCAGGTAGGAGACCTCTGCATACCCACCTGACATTTGCTGGGCTTAATGGTCAACCATGCCCTCTGTAGTCCAACCTCCATAACATGCTGAAGATGCTCTTTCCAGGAATGGCTGTAGATGGCAATATCATCTAGGTAAGCAAGGGCGAACTCTATTGCTAGGATATGATCTACCAGCCTCTGGAATGTTGCTGGGGCATTTATCATCCCAAAAGGCATATTGTGAACTCATACAAGCCAAAAGGAGTCAAAAAGGCTTACTTCTCTCTAGCACTGGACGTCAAGGGCATCTGCCAGTAACCCTTGATAGGATCAATGATGGTAAGATATGCAGCTCCACCCAGCTGCTCTAGGGCCTCATCTGTCCTAGGCATGGGGTAAGCATCTGATTTTGTGTGAATATTTAATTTCCTGTAGTCACATCGAACTGGGTGCTGCCATCCTTCTTTGGCACCAGCACCATTGGGGAGGCCCAGGCACTGTTGAACTCTTGAATTACCCCTAGCTCCAACATCTCATGTATCTCCTCCCTCAGAGTCTTTTTGACTCTCTCAGGCACCCTGTAAGGGGCCTTCCTAATAGGCCATTGGGGTCCTGTATCAACCTGATGCTGCACCAGGTGGGTGCTCTCTGGTTTCACAGTGAACATGCCCCCAAACTCCTGTAACACAGCTCAGATTTCTTGAACCTGGGTAGGAGATAGCTGCTGGGACAGTGCTATCCCTTCTTCTGAGGTGTCAGTTCAAGACAAGGGCCTACCTATCATGGTAAGGTTTCATTCTGTTAACATGGTACAATTTGTGCCCCTACCTCCTGCCTAGCAGTTCTACCATGTAGTTAACATCACTTACCTTTCTTACCACCTTGTAGGTTCCCTCCCAAGCTACTTGCAGCTTGTTGTGTCTGACAGTAAAGAGAACCATTACCTGGTGCCCTACAGCATACTCTCTATCTTGAGCATTCCTGTCGTAAAAAAAAAACGTTTCTGTTGTTGGGCTACTGCCAGGTTTTCCTGGGCCAAGCCCATGAGTTCGCAGAACCTTGTCCTGAGGTTTAGGACATACGCCACAACAGAATCCTTGTGAGATTCACACTTACCTTCCCATTCATCATGAATTAAATCTAGAGGTCCTCTCACCCTATGCCCATACAGCAACTCAAAAGGTGAAAAACCTGTGGATTTCTGGGGACCCTCACTATAAGCAAACAGATGGGGAAAATATTTGTCCAACTCCCTCTTAAACTGGTCTGCAAATGCCCATAACATGGACTTGACTGCAGAGTTTAAATTCTTAAAATCATTAATCTGGAGATGGGGTGGACTTTAGGTGCTTCACCCCACAGTAGTTCCACAGCAAGCCAGCAGGTCTGACAAGAAATTGGCACCTCTGTCAGTCAATATTTCTTTTGGGAAACCTACCCTGTTGAAAATCTCTAACAAAGCATTTGCCAGCTTTTCCGCCTCAGTGGAGGACAAAGCCACTGCCTCAGGGTATCTTGTAGCATAATCTAATACCACTAGGATATACTTTTTCACTGTGGAGCTTGGGGTACTCTGAGGTCTGACAATATCCATAGCTACCCTCTGAAACGGCTCCTCAATCACAGTCAAAGGCATCAAAGGAGCTCTCACCTTGTCTCCTGCCTTGCCTATCTTTTGGCACTGCTCACAGGTCCTGGAGTATCCTGTTACATTTCTGGAAGTTCCAGGCCAATTGAATTTCTGCATAATACATCACTTTGTATGTTTTAAGCCCATATGACCTGCAAAGGGAATATCATGGGCTATGGCTAGAAGCACCAGATGGTAGGCTTTAGGCACTACCAACTGCTATATTCTTTCACCTTCTAGTTTTTGCTCAGGGGTCCACTCTTCATACAGTAACCATTTGTCCCAGTATACAGATTAACCCTTCCCTTGAGAATCAGGTGCCTCACAAGCTACCAGCCTCAGGCTTTGAAATGTAGGGTCTGAGTGCTGAGTTTGTCTCAACTCTCTATTAGTAACCCTTACCAGCTCCCCTTCCACAGGAAGTTTGGCATCCTCTGACAGTGGTGCCTCACTGTCAGCCTGGGTACTACTACTCACCTATGCCCTTGCAGTCACTCTGTCCAAGGGACCATCAGTACCCACAAGCAGCTGTGGCTCACCTTCAGTCTCACTGCTATAGTGTAGCTCCCTCCCTGAAGTAACTACCTCACCAGTCCTGGCTCCAAGTGTGCAGTCTGTCTGGGAGTCCTCCAGGCTACCAGACCCACATGTTTGTCTCTGAGCCTGACTGCATGCAACTGCATGAACACATGGTACGGCATTATCAAAATCATTCCCTATCAGGGCATCTACAGGGATATCCTCAAACACACCTACTTGCTGGCTTCCTTTTCCACCCTCCTGGTCAAGGTGAACTATAGCCAAAGGTATTTGGAATGGGGTCCCTCCTAAAGCTCTGACTGGAGTGGACTGCCCAAGCAAGTAGTGATCCTCTGTAACCATTGCAGGTTTCACAATGGTTATGTCAGAGGCTGTGTCTCTTTTAGCAATGGCCTCCTTGCCATTCACTATGGTAGGATATAACCTCTGTTGGTACTTCGGTACCCTTGTTGACTCAAAACAACCTACTATTGGCATTTTGCCTTTCCCACTTACTGGCTCTCTCATCTTTTCTTCCCCACCTTGCCTCCTTGGACATCTATATGTCACATGGCCCCACTGGTTGCATTCAAAACATTTAGCCTTAGGTCCTGTATGTATAGCTGGACTAATGGCTTCCCCTGCTACTGTCAGAGTCTGTTGGGGCAGTCTGGGCTGCCCACCATGGGTTCCTTTAGACTCATGAACAGTAATGGGGGTCTTTTCCTTTGCAGGGATGCCCTACTTGCTAGGTATAGGTCTCCATTCTTCCCCAACTCATCTGAAGTAGCACATTGTCTATCAGCTAACCAGATCCTCATGTTCTCGGGCAAAGTGTTAAGGGCTTGTTCCCTCACCAAAATGTCTCCCAGCCCTTCAGAGGTGGTGACCTGACATCCACTCGCCCACCTATGAAAATAAGTACTCATTTCAGCAACATATTCACACAGACTTCCATCTGCCTTGCGTCTGTGCTCACAAAATGTTTTCCTATAAGCTTCAGGTGTTAGCTTAAAAAATCTAGCAAGCAATACTTAACAGCAGTAACATCAAAAAAGTCGCAATCAGGTCATTTAGAAAGTACATTTACAGCTTTACAATGGAATAAGGGGGTTAGCAACCTTACCCACAGCCTTTGGTCAGCATCATACTTTTTACATACCCTCTCAAACATGTGAATGAAACTATCAAAATTATCCCACTCTGTAAACTGCAGAAGAAATTTACTGACCTTTTGTGCTTCTGGGGTCTAGGTACTCCCTTAAACATTACCTCCATGACTCTGGTGAAGAGTCAGCATCTCCTTTTCGTGCTGCCTCTGCCTCTTCATCTCCTCAGCTTCCATTTCCAAATGCCTGGCCTCCAACTAAAGTCTCTTTAGCTCCAGATGGATTTTTAAGTCCTCTGCAGAAAGGTTCAGCAGTCTATTCCCTGAATGTTGTACATCTCCATGGCTAGTCTGATCATCCTCCTGATTGCTGTTTTCTGATGCAGCTGTGACCAAAACTGCAATCATGTCTGCCTTAGTCAGATTTCCATTCACCAGTCTCATAGCCTAGCACATCTCAGCCAAATGCCTCCTTGTCCGCTTGCCATACTCCATTGATAACATGCTTGCCTGCTTTCCCTGACTAACTATCCTAACAAAAGAAATAAAGCAATTGTGATCTGAACTATGAATTTTCACTGTGTGGCTGATGTAGAGTACAAAAAACACCTTCAGTGATCACTGTCCACAAGCTACATGAATTCACTATCCACACCACTACAAGCCAGTTAGTATGTGATGTGGCTAACGCATCACTATCAAACCATATTTGATGTGGCTATCCCACCACTGCCAAGCAATTCATATGTGACACCCGTGCACTGTCCCAGTAATCAAGGAGTCTCAATCCTCACCACTAGCAGCAGTGAGGGGCATGAATATTGGGAAGGATAACAATTACACACACAGTAAAGTACAATTTCCCTTAAGAGCATACAGAGATCACAGTCAGTCTAGGGTTGGTTTCTCCCTTTCTCTCCAGATCCCCAGTAAGACTCCCCACTGGCACAGCTATAGAGTGGAGTCCTTAGCTAGGGTTCCAAGCTAAGTCCTCCCTACACTCCCTCTGTCCAAGCAGTGCTTCATGTCTCTGCCCAAGTAGCTCACACACACACACACACACACACACACACACACACACACACACACACACACACACACACACACACACGCACATGCACACACACACACTTTGAGATATGATTTATTTACAAACACACAGACACTCCTGGGGAAGGCTGGCACAGGTTCACTAGGTATACCCCTTCTGCCCAGGCTATATGGTAGTAATCCACTGCCACCAGAACCATTACTCATCAGCTACTATAAGGCCCTTCCCAAACGGTGACCAATTTCGCTGTGCAAATAATACTGTTATCCAATGAGTAAGTGGGACCAGAACTTTTAAAGCTATTGGTGTGGCTTAGCACAGTATCACTAAATACATGCAAGTACTCTAGAGCTTAAATTATCTCTACACAAAACAGCCACAGTTGCAAGGTTTAAAAATATTTAATAATAAATAATAAAAACACAATACAAATCTCCTCAATTCAACACAGTGCTAATCAAGAGTTCAGAAATCACAGGAAACTTTAAATGATATTGTTGAATAGCCTGACATAAATGTAGAAAACAGCTAGACTAAATCTGACTAAATTTCTAACTCTAAGAACAATGATGTGCTATATTAACTTATATACATACACAGCAAAGGCAGAGTGTTGGTGATGTTGTCAGTTCTGAAGACAATTGCAAAAATGTCATGTATTTCATTCTGAGATCTCTTAAACTGATAATACATCACTGCTGACTCATTTTAGATTGCATCATTCTTGACACTTCTCTGGTTCCCAGGCTACCAGGAACTCTAAATTTACATTTCTTAGTTTTCTTAGTATGCTTGCACCTGGCCATGAAGCCATAGCAATAAAACAAATTATACATGTAAAACCTCGCAGTTATCACTGGTCTCAAAACAATAGAATGAATTCCTTCATCCAGACACCCTGTCTCCAAGCTTTGAGATCAAACAGTCATAAAATGCTTTACTTTACCAGGTTTCTTCAAGCAGGGCACACTGTGGTTACCTTTTTGAAGTTCAGAACATATAACATAGTTTTTATTACATTTAGTTATCTTACATTTGTAAAACAGCCTGTGGATTATATTAATATTTAGAATGACATAGAATTATCTACAAAATTCTATTTAGCTGGGCTGGCATCCTTTCAGTTTTTCACAGATCTCTATTAACTAATATTATGGAAGCAGTTTACAGTTTTACTCCATTTTCAACAGGCTATATATATTTTTTAATATCTAGTGTACCTAGGAAAAGGAAGCACCTTATTTGCTAATGCTTGTTGATTGCCACCTGGGACATGTGTTTAGAATAAAATGGCTGAATTGACATGAAACTTTACTGAAGAAAATCAATGCCCTGCATAGCTGCAGATATGGCTGTCCCTTCATGTCACATGTCTTTAAATACATATAGATCACTACACATGTAGCACTGCAAACAATCCATAAAACAAGGTATATTTTTTAAAAATGGTCCAGTGATTAGAAAATACTGAAACCAGCTGGGATGGCTCAATCAACGAGTCATAAATTTCTCAATCCATATTTTCCATCACGAGTCATTATATAAATATCTATATCAAATATATTGGCAGAAAACTCCTGGGAGAACATTGTTGGCATTTTTCAAGTATCCACAGTGTGCATTCTAAGGGGTATTGCTTTCCATTCAAGGAACTTATAATAATGTTTGTCTATCTATAAATAAAAACAAATATTAAAACAACCAACCAACCCAAAAAAAGCAGCAATTGCATTCCTGTTTTTCAGCAAAATTAGAATTTGAGAGGGCACTTAAAGTTTGTACATGTTGAAATTCTGTTTGTGTCACGACTTTGAGTAAATCCTTATGTCTATCCATATGTCTACATCTACAATTAAGGCTTTAGACATTACCAGACACTGTCTGCTAAAAGAAAATGAATATTCTGGGGAATAAAATTGGACAACACATTCACTGCTACTGAGTTTGCATGATTCCTATTTTAGGGATATGTGAAAAAAGTTTGTAAGATAAAGAGCAGTCTGAACTTCATCATGTACAAAGAGCAGTCTGAACTTCATCATGTACAAGAGGAGTAATGAGGATATCAGTTATTTGAATAAGGACATACTTTTATCTGGTCCAGACATGCTCTTTCTGCTTCAGTTTACTATTCTGCTCTTTGAAGGTAGCCATAATAGACTCAAGTTAGTAAAAGTGCACTAAGAGAGAAATATGTTCCATATTATATCTGCATCCCTGTTTGAAGGAATTCAATGTTTTTGAATTTTATAGCAGGAGCTGATTCTACTCTGACTCTGGAACAATTTAGGTAATGGGTATACCCTTACGCAGAAAATGCAAACTGCTTTTATACATATATTTACACACACACGCACACACACACACACATATAATATATATATATATATATATATATATATATATATATATATATATATATATATATATTGTTGCATGTTCAGTTAACTCCAAGAAATCTTTCAAGATAACATCTTTATAAGAAGAGCAACCACTTGTTACTACCCAAAACAATGAACCAGGGGTAAAAAACAACTAAACGCTGCTGATGCTTTCTTTAATCACATCAGCTTTTAAAAATAACTTTGCCCTTTTGGAGCACAGGGATCTCTTCACGTGATGCACATGTGAATTTTTATCTTCTTAAAGCAACATACACTGATTAATAGATGAACTAAGCAAAGTACTTGTGCTACATGGTGCTGAGCAATACAATGTTTAAAGCACGTTCAAAGGCTGTATAATACAGGGAGTTTCAAATTTCCTGTAGCACTTTAACATCTCCCCCATAAATGAATCAAAATGGTCATAAATGAGCTACAAACTTCTCAGTTTAAAAACATTCTAACTAGAGTCAGTCTACTAAAAACAGTAGATTTGCAAACTGTTATACTTGATCTAGTACTTAGTTTTTGTATTGAAATAGTATCACTAAGGTTACAAAATAAGAAAATGAGTGACATATTACATGCCTTTAATTTACCTTCTATGAAACAGAATGCACTGATTGATGTCACTGTACCTGACACCATGTTTCCTTTTGTAATGCAAAACAACCTCATTGTTCATTGTTTAATTTAAACTTGAATATGACATTACTTTGAATTTAAAAAATCCACCTATTTTCACACCACAGCAACTTGTTACAGATATCATCATTGGTAGCATGTTTAAAAAATCTGTCAACAACAGAGTCATTGAAAAGTACACTTTGCACTAGAATGATTAATGTGCTTTTACTGTGCATTAGTAATTTTTCCTGTTCTGATATCAGATGACACTTTTAAAATTCTTGTGTGTCCTTTTATAAGTATGTTATCCAAGAAATCTGATTTTATTTGTTTAGGAGAGTGCATTCTTACACCTTGAACAGCAACGTTGGTCAATCATGTGAAATACCCTTGTGAAAACTGTCAACAATGTGATTTTACTAAAGAAAACAATGATTAAAGAAACAAACTTTACTGTGTGCATGGCATATCTGAAGAACAGCAATTTCCATTTCTGTCAACAGACCTCCTCACAATACATCATAAGAACACATAATGCTGGGGTTCAATGAGCACAATACCTAAATATAAGTACAATATGTCAAATGAATTATACTCTTGCCCAGGTACAGTATAGAGTAAAAACCCAATTGTATACCAGAAGCATACTTGTGCACCTGTAATTAAGATATAAAACTGCTTTCTGTAGAGTAAAATAGTTTCCAGAAGTTGTCAAGTCCAGCCTATGGACTAGAGTTTACTGGATATCTCTGTTCAGAAAAAAATGGTGATCAATGTCTGGGATTCACACATTCCAAGAATGTGTAGCACAGAGCTATGCTCACAGGTGGAGATGACCTTGTAATGTTAAACATAGCCTGAATATTTACATTTAAAGCAATTATAGAAGATCACTTAAATCAAATTTACTCAGAGGCAGCTCATGCTATTGGGCTGCAAGACTGCAGCCCCCCCCCCCAGCTGTACAAAAGAAAGAAAAATGAAAAAAACAAAGCAAGTCCTGGAACTCATGCATATGCACTTGTGGCATTTCGTAAGACTGGACTGCTACTGAACCAGTCCGGAGCATACACAGGTATTTGTTTATACTAAGGGTGTGTGTGTTTGTGTGTGTGTGTGTGTGTGTGTGTGTGTGTGTGTGTGTGTGTGTGTGTGTGTGTGAAATGCCCCATTAGCTAGAAAAAAGGCAGGAAATATACCTGGTGGCTAGACTCAAACCCTGTACCTTGGGAGTAGGTAGCAAGAGCTTGAATTCCCTATGCACCACCACCTCTGAAACTTTGCCTTATATTTTTGGTCTGTTCCTCCTAAAATCTGCGCTTTTTCTGGATTTTGAATTCCCTAAATAATGGCAGGTATTTGAATTTCAGACTTCATATTCTTCAGAAAGTACATGGTAACACAAATACTTTTATTCTAGCAATTTTCTGTTTATAAGATCAGTATTTGAAATGTGTCCCTATTGTTGGGGCTGTATTCCCCCACTATTGGCTTTGTCCAGGTTTTTTGTGCAACAGGTTGAGAGCTATGGTGAGAATGGAATTCACTAAATATGTTTGAGGGCTGTATTCCCCCATTATTGGCTTTGTGTAGGTGTTTTGTGCTAAGAAGTTGAGAGCTATGGTGAGAACCAAATTCACTAAATGATAGCCATTTAAGTTTCAGTCTACCTGTCTTTGAAGAAGCAGCTGATTTGGCATAGTGGTATGTTGCTGTGACTGTAGTACACAGGGTTCTGGGCCCAAGACTTGGCAGTGAAATGCATGGTGGTAACACAGCATTTTATTCTACCAACTTTCCAAGATTATGCAAGCAATGTTTAAAATGTGCCCTAGTTTTTGGGCTTTTGTCCTCTCCCCCAATAAATTTTGTCTTTTTCCAGATTTCTTGTGCTTGAAAGTTGAGAGATACAGTTAAATGTCGAATGCATTTTACAAGGAGCTGAGAGCTTGAAGAGAAGTTTAGTGCTGCTTATGCTGTGTCTGCTTGTGTTGTTTAATAGCACAACAGGTAGTATACTTTCTTTTGATGCAGAAGACTGTGGGTTCTACTCCTACAGTATATAGATGCATTACTAATACTGTACTGTGTTGTAATTTTAAAGGGAGTGGATGCTGCAGTCCTGAGAATGTCCTCTTTGGCAGAGATGTCTAGTAACAATGAACCTGTTATCAGTTTGCCACCCATTCCCTATTGCAATATTACTAGCTTATCATTTTTTAATGTAGCATATGCAATTTATTCCTTGCGCAAAAGTCTCTCAACAGTAATGAGAGTTTTTTCTCTTGTGTGTCTGATGATGTTACTAATGCATATTTCTTATTTGATACAAGTAGTATAGAAACAAAAAGTTAATTTATACCTGTGTTTAATTGTATGGAAATTAGGCAGTTTCAAAATATGTTATTCTGTGGAGCAAGAATTTGTTGAAATTTAAAAAAAGTATTAATATTAGTTACAATCCAACTAAAAATGAATGGGTAGCACTGCAAGCATTGGGAAGAAATTCAGATTTGATATTCAAACCTGCAGATAAAGGTAACAAACTAGTTTTGTTACATATTTCCCAATATTTGGAGATGTGCTATAATCATTTAAATGATGTCACAGTATATGAAAAAGTTCAGGGGGGGATGTACGAGCTGGCTATCTCTGAGTATGAACAATTGTTACACAAGGGTATCAGGTTAGGGTACCTGACTGAAGACAATGTTAAAAGGAAGTTCTGTCATTATAATACTAGTATGGCATATTTTTATTGTGTACCAAAAATTCATAAAAGCATGGTTAATTCATCAGGGCGCCCTATTGTTTCTGGAAGTAATTATTTTTTACACAATACTGGATGTCTTTTACATGAATTAATGTTACCTAAGGTATTATTGTTACCAGCCTACGTGAAAGATGTATCAGATTTTTTCTGTAAAATACAGAACATAGGCTGGAATGACCATATGTATAGGATTGCTCTTGATGTAAAGAGTTTATATACCAATATTTATCATGAATTTGGTCTAGAAGCAGTGAGATTTGTCTTGGGGCAAGGTCCAGCTACTGAATATATAGTGGAAATGTTATATTTTTGTCTTACAAAAATTTTTTTTTTAATTTAGAGGAGAGTTGTTTAGACAAAAACAGGGTACAGCAATGGGGGCAGCTTTTGCCCCCTCATATGGCAACTTAAGTATGGGTCTATTTGAACAAGAATGTATTTACAGAACTTCATTTTTTCAACAATATGTTAAAAACTACAGCAGGTTTATAGATGACTTGATTTTTTGTGTGAAGGAGGGGAAACAAAAATTAATGAATTTATATCAGAGTTGCAAAATAATAGGTTCAACCTCAAATTTGAAGGTATACAAATAGGAAAAAAAGTATCATTCTTAGATGTAGAGGTAGATGTAGCTAAGGGATATCTACATACTAAGATACATAGAAAATTTGAAGATCAAGTTTAAGTACCTGAAGGCTACAAGTTGCCATCTGCCTCATACTATAGAGGCGCTTCCTACTGGAGAGTTCATAAGGTTGTATAGATTATGTAATGATACAGAAGAATTAAGACAGGAAATTTATAATATGTATAATATGTTCTACTCAAGAGGGTATAGCCAGCAAATAATAGATAAGGCTTATTATAAAACTAGTCAGATTAATACACAATAATGCAAGAAAAATATAATAAGGTATGATGGTAATGAAAAAAAAAATAATTCAGAGATTTATCTTATTACATTATATAGTGTTTTTAGTGATAGTTATAGCCATGGTGAAATATTATTGGAATTTTTTTTAAAAATCCAAGGAAACAAGAGAATGCTTACCAGTGAATTTGAAATTCTCTTATAAAGTAGGGAGAAATAAAGTTTTTTAGTTAAAGTTATAGTGATTAAATCAGAATTTAAATTTTGATAAACTGAGAACAGTTGGTACTGAAATCTGTGGTAAATGCAAGGCATGTAAGTATATAGTTACAGGGTTTGACAATATAAATGGTATAAAATTTAATGGGAAAGCAAGTTTTAGATGTGATACAGAGGGCATTATCTATGCACTTAAATGCCCCTGTAATAAGTTTTATATTGGTGAAACAAAAAGGCCTTTTAAAGTCAGATTGCTTGAACACATCAGAGACATTAAAAATGTTAAAATGTCTAGCTCAGTAGCAGAGCATTTTTATTATGAACATCAGAGTCAGTCTCATGGGTAAGTAGGTACAATATTAAAGAAAGTTGTAAATAATTATTTGTATAAAAGCATTAAAAATGTTTTATTGTTAAAGAAGCAGTTTATATTTTAAAATGTGATACTTTGGTACCACAAGGAATGAATGTAGATTTTAATTGGAGAGTTTTGCTTTAAATCTTGTAAGTAATTAAATAATAGGAGTCTTGAATAATTGATTGAATAACTGTATTATAAATATGGAGTGCGAAGTTTGTTCAGTATTCTCCTGTGAAGGCATTAGCCAAGATGTCAGATGAATAAATGCTGTACTTCTTTTTGGGTCACTGGTTTGGGGTTCTTACTTTATTTGTAGATGAAACAATGAAATATAAAGTTGTGTGCTAGCAGCAACCTCTAGATTAATTACAGATCTCTTTAATGTGGAATTATTTAGATGACTTTTACTTCTGCAGAGATTGTGCATATTTACTGATACTGGTGGATTGTAGAAGTTTGAGTAGACTTTTATGATGGAAATGTCCTGAATTGGGCAGTTTTGTCATTATTGGTGCATGCATTTTGTTTCATTGTTTACTGGAAACATGCTCAAAACAAATTTAAAATGTCCTCTAACAACTGTACTGTATTATGCAAGGAATATAATTTAATACAATCAGGAAGGTGTATCAAGAACACATGTATGTTTCCTGTGCAAGGGGTCTATGATTTGAAAACAGCCCAAAGTTAATCTTTATCTGCCACTGGCCAGATGTATTTTCTTTGAATGTGGGTTTCAATGTTGTTTCAATGAATGTGAGTTTCAAGGGCAGAGAAGTTTTAATGCTAAGTCTATTTTCATTGTGGAAGTTCATTGCTTTGTTGTTTGAAGTCTATTAGTGTTTGTGCTGTAAAATGTAAAAAAACTTTTAAATGAAATCCAAATCATCATAGAAATAAAGCAGTATGCATATTACAGTGTATTTATGATAAATGGGGCGAAATAGCAAAGTAAGGGGGAAGCCCCATTCGACCATGATTTTGTGAGAACGGAAGGGTGGCAAACTCAGCCCCGGTTGAACTATACCTCTCAAATGTCCAGATCTTTGCAGAATAAATAGAATATTGCTTCTTATTTTTGGTTTGTTCCTCATAACATTTGTGGTTTTCTGGCAAATCATTTAGGAATGAAGTCACTAAATAATGACAGACATTGAGTTTCAGACTTCATACTCTTAAGAAAAATGCATGCTAAACAAGACCTGTTATTCTGTCAACTGTCTAAGTTTATACAAGTGCAATTTTTAGTACTGTTTGTATGTTCCACCAATATATTTGGCCTTGTCCAGATTTCCTGCATTAAGAGGATGAGCGGTATGAGCAAATAAATCACTTTATGAATTAGGTATATCCAAACCTCTCAACTGCCCCTGATTTTACCTCAGAATGTTGCTCTCCCCCTAATAATCCCTCCACAAAATTGCAAATTTGGAAGAAAACGTGGAGGGTTTACAATTAATAAATAATTGCAACGATCAAAGTAATAGATTACTTTTAATTTCAGGCATGCATGTAGATTCTCTTATTTTGTCAGCTGCTCAAGTTAAAAGTACTAATATTAAAAAGTGTCCCTTCTTTGACAGGTTCCCAGCTGTATTGAGTGGGTATTTTATATTTTTGCATCACATTTTGTCAGTTTTTCATAAAATTGTGGTTTTCTGGCAAATTAATTGCAAATCATTAAAGACTGAAGGTAGAAAATAATGACAGATTTTATGCCCTTCAGAAAATTCATATTAATGCAAGACTTTTCCATTATCTTTCTACGTTTATAAGAGCAATATTTAAAACTTGTCCTTATTTTTGGGCCTTTGTCCCACTTCTATTTATGGCTTTGTCCAGATTTCTTGCTCTGAAGTTGAGAGGTATGACAAATGTGTCAGGGCCATCACCGTCAGCCAGAGACATTTCAAATTGTGACATACTTGTTGTACCCCACTCCCCCATGTAGTGACTCTGGATGTGTCCAACCAAGGCAAGGAGCAGTTATGCAGTGTAAGTGTGCAGAGTATCCTCCCATCCAAGGTAGACACAAGTACTAAGTGACTTTTCATCTGTCCTTGATTTTGCAGAATGTTCTGTTTTTCTGTCATATTTTTATACTGTTGATTTATGCTTCTTTTTATTCAGAAAATGCATGTTGTTGCAGAGCCTGTTGCTCTGTGTTGAAGTAGCAATGCTTTAATGACCATCAGGTAAGCTTGTCTGAGACTGTAAGATGCAAGTAAGCTTTAATAAGCATACTGTTAAAGAATTACCAGCATTGAAAGACTTTTTGTTGTTGCCATCTGGAGAATATTTAAATAACTAGATTCCGTATAAGCCTTGGGTATTGAAATGCATATGACAGTATTTGTAATAAAGGACAGGGTTACAGTATTTTCAGAAGCTCATTACATTTGTTGGAGACTTGCAGTCATCTTTGCAGGCTTTGCCTGTAAACTAAACAGAATGCCAATCTATCATGTGTGGTCCATAACCTATGCAGTAATCCTTTAAGCAATTTATCTTGAGCTTGTTTCTTGTTTGCTGTTCATTTTTTACTTTGATCATGTTTTCCCCATGAAACAAGTAGATAGTTGTTGTCAGGCAGCAGGTTTTTTTTGGCTAAGAAACATTTTTACAAGTAGGGGTATCACAGAGATTGCTACTTTCAGCATGTTACTTGGTACTTTTATAAAGCTGCATATAAATTATAATTAGAACTGCAATGCAAGGAGAAGTGATTTGAGTTGCGTGCTGCTTGTTTTTTATACTTGATTTTGACTGGCATTCCAGTAATGTACTTAAAAAGTAATTTCTTTTTTCATGCCTCACAACCTTTTTGGTTCCATCTAGATATTAAGTAAGCTGTTATGTAGCCAATGCATTGAAATATTATTTTTCTTCTACACTTCATTTTGTCTTGATTGGACTCTCATAATGATGGTTTGGCACACAGGGCAGCGTGGTTAATTAAAGTCCCAGTTTTTGCAGTTTTTAGCATAGCCCCATCCCTTTCTAGTTGGTCAGACCCCTTCCCATTGGCCCCACCTATTCAGCTGTCTCCTCCTGCCCCGCTTTGATTTGAAGCTACCAACTGCCACTGAATTTACTGTAATGAATCACAGTGTTCAAATGCAAGACTACATCCAACATAACTTGACAGTCTAGTAACAATTAACAAATACACATCATTATGGATTAGGGAACTATTCTCAGTGATGTCATGTACTTATGAATTCAAATCTATGCAATCAGCTTCAATTGGAAAAAGCTATCTGATTATAGAAAAAAAACTAAGTACGTATCAAAGTAACATATTTATGCTACTGTTCCTTGTGGTTGCTGACAAAACTATGGATGCCTCAGAATTTTTTCCAGTAGTTTATTTGTGACAGGCACAACCAGGGTCAAACAAATGTGTATGGTGGTATATTGGTGATTCCCTGAAGTGTGTTTTCTGGGAATTACCCTGTTGTGAAACAGTACATCATTTAATTATTTGTGGTGAATAAATGTCTGTGTTTCCTGTTACTGCCCTACCTGTTTGGAAAATAGATTTGTTCAATGTCACTCTGTCATCGAGTTAAGTAGTTTACATGAGTCTCTGTGTATATAAGATAACAGTTAAGAACAGTTAATGGTTGAGTAACAAGAAATAATTCTAAGAAAATACCTAAGTGAATTACTTATAACTTTGACTTAAGAAGCAAGAAAAGGCATAGATTCATTTTAATTCTGCTGGTGCAAAGCATAATGACTGTAAACCTGGTATGTAGCTGCAAGTTAAATTGTTTTATATGTTATCAAGAATTTCATGAGATTCTTGGAGAGAGAGAAAATAACTTAAATTGTCCCAGCTCCTTTCAATAATCCACACTGATACCAAAAGTCATTTGACAATCTTTATTAAATTCAACAAAAGCTGATATCTTCATTCAGATAAACATAACAAGTTAACTAAAAACATGACATTCTTCGTAGCATCCATCAGGGCAGCATACCCACTCACCCTGTCTGAATCATCCCTCAAGACAGCATACCTGCTCACCCTGTCCGAATCATTGATCAGGGCAGAGTACCCACCTACCCTGTCCGAATAAGCATCGGCCATACTCCTTCACTTATTCTTAGCAGCTCACTTTGATCCCAAAACTCAATAACATCAACACCATCACCAAGAGGGGGAACAAAATAGGACAATCCTGTCCCTCTTCTCCACCCAATATCCACCTGATAATTCAACCAAATATATTCCAAATAAAGAATGGGAGAGAGGGGTGTCTCAAACTCAAGCCAAAATGTGACACTACTTCCCCTACTACAAAAATGTAAAAGTTAAGCCCCACACTAAGTCTACCTCACTTCCACTATTTCACCACAACAATTAATCCATCACCACCCAAAGCCTAACTAATCCATGACTATCACTAGATTTAGCCCTTCTATCTCTCTATAGACTCACCCTCCATTTCACTTATCTGACCTTTCTAAAGATGGCCCTGGATAAATTGGTTTGTCCCAAACCTCATTTGTTGATGTACTGTACTTTAACTGGTTAAGAACAAATGCATTAAATAGAAGCCAAAGGAAAGAGTGAGTTAGAAAAAGCAGTTAAATTTAAAATTCTTTCTATAATTATTTACTATAACAATGTGGCAGATTTCTAAGTTATGTGTATTTGTAAAATATTTATAATTATTGCATTAGTTATAGATGTAGCAAGTGAAAATAAAGAAACAGTTACATTTTATTTAAATTTGAATAAACAAATCTAGTCAAAATAATAAGTTCCACTTTGGTAATACAGAAACAGCTAACAAAAATATTAGCAAGTGAGTATAGTCTGTCTATCCCTGTCTAGATTTGGCATGTAAACATATTTTTGAAAAATTTTAGATCAATAGCAACACCTCTTGCATAACTACAAATGCTCATTGCTGCTGTTGTTGTTTGTCTTTCGGCTTTTCCCGTTTAGGGATCGTCACAGTGGAACTCTGGTCCGCTAATAATCGGCAATAGATTTTTAGATGTCCAAAATTACAACTGACAAATATTATTTATCTAATAAATTTGCCTCTTTCTCAGAAAAAAAAATAAAGACAAAGATGTTTGGTGTGCTGCCTTGCTTGACCAAAAAGGCTTTCATGTTCAAATGGAAAATGACTCATGAGAGCAAACCTATAGACTTAGAAACAAGTAAAGATATCAATTAATATTTTTGGTGGGACAGAAGTACGAATCTTTTTAATTTCCTCTGGGCAACATAGTTTTCTATTTGATATTGTCAGATATTATTTATACTCTATTTTTGTTAGTATATTGTTAAATAAGCTGGAACTTCCAATGAGTGACCACTCAAACCTCTTAAATCAGAGGCACATAGGATATATGCAAATCACCCTTATGAACAATTTCAGGCCAATAAAGCCAAACCCCACTAGCTGTGGATGGTATTTCAGTGTGACCTTCTCACTTATTGTTTTAGTTTGTTAGTTGGTGTATTTTGCAGTCACCCTAATGATAATGGACATCAGCTGGCTATAACAGCCCTGTGTTTCTTATGCTTAGTCATACACTTTGCTTGTGCTGTGCTTATGTCATAACAATGCCGAAATATGCATATCCACAGCTAGTGGGGTTTGGCTTTATTGGCCTGAAAGATTTCCATTAAAATGACAAAACAAG
Organism: Protopterus annectens; assembly: GCF_019279795.1. Lineage (NCBI taxonomy): Eukaryota > Metazoa > Chordata > Ceratodontiformes > Protopteridae > Protopterus > Protopterus annectens. The sequence goes on from NC_056730.1 coordinate 782,356,532, forward strand.
TTATGGGCATTCAGAATCGCCAATTAGCTGAAACACCTGGTGTTTATAAGGGTCATTTACATATATCCCATGTGCCTCTGATTGAAGAGGTTTGAGAGGTCACTCATTGGAAGTTCCAGCTTGGCTGGCAGTTTTCATTTAGTTTTTACAGTTTGGCTTTTCAGTGTGACCTTCTCACTTATTGTTTTATATTGCTAAATGCAGTCATAGTGATAGGTATTTGATATGAGTACTTGTTAAATTTGCAAAGGTGAAAAAGGAAAGCAATTAAAAAAAAAAACAAGAAAAGAGTAGGGGTTCAGCAAAGACATTCAAGTATATAAAACAAGATGTCTTTTTATTTTAATATAACATCACAAAACCATAATAGAATGCAGCCACCTTATAAGTGTAATACTTTACTTTATAATCTGTAATGTATCAATCCAGATTTTTAATAATGAAAATAATAATCAGTTTGAATCATTCACCTGAAACCTGCAGGCCAGTTACATTAAATGGAAACTAATTACGTTCTCATGTTTTTCAGATTAACCAGGGATTTTAGTAAATAAACAAATATTGCCCATTTTTATTGGTCAATATGAATCCATATGATATAAATGTAATAGAATGCACTTTTTGCAGCCTAAATATTGTTGTTGTTAGTAGCAATATTTCACAAATAGGTCTTCAAATGTCTCTGAGGGAAGAATAACTTTTATCACATTCTTTATTAATTTTCATGTTAGACACCTTTTTGAAACTAAGTTCAATAAAATGCAGTCACTCATGATGTATTTTAGAGCAGGATAAGATCAATAAATGACCAGTACTTTACTCCTGACATTTACCAAATATCCATATCTATTTGTCACATTTAAAGAAGCTGATAAGGCACATTAAGTTGATACAAAATCAACATTTCCAAACTTATTCATTTATTAATTACAGCACATGCATAAAGGAATCAGTAGAATGGCTAGTTTCTCCAAAAAAGAAATAGCAGACTTAGGATGGCAATATTAATAGAATATAACAACATGGAATACAGGATGCTTAGTAAATGCACTTGATAAATTTACTACAAAATGGGAAGGAATGCTGATCTAATTCATGTGACCATAAGCACTGTAAAATAATTACTGAGGCTTTTATTTTAGTTGCAAAACTCTGTGCAACATAGTGCCTGCAGAAATATCAGCAGTCTAACATGCAAATTAAATTTTCAATAAATTCTTGTGGACTGCGGTTTACCTGAAATGTCTTGGAATAAAATATGTTTCACTACAAAACTGTTCATTATCAAGTCCAGTGCTGTATATGTTTGCTTAACATATAACACATTTTAAAAATGAAAGGTATGTTCCTACTATTGTAAGATATTTTATAAATAATACTAAGGTAACCAAGACATTCAGCATTCTACCTGAACTTAATTAGCAAATATAAACCAGTATATGCAGTCCAAGATAAGAATTGGCCATACTAAAAGTATAAATCTGGCTAAGTCATAATAATTTTCTAAATACAATGCCAATAGAGCAAACAAGAAATGGGCTTACTTATATGAATATTATCTGGTTGTGCTGGTACAATTAAAAAGAAAGAAAAAATAAGTTGGATAAGTTGAAATATTATAAAATTGTTAATGACTTTATTAACCATGCACCTAGGTATCAGAGATTATGCATCACTTTTTTATTTATTTTTTTCCATCTGAACTGTTAAATACTGAGCTTCCTCTTTATCAAGCATTGGAATGTCTAACATTTCCATAAATGCTATGAATTGCGTCTCTGTACAATTTTCTCATTCCTCTGTTCTATATAAATTTTCATAAAATTGGTAAAAAGTCTCTATTTCTACAGGATTCTTTGCCATTTTATCTTGTCATAATCTATAAGTTTTGTCAATACCTTTCTATTATGTCAGTTCCTTTCATGTTTGTCATATTTTGTATGTGTGTATTATCTGATAAAATTATTACACACAAAGCTTTCATCTAAATATACATGCTGCTGTGGTATATCTCATTTCTGTTCAAACTAGCTAGCCAACCTACCTCAATAATTGTTTCTTGGACACTAGTATGTAAATTTCCTCTGAGCAGCTACTGCTGATATAACATTGTTCATACCAAATCTTTCAGATATTTATACACGACTCTACCTCATCTTGTTATAGCATCTCTTTTGAGGACAAATGATACATCTTCACTTCTACATACTAAATTCACCACACAAAAAAAAAAAAAAAGCTGAACTACTAGTTTGATAACCATAGTCAAGGATATTATATATCTAGGCCAAAGTGAACTCTTACTGCCAAAAATCTACAACTAATACCCATTTTCTCTTCTAGCACAATTGATACCTATTCCCATAGCAAAATAATTTCTTCCTTTTCCCATTGCCCCTGATATTCTGCAGAATGTTTAGGCTGAAATCCTTCTTTTACCAAGTTCATATGTTCATCTCTATCTAAATGCACCTCATATAACATTGCAATTTGCATCCTACTTCTCCTAATGTAATTCAATACTCTCTCTGGGGTTTTTTCTGTGCCTATAAGGCCATTTACATTTCATGTAAAAATTGCAGTGCAGGCATTCTGTCAATATACCTCTTTCTTATAATGCATCACATCGATAGTTGCACATTCCTCCAACTTGCAGCTTACATATACATTCTAATATTTGCAAACAAATCTTTTATACAGTGTTAGTTTTGCACTTTTGCTTAAATTCTGACATATTTTTCCAAACAATAGAATTCATTGTACCACCATGTCCCTTTCACACATTCAAAAACATAGTTATATACACTATTGAAAAAAATATAAATTTATCATTCCAATCAAAAGCAATTGCTTTAAAATAAATAACTTGATACACAGACGTTAATTACCAGTAAGAAGGCTAACCATGCTAAATGTGCATTTTATTGCCAGTACACACACCTGAAAAAATTGCAAGTTGTTTCCCTATTATCTCATTTTCCTTCCAGATGTTGGAAGCAGCTTGCATGTATTTAGTTAACAACTAACTTAGAATCTGGTCTTTTACAAAAGTTCATTGATTAGCACTGAGCAAAAAGACTAATTGTACAACTTCATGCCTAACACAATCTAAAAGTTAAATCTGCTAGGGGTGGTACTTATTTCCTCTATAGTTATATTTTGTTGATTTTTCATCCTATGTTCTCCCAAACCTATATTACTGCCATTTTTAAGAGATAATTGCTAACCTCCTCCTAGACTGACTGATAATGTCACTTACAATGTCACTTACGGGGATCACCTCTGTGGTTCTGCTTGACAGTGGCACAGGAAAATAATTTTCTTGGGTGGCAAAAGCCAGGGTACCTTTTGGCTGGGCTTGCATAGGCCCCAGGGCTGATAGCCTAGTACCTATCTATGAACCTATGAACATATTGTCTAGCATGATGTGATTTTGCACATCTCACTCTACTGCAGTTGTAAGACTCCTTTGTCATTAGTTGCTTATAATCCCATCATCTGCAGTTCCCATGCCATGGCATGCTCCATGGAGAGAGACTGACTGGAAGCTCTCCCTTACTGGGAGCGGTTCTGTAAACAGAGTCCTCTCCTTTTGTTGGTTCTAAAGGTTAAGAACCTGCCAGCCCTGTGGGGAGAGATGAGCTAAGAAAGAAGCTTTCATAGTGTAACTTGAGTCAGGGACTTTCTGTAGCCATATCATCCATTCTTTTGTGGCAAAGTCATTGGCATCATGAACAGGCTGAGGAGAATCTCACCAGAGTGTGCTCTGCTCTGGACATATACAGTAGCCACACTTTATTCCACCCTACCTAACTGCACCATCTCTCAGCTATGAAAGTAAAGGCACATCTGTTTCTCCCAGGATCATATGATCATAGGAAGTTACAAAGCTATTGGCCCAGAGGCCCTTACCAGCCTAGCCAATAATTTAGCCCATGTTCCAAAACGTCAGCACCTTATGCCACTATCCATCAGGGACAGAGGTGGGATCCTAGGGGTGTATTTTCTATTCCCCATCCAGTTATCCAGGTTGCACTTAAAAAGGGTTAATTAGGCACTCTGCTTGATGTGGAGAGGGAATCTTTTCCACAAAAGGTGGAGTCTCTGGGACACAAATCTGTCCTGTCAACAAGTCCTATTGATGCCACAGACCAGCTTGAAGTAGGGTTTGCAGTTTACTTGAGTGTAGCTTGACTTTTAGATAATTAGCAGTCCCATCAGGTCAGGGTCTGAGATTGATTTATATGCCAGGCAGAGGTCACCTCTGAGGAGTCTGTAGGAGACTGAGTACAGAGACAGGGCCTTTAGCCTATATGTGTAGGGTAGATGTTTGGGGTCCTGGATCCTCCTGGTGAAGAACCTCTGTGGTCTCTCCATTTGCTGCATGTGCTATGTGAGGTACGTCAAAAGGGGCATTGTACTCAATAATGGGTCTTATAAGGGAAGAATACAGAGATGTTATGACCACCTTGTCGCTGGATGAGATACCCTTGCTAATGATGTGGGCCATTTAGAAAGCTTTCTGTACAACAGAGGCAATATGGTGGTCAAAAGTCAGTTTGGTATCAACCGGAGTGCCCAAGTCCCTCACAACTGATTGTGTGCTTAGGACCTTATTATCAATACAATAATTTGTGGGGACACCACTCTCCCCAAAGGGGATGATGATGCATTTTTTGGCATTCAGTTTCAGGCCATGTTTCTAGCACCGTCATTTGTTTGGGTGAGACCCTCTTGGAGGATGTCCACATCACTAGGGGAATTGATGATACCCAGTTTGCAGTCATGTGCAAACATGGTCAGCCATATCCCACTGGTTTTGGCCTGCACCTCAGGAAAGTATATCCCAAACAGCAGAGGCCCAAAGACTGATCCCTGTGGTACACTGCTTGTTATGGGTCTACTGCTTGAGGTGGCTTCCCCTAATTTGACAAGGTGGGTTCTATCAGTGAGCCAGTTTGCTACCCATCTGGTAACATATGTATTGATGCCTAGTTGAGAGAGTTTAGCTGTTATACCTGAGTGGGGAATAGTATTGAAGGCTTTGGCCAGGTCAAGGTAGTACCTGAGTGGGGAATAGTATTGAAGGCTTTGGCCAGGTCAAGGTAGGTGGTGTGCACTGTCTTCCCCTCATCCATGGCCTTGGTGACTGTCTCAAAGAATTCAACCAAGCTTAACAGGCATGACCTCCCTTTGACAAAACCAAACTGTGTGGGGTCAAGTGTCTGGAAGTTGCCAATGTCCTTGTTAATTAGGTCCATGATAATCCGCTCTATGGCCTTGCAGATTAGGCTAGTTAGGCTGATGAGTCTATAATTTCCTGGATTGGTTGATGCTTCACCTTTGTGCAGTGGGATGACAGTGGCAGTCCTACACCCAGATGGGAAGAAGCCAGTACTCCAACTTTAGTTGAAATGGGTGCCTAAGGGTGCTACAAGTTCCTGCTTGAGTTCATGTAGGATGCAGCCTGAGATGTTATCGGGTAACGTCAAGGATATATTTTTTGCCTTAGAAAGGGCAGTCATGACTTGCTCCCTAGAGATAAGTGGAGGGGGGCATGTACTGATGGGGGACAGAGGGGTGAAGTTTTCACTGAACCTGTCTGACAGCAGGTTGACTGTATCAACAGCGTTTGTGTATGTGGTGTCCTTGACCACCAGTTCTGAGCAAATCTGGGTACTTCCCTTGAGGTTATGGACATATGTGAAGAAGGCATTATGATTGTCTTTAGTAGATGTCTCTAGTTTGGACTCGAAGTTTGCTTTGGAGTATTTCACTAGTGCTCTTATTTGCTTGTTCAGGCTAAGGAGAGATTGCTTCCAATTAGGCACCTACTCCTTCTTGGTCTTGGACAGCAATTTTTTCCCTTTTATTATTGAGTTTATATATTGCAGATATCCACCAGACAGGTTTGCTCTTCCTTGAGGAGAATGATTTCATCCTGTCAGGTATTCCTGATTCCATGCAGCTATATAAATGCTCATATAGTACTATGGTGTAGGTTTGGACATATATGCCAGTTTTTGTGGAGGGGAGGAGGCTGTGAAGCTGTTTATACCTTTCCTCAGGAGGTTGTAATCAGCTTTTGAGCATTTTTTTGCTTGACCCTAGCTAGGTGGGGGACAGTGGAGATGGTGACGTCAAAAGTGACCACTTTGTGGTCTGGATCTTACCAGGGATGATGACACTGTAAGGATGCTGCAGTGGTTACTCATATTGGTTAATACCAAGTCCAAGATATTTTCACCTCTTGTGGGGGTGTCGACCAACTGGTCTAAGGCATTTGCATTGACAAAATCAAGGAATCTCTGGGCATTTGTGTTTTGGCATGAGTATTTCTTCCAGTCTATGGTTAGATAGTTAGTCACCCAGAATCAGGGTAAATGGATAATCTTGATAGATTCAAATAGGTCCTGATAGGTGGAGTGGGCATCTTGAGTCAAAGTTGTAGGCCTATAGCTAGCTATGATTTGAATAGGGGTCTTGCCATCAATTGTTAACTGCATCTAGAGTGTTTCCTGTGTGTCATAATGTTTGACCAGCCTGGAGGTGTGTATGTCTTGTATATAAATAAATATAATTTTTTTTGTATGGAGAGGTTCCTTGACTGAACTCACAGAATTTGTTGACCATCTTAATGGTACTACTAACTTTTTTTAAAATGGGAATGCTCTAACGTTATAATAAACTTCCTAGATGTTAACTACACAATAAAGTAATAAATAAAATACCTCAATACATAAAAAAAAAATCCTGTGGTAGATATTTACATGCATCATACATGCATGCAGTATGCATGTGTGTAGGGTGTAAGCAAGCACAACAGCACAACTTAAGTAGAATGATGACTACTACTACTGAAATGATTTTTGATGGATGATGGATATAATTATAAGGAATTTAAGTGGATACTCTATTAAATTATAAATAAATGTAAATAGAAATAGAAAACAACCAGCAGGAGTTTTATAAGCCTACCCTACCTTCCAATTTTGATTCCAATTTCAATGATCACCATCTATCTATCAAGAAAGAACTTCAAGACTCTATACTACTTCATCACATATAATAGTTATATATATTATAAGTATTGGAACAAAAATCTTTAAAAGTTTGTTATGTTATAAAAGATTTTAACATCAATAGTGTTAAGCAGTCTATAGCTAAAACAGGTTTTTTTGCTATAATTGCGCAGTGTTGCAATGATTATATAATTTTCTCTAGTATGGATCTATCTTCTACTAATAGTATCATTATCCATCATCCATCAAAAAGAATATTTGTATTTCATGTTTTGGCATATGTGTATGTAGTATGTAATACTACGTAGCAACACATGTTGCCTGTTGTACATTTTTATGTGGAAAACACACGTGAAACTTAAAGACCGCATTTATAGAAAAAGTAAGTCAGAAATCAGAGGATGATGCAAATAATGCCCTAGGGTAACACATTAGGACACTGGGTGTGGACCATATAAGTTTAGATAGTTTTAGATATGGTACAGAAACCCCTTAAGAGGTGGGGGGGGGGAAATAGTATTTAAAACAAAACAGGAATATGGGATGGATAATTGGCTGATGTATATTGATGTATATCAGGTTTGAACACAGCTAAATATATGTATATATATTTATTATATTTATTTATTTATTTAATTTATTTGGTCATATGGTCCTCCAGGCTGGTCATGTGATGTCTTTTTGGTGTATTTAAGTGAATTTTTAGTGAACCTTATGTTAATCATTGAGAAAGGGTGTGACTCAAGATGCCCTCTGTGTTTTAGGAAGGTGTTTTATTCAAGATTATCCATTTACCCTGATTCTGGGTGACTAACTATCTAACCATAGACTGGAAGAAATACTCATGCCAAAACACAAATGCCCAGAGATTCCTTGATTTTTGTCAATGCAAATGCCTTAGGCCAGTTGGTCGACACCCCCACAAGAGGTGAAAATATCTTGGACTTGGTATTAACCAATATGAGTAACCACTGCAGCATCATCAGGCCTACATACATGTACATATGGGTATATGTACATATATATATATATATATATATATATATTGCAACTCCACCTCCTTTTGCTTTGCTGCCCATGGTTTGGGCTCTGAACATATGATAGAATGAGATGAGTAGTCTGGTATGGCTGGGGTGCTCTCCACAGTTTTGAACCAGGTTTTTATGACTGCACAAATGTCAGTATCTTCCAGGGTTAAAAATGCTTGCAATGAGTGCAGCTTAATGATTAGACTCCTAGCATTTAGCAGCATCCTAGCATTTGGCAGCATTACCTTTAATTTATGTTTTGATGACATTTTCATGTTGGTAGTTTTGACCTCATGGCATTGCCTAAAAAATGGACTATATGGGAGGCAAGAGCCTTTGCCAGGAGTCTGAAGCCCAAAGGAGACAGATGCAGGCCGTCTCTGGCAAAGCATCGTGGATTGTCAATTATGTCATCCCAGACTGTCAGGTAATTAATCTCCTTGGAATGACACCAGAAACTAAGCCAATTGTTGAAGTCAATCATTTTCTGCTTGCATTGAGGCATCATTCTAGGTGATGGTAGAATGCTGCTTAAGGGTAGGAACATACCTGCCTGGGACATATATTCAGTGAGCTTGATCATGTCCCTCTTCATATAGTCCATTGAGGTGTGTTTCAAGTAATTCGTTCTATTATGGATTATGACAGAGTTATAACAGTACCTGATGAGGGACATGAGTCCATTTCTGGCACTCAACAAACAACTAACTGTGACTTTCTCCTTATCCAGCCTGGTGAGGGACACATCTGTGTGTCTCACAATGGAGTCGCCTATGACTAAAATGTGGGGTTTATGTTTAGGGCTTAGTGACTGTGAGACACAGGTGTGTGGACTATGTGTGGTTTGTGGTGTGGTGGCCAGTGTAGTTCACCTGTGTTTTTTGCCTCGGAGGTTTCTTTTGCTTAGGTATGTTTGTGTTGAGGACCTCCACATATTTGGGGGTGTGTTGTGGAGGTGTGATGTTTGCATTGACAACCTTCTCAGTGTCAGATATACTGGCTTGTGGGGAAGAGAACAATGACACCAGGTGCTTGATGTAGTTGCATCTCTCACAAATTGTGTTCCTAGGTGGTAGTAGTAGTGGGTTGCCTGGGTACATGAGGCAGTTGCTACACTGTCTCAGGATGCCCATATCAACCAGACTGGCAGGAGAAAATGTAGGAAATTGCCCATCCATATGTGTCAGAAACTGAGGCAGAGAGACCAGCAAGAGCTAAGAGGGTAAATGGAGAAAGGTCTGAAGGGCTAAGAGTAATACTCAGGATAAGTGCTCTCATCCTTCCTGCCATCACAGTCACCAGCCTCTATGTTTACTTGGGTCACCTGGGTCATAGTGAGGGCTTTATCCATCTATGCCACTCATTTGACTTATCTAGACATCTCATGATTGAAGCCTTCCTTATCTTTTTTTAATAAGTTTTATTGAAAGCATTTCAGAAAGATACAATTATTAACAGAAAACTAAACATATTTTATGATGGAATAGATAAAAACAAAAATATTCATATAAAAGATAAAAAAAAGACAATGAACTATGTACACAGCTGTTCACTTTGTTATAGACAAATAAATTAAATTAAAACAAGTGAATAAAAGCTGATTAATACCTTTATTGATTTTCTAATAGTTCAATTATATTCATCCATTGATTATATACAGCTGTATTCCCAGAAGATCTAGCTTTGATTGTCATTGATTCTAGTTTGGATACTTTTAGGAGAAGATCTTTAAAGTTTTGAAAAGAGGGAATTTGTGATGATTTCCACTTTCTTGTAACTTCTTTCCTGGCTATGGACAGTACAGGCCAAAGAAGCATATATTTACTTAGTTTTACACAAGGTGGGATTGGAGAATTGAATAAAACTAACAATTTAGTAAGTAAAAAGTTATCAGTGAATATTGCCTGCACGAAAATATTAATATCTTCCCAGAATTTTTTCATATGTAAACAATCATAGAAGATATGGGCCCAATCAGCATTCTGTACCTTCATACATCTCCAACAAAGAGTATTTTCTTTATACATCTTATTTATGTTATGTGGAGTAACAAAAGATCTATTCAAAAATCTCCAGGTAAATATTCTCCATTTAAATGATGAAGTAGTTTTACCTGCTGAATGAAGAAAATTTGATTTATCTTTATCTGAACGGTTACATTTATTAATGTCAGAGAAGTATTTCCAATAACTGTCTGGGAATATATCTAAATCTGTTTTAATAGTTTTATATATATTTGACAGGCTAATTTTAATTAAGTTATTTTGTTGAGTAAAAGCAATCAAGTATTGAATAAGTTTGGGAATTAAATTTTTAACTGAAGAAGGTATTAAATCAAATTTATTTTTGATATAATTTATAGCTTCTTGTAATTCAAGCCATAAAGATGAATCAAGGTCATTTTCTTCAAACAAAGTATTAATGGATTGCAATTCATTGTTTTTTAACATTTGATGCCAATAAATCAGATGTTTTTGCTCAAATATTGACATTTTATGAAAATTAGTAGAGAAGATAACCCCCTGTGTATATGCTATGGGAAAATAAGGAATAACCAATTTTCATATGATTGAAACCTAAGAATGAAGTTTTTTAAAGATTTTAAAATAATGTTAATATAGTTTGAAATACATTTTTTGTGGGACTAAGAGAAAAATATTCCTTCAGATTCCATATGAATTTGTTATTTACTAGATTTAGTTTAAAGAGATTATTATTATTTAAAATTTCTGATGAAAGAATAAAATCTTTCCATTTTGCTGAGTATTTATTATCTATAAGGTACAAAATAGTTTTAATAACTGAGGAAATTGAATATAATTCCAAATTTGGCAGTGCAATACCACCATTATTCCAGCTATACATATGATATGTTAAAGAGACCCTAGATTTAATTGGGAACCAAAGAAAATTTTTAATCATAGTGTTAAACTTTTGAATTATTGTATAAAGTGGAGGAATAGAAATAGATTGTACTATGTATAAGATTTTTGGTAGAAGTATCATTTTTATAACTGATAATTTCTCCTCTATTGAGAATTTTATTTTAGTCCATTTCTGTATTAGTTTATCTATTTCTGTTAAACTATTATCAAAGTTCAGTTTTTGAATTTCTTTAATATTTTAAGCAATAATTATACCTAAATATTTGATTTTCTGGGATTTTGGTATGTATTTTTCAAATTAATTTTGAATATTGTATTTATTTGAGCCATTTAACAAAATCTGTGTTTTGTGTGGTTAAATTCTAGACCTGAGTTTTTTGAAAATAATCTATATCATTAAATAATTCTTGAATTGTTGGATTTTTACCCCCCCCCCCCGAGTAATCAGAATGTCATCTGCAAACATTTGAATCTTTGAGGATTTATTAAAACTCATTTCAAAATCTTTAATATTTTCTCTGATCAAATTTGCCAAAGGCTCCATAACTAAAGTAAATAAAAGAGGGGATAAAGGACAACCTTGTTTAGTCCCTTTAGTAATAGGTATGAACTGTGATATATTAGAACCAACTTTAACATAAGCAAGAGAGCCTGAATATAACTGGGTGATACGATTTATAAAATTATTTGAAAACCTAAGTTCCTGTAGAATGAAAAAGTAATCCCAATTGACTGTGTCAAAGGCACAATTTATATCTAAACTAACTATAGTTAGGTTATTTTTTAGTTTCTTAGTTGATTCAATTAAGGTTATTATTCTTTTAATGTTATAAGCTGTTCTATTTATTATGAAACCTGTTTTGTCTTTATCCACTAGGTTGGGAAGAAAATTTTAAGCCTTTTTGCATATATGGACATAGCATTTTATAGTCCATGTTTGATAATGATATAGGTCTATAGGAACTACATTTTGCAAGGTCTTTATCAGATTTTAAAATGGGAGAAATTAATGTATATTTCCATGATAGAGGGATAGTGTTATTAATTTGTATGGCATTGAAAACTGAAAGTAACAATGTAATAGCTTCATTTGGTAGAATTTTGTAGATTTCTGGAATAATACCATCGTTACCAGGTGCTTTGTTTTTTTTTGAGTGTATTAATTTGTTCTTGGATGTCTTTTAATGTAATTTGTCTATCCAATAACTTAGTTTGTTCTTCTGTTAATCTCTTTTTAGAGTGTTTATTAATAAAAGCTTGAACATCTTTCTTTGGATTTATTGGTGCAGAAGATTGGTTAAGTTTAAGGAACAATTCTCTAAATTCAATTAATATATTACTTATATCAGATACTTTTTTTCCTTTTGAGGTGAATATATTCCCTTAATGTAGATTACATTTCTTTAATCTTTTAACTTTGTTGGCTAAAAAGTTAATAAACTTAAATTTTCTATACTAATCATAGTTTTATGGTTTAAAATCTCAATACATTTCTTATTTAAATATTTTAATTCATCCAGTTTTGATTTTTCATGTTGATTTTTTGATAACTCAAGGTTCAAAATATCAAGTTTAGTCTGTATATCTTTTAAATCTTTATCCCACAAAAGTATTTTTTATACCAATCTGTTATTCTACCATATAGATATGCCTTCATTGCATCCCAGACAAAAATGCCAGTTGTATTAGTGTTAGAATTAAATTCTAAAAAACTATGTACTTCTTTTAGTATGAAGGTGTTAAAATCTTTTGACTTAGTTATGTATGCTGGTATCCATTTTATCTGAACATTGGTACATGCATAAATACATATATCAAAGGTTATTGAATTGTGATCTGAAAAGGGACATGTAATAACTTTTACATTACTTAAAGAATCTATTAAACTGTTAGAAATAAAAACAGTCTATTCTTGAGAATGTATTGTGTCTGTGTGAAAATAATGTATTGAATAAAGATTTAGGGTCAGCATAATTATCAATATCACTCAATAAGAAGGAATTTGAAAATTCTTTTAGTAATCTGGCTTAACTCGAAACCCTTCTCTTACCATTAGGAGCAGAGTCTGAATTATCAAAAATGCAGTTAAAATCGCCAGCTAATATAACATTGCCCTTCGAAAATTGGATAATATGATCTACATACACTCACTCAAGATACCTTTAACTCAGTAGAAAAATGTATATCAGGTATCCAACTAATTCTAAATCCTAAAAAGACAAATCTGCTACTGTTTACCCCTAATAGATAAAAAAAACCTCACCTTTACCATAACATCTAAGGACGGGACCACCATCTCCCCTTCTAACCACACCAAACTTCTGGGCATTGAAATAGATAATAATCTCCACTTTGATGTTCACATCTCACATACCATAAAACCAGTACACAAAAAAACTGGCTCCCTATACAGGCATAAGTCCTTTCTCTCACAAAAAGCAAGAGTCACTCTTGCACAAAGCCACCTCCTCCCAACTCTATTATATGCAGCACCAATCTTTATCCAAATCAGACAATGTGACCTAGACAAACTAGAATCATGCTACAATAAAATAGCCAAGTTTGCTACTAACTCAACCTATAGAAGCCATCACTGTGCTGCACTAAAAAACTAAAATGGCTTGAGCTACCACAGCTACTTAACTATCACCAGCTGGGCATAGCCTACAATATTTTCAAATATCCTGAAAAAAAACCTTCATTATCTAACCTACTTACTGTCTATACTGCAAACCGGTACCTAAGATCCAGTGAAAAATATGTCCTCTCCATCACCAAGGCTAACAATAATGCAGGGAAAGCGCTCTACTCCCACACCATTGCCAGAAATTGGAACTCTCTTCCCCTATCCATGTCCACTGCCCCCTCCACATCCATATTCAAAAACTCCCTCAAATCACACCTTCTTAGTACCTGGTTATGCCCTTGTATCACATAACCCTACCCATACTACTATTAACTTGCCAAACTCCTCTCTGATCACATGCCGGATCTCTGATCCCCTTTAGGCTTGGTCATGTGAAAGGGTACTTTTAACTATAGAATCTTACTTGATAATTTTTTTTCTCTTACCAATGTATAACTGACATTGTCTTTTTACCCATGTTCTATATCTTCTTTTACCTGGAGTGTTTTATTAATTTCTTGTTGTATTACTATGCTCAGCATACATGATGTAACCTGTTTTGTGTATTATGCTGGATGTACTGTATTTGTATAACTTGATGCTGGAGCTTTTCTCCCCGGGCCTCCGCTGAAAATAGACCTGGTCCAGTCGGAATTTCCCGGTTAACAAATGTAAAATAAAATAAATAAATAAATACATATGTTGTTGTGCTGAGCTTTGTCCAAGGCCAGGAAATCCAGTACATGTTAATTAGAGTAAAAATTAACTTATTGAATTCTATGACAATAGAGGCTACCATACCTTTATTATCTTTGTATGAGTCTATTATTTGGGGTAGTGGTAATTTGTTATTCCAGAGTATTGCAACACCTTTTTTTTTGAGTGTGCTCAGAACAAGTGAGAATTGAAAAAAAGATTTAGATTCTAATTTGGAAACATCACCCTCAATCAAATGAGTTTCTTGCAAAAAGATTAATTGTGAGTTATTTAACTGGAGATACTTGTTTAAAGACCTTCTCTTATTGGGGTTATTTAATCCATGTATGTTAATGGAAATACAATGTAAAGCCAACATGTTTTATGTGTATAGGGGTGTAATAGATACCATTTAAAACTTTTAATGAACTTTGATCTGTGAGATGATATTAGAAAAATGTAGGGGATACAGCAATATATAGAGTGTGAAACATAAATAAAAAATTTAAAGTTAAAATTATATGAATAAAATTCTACTATACTTGTTTTAGTGAACATCAAAAAGAATATTAACAAAAAGTAATTACAGAACCTTCTAACATTAAAACCTTCTAAAACCGACCTGGAGTTATAAACTCCTAATTTTAGTGACATTAATCACCCAAATTAACAAACCAACTAGCAGCAAATTTCTATCAAACTCCACCTAGTATGATCTATTTTGTAATTAAAAACATGGCTTGTAAATAATAATGTCTCTATTATGCAAAAGGAGAAAACATATATTCTTTAAAACTCTAGAGTTGTAACTTTACTAATATAATAAGCCTACACTGCTTTAGAAGTCACTATAATCACCTCACTACAAAAAATGCTTCACTTGACACATAAAGAAGTATACCATGATTGTTAACAAACATGAAAAAGGTAACTGTATACATAGATGTAACTAGATTTTCCTTTTGTTTCTTAAGTTATCTTTTTATAACCCAAAAATATATTAAACCATTCATTAATTAGGAATAATGAAATACTATAGTGGATATAACATATATAGCTAAGCTAAAAATCTGTCTAAAGTGAGAGTATTAGTTAAACTTATAGTCTGAAACATAGAATATAAATATCACTTCACAAACCATCAACTGAAGCTATACCCACATTTAAGTATATAACAGAGAGACAAGTCTCCTTACAAATCTAACATAAGTATTAAAATACAGATGTCTAGAGTAACACAATGCAATAGCTTTTTAATGTTGTGAATGCAATATGTCTTGTACATTTTGTTACTTCTATTCTATACAGTGTTGATGAGCAAAAACAAAACTACTGAAAGTAGAAAAAAACATTAGAAATCGAATTATTTAGATTATATAAAATTGTGGTATTACTTAATACCGTGTAATAATTCTGAACCAATTTTGTTTTAAGCTAATTAATGAGGGATATTTTGAAACTTGTTGGAACCTTTCTCTCCAAGTGAAAATGAATCTAACCTACTTAACTTATTAACTCTAAGCATATTACAGAAGTTGCAACAAACTAAATGTCATCATTTCCACTCGTCATTAAAGCATGTCATGTCATTAACACATATCAAGGAGAACATGAATGGTAACGTATAAATAATATTGCTTTAAATTAATTTTGATGTTAAACAATAGAATAAATCATTGTTTCAAAATTTAGTCTCTAATAATGTGTAAGCACTTTTTAAATCCGCTATATAGGTGTTTTACATCTGCAAATTTAATAGCTTAGTACATGTATAATCATTTTATTATTGTGATGAACATTGCTGTATTTGTTTTACTTTAAATCAGCCCCTCTCTAACCACCAAATAAAATAGTACATCAGTTACTTTCGGTAATAACGTGAAGTCTATCTTTCAGGCATCAAGTCCTTATAAGAGGATTTGCAAAGATTTTACCTTTTTGTAGAGGGAAAAATCAATGTACATCTTGTCATTTAGTCCAAGAATAACAAGGATACAGATACTGCCATTTAAAAGCATCCATCAAGCTGAAGATGACACCATGCTGCTGAGTGAAATAGTTCAGAGAGGCTTAAGCCCATATCACCAAGCCTTAATTATTTCAAACAACTTCAAGTATTTCAGCAGGAAATTGTAGGTTGAACAGACATCTGAGGGTTTCTACTGTCTCGAGAGCCTCTCAAGACACTCCAGCAACACTCCAAAGCCTGTTTTCTTTAAGCTAAAGCACTGAGGGGAAAAAAGGGAGAGAAAAAAGGGAAAAGAAAAAAAAAGAAAACTTTCAGAACTACCGTGCCTTTAGGACCATTACAAGCCCAAAGTCACCAATGAACAGAGCTAAACCAAACTAATACAGCAGCATACAAAGTGACATCTAATGAAATCATTAGCCCCCAAACAAACAACAATAAAAAAAACAATATTATCATAAAAAAATGAAAGAATACACTTCCCAGTACTACAAATAAAGATACACACTCAATTACTCGAAGCAGGCAATCAAATAAAGACACGGTAGTGAGTCAATAGAAAAATCATCAACAGCGTATCTATCACACAATTCCCACAGCCATTTGGCAAAACATAAGTAAAACTATAAACAAAAAGGCAGAAAGACTATGGGAAAAGCAAACTCAAAACTGTTGTTATATGAACTAGTTTAACAAAATAATGGGAAAAGACAGCAAAAGGAATGTTTAATATACAGTTATATCAGTATACAGCTACATAGTATCAGTGAAAGAAAACAAAATTAAACTAGTGCATTCATTGTAGTCAAAAGCATATGTAAGCTAGGGACAATAAATAGATTTTTTCCTTTTAATAAATTAGAATATATTATAAAGTAAGTTTATATAGGGTATAGACTATATGAATTTTTAGAAATAGCTAAGGTTAGAAGAACTAAATACTATTAATAAAGTTATAGAATAATACAAGATGCTAATAGCTATTATAAATCAATGGAAACACAAGCTAAAACCACAATACAATAAAGAATATAACAACACTCACCTGTTGAATCATTTTCATTTTCCTTGACTACTGGGTCATGAGAAAAATCATTTGTGAGAGAGAAAAAAATAAAGGAATATAAATTCCTTGTTGTAGGAAATTATTTTTTGAGCTTCTTGTGCTCTACTGTTTTCTAGGTGCCATTTTCAGCAATTTTTTTAAAACTTGAACTATCCCAGTCCATTCCGTCTATTTTTTCCAGTATTTTGTTAGGTTTTATATATTTGATAGCTATATCTAGTTCTTCAAATATCTTTGGACCATCTTTAAGGACAATTTTCAGCCTTGCAGGGAAAAGCAGGTGAGACTTTATTTGTGCTTTTTTTAAGTTCTTTAAGTAATGGTAAAAATTGTTTCCTTTTAGGTATGACAGAAATAGAGTAGTCCTTATCAAAATGTATGATGTTATCTTTGTATTTGATTGCCGACTTAGACCAAGCAGTTTTCAAAACTATTTCTTTATCATGAGTTGATAGAAATTTAACTATGACTGATTTTATGGAGTTACTTTTGTTAGTTTTGGATGTAGATAAGGACCTGTGGGCTCTTTCTATACCAAAAGAAAGTGCTTCAGGTAACTGTAAAATTTCAGGAATCCATGAGGTTAAAAATTTATCCATATTATTTTCTTCTAGATTGTCTGGTAATCCAAAGATTCTGATGTTATTTCTTCGAGATCTATTTTCTAGATCATCTATTTTTGTTTGCAGCAGGATATTTTGCTTTAGAAGAAATTCTAAGTTATGTTCATTTTGTTGTATTCTACTATCCATGTCATTTAGAGATGTTTCAATACTGGTAATCTGTTTCTTCTGCTGCTTAAGGTCTTGGATGTAAAGTCTCCATTTGTTGAGAAGTATTTTCTTTAAACACATCAATCTTCATGTACGTTTTGTCAATTTTTGTTGATAGTTCCTGAATATTGGTTAAAAGAGATTGAAACCCTTTTTTTATTGCTGAGTCCTAATGAGAGGATTTTGTGAAGCTCATGTTGATACCAAATGCCAGAAACTTCTCTTAATTTTTGACAGGAAAAAAAAAACTTAAAAAAAATATAATACTAACTAGACTATTAAAAAATATATATATAAAAATATTTTTAGTTAGTTAAAATAAAAAATTCCTGTCATAAAAGATATGATAAGGCAGAGCTGAAAAAAAGTGCTGCTACTAAAGGCTCATCCTTGGCCACATGAGTACATCAATTCAGCCATGTAAACCTGCTTCAAATTCCACCTATCACAATCATACTTTCTGTTAAACATGCCCGCAACTGCTATCAGTTTTTCGTTAGCCAAAAACAGCTACAGCTGCCTTCAAAAAAAAAAAAAGGTGATATTTAAACAAAACACCATGTATTCTGCATTTATTTTTCATTTAACATACTTGACTTGATACTGCTTTTAACATAATCTACATAAACTGCATATTCTTCCAAGTTAATGTTTGTTAAAATGATGTTATTATCTTATTTTCTGTTACCCAAGTCCTTTACACCTATAGCTATGTCTCCCCATCAGCTACAGATTGCAACATTGTTTGCCCTGCTACTTCCTAACCGTTCTTTTCATGCTAAAATCTTAAATGACTAAACATTTAACAAGATACTTTCTTGTCAAACTTGCTCTAATAAAATAGATGACACACAGAAAAACAGCCCTCCAGTGGCAGCAGAACTTTTAAACACATACTATGTAGTTATCTTATACTGCAAATTGTCATTAAACTGCCAAACAAAATGTTATTAAACTGGGGTTCACACATTTCATTTCTCCCATTAGTTTGAAATAAACAACACGTGATGGGATTGGCACTTAGCAGTTCTTCCACTATTCCCAACGTTCACTTTAATATTGGTCTTCTTTCTGTTTCTCACATTACTGCCAGCTTCATGATCAAATCTCAGCTTCTCTTGACTGCAACATACAAGCTTTATCCATTCTTTCTCTGGTTTACAAAACCCACAGTGTGAGTCATACTTTCAGTTTCTTCAACAAATTACTAAATTTACTTTGTTGTTAATTTTCTTTCCATTCCTCACCTTTTCATAGTACTAATTACCGTCTGTCTTTATCTGTCAGAAACATGAGAACCAGACCGGAGGTGAATTTCTGATTTTCCATCCATTGGTGAAGGTTATGATTAAATAGGGTAAGGGATGGACTCTGCTTCACATGGAAATATTTTACTTTCATATTTTATTATCAGTGCACTATTATATCCAAGAGATATGAAAACTAGCATCTTTCTGCAAGACATGTTTTGTCCACTTAAATCTCTTAGCCCTATGCCTCCACAGGACATGCATGTCTACAGACTCTTTATTCAATAATATTTAATATATCCAAAACAAAGTGATCTTCTTCCTCGGTAATACTTTCCCATTCTGCTACAAATTCTCAGCATCCAGAGAAGATTCCTGATTGCTTGCTGCTAATAGCTACCGTGCATTTATAACAAGTGAGAAATTTCTTCAAAAATGGGCAGCCTATGGCCTTTTATAACATATTTATTTTCAACAGCAGCTCTTTAAAGTTGTGACTGCTTCTGTGGCACAATGCACAGTACATGATTAGACACAGATTTGTGCTGCTGCTTTTCCTGTTGTTTTCTTTTGTGTACTAAATGGCAACAGCTACACAAGAACAGAGAAAGAAAGGGGCAGAGAGATCCATTTGCGTGTGTGTGTGTGTGTGTGTGTGTGTGTGTGTGTGTGTGTGTGTGTGTGTATACACGTGCGTGTGGTGGAAGGTTCAGGGATACATGGATATCAAACATTGCTTTATTCATTTCCAGGTGACTCTTTTGCTGTCATTGCTCAAAATCTTACCAAGCAGAAGAAGTGAAGCAGTCCTTTGAAGTCCAGCTATATCTGTCAGTTCTACTTTGGAATCGCAGCAGCTGACAAGCGCAGATTCCGGGGTGCACTATAGCTATCAGAAAATAACAGAGGGTTCACTTCAACAGCATGGTTCTTAGTGTATGTCACAGTTTGTCAGTGGTAAAGAAGAAAACAAAACTCCACCTTGGTCACTAACAAACAGTATTACATCCCGTCAAGCTAAGCATTCACTTTAATGTAAAGTGATGTAAGGTTAAGTGAATATTAACAGTCAGATTAAGCCTGAAACAAAAAATCAATAAAGAATCCAGAAACAACAGCAGGCAGTTAAGAAATAATTGCCTTTTGATGGGCACTGATCAAAATGTGCTACTTTTAGCCACGCAAATCATTCATTTAAAATTTAACTAAGTGTACTTTTGTATAAACTGTATTAATGAAAATGTTTATTTAATCAGTCTTCCAGTTTATAAGCAGTTACTGGGAGAATCAAACCAAAGATATCAGGATGAAAAATCATTAGCAGGTCATAGCAGCAAGCTTCCCTGTACCTTGTAAAACCATTTATTCAAAGCCTAATATCAAGAAGCTTTTCACATTTGTTAAGAACACTATATATGAGGTCAGGCAATGTCTGTATATAGAATGCAGTTAAATTTACGTTGGCAGCATGGTTAGCAGTTAAATTTATCAACCCCTTATGAATGGTCATTTGGAATTAACTGCATTACAAAAAGGTATAATAAATTAAAACCATGCATATCACATTCTGTAACATGTATCCTTACACTACTTTAGAAATTACAGTTTACATTTACACCCAACAAGAAATATCAGGATGGACATTTTCTGGAGACAGACTTATTTACATAATTTGCAAATACACTCATTTATACGGTAATATATAGCTTTACAACTACATTTAGCTATTGTTTAGGTCAGTAATTCCAAACTGTTCTCTGTGTTACACTTAAAACAAAACTTTACAAACTCTTCTGATTTTCCTAGTTGCATTAATACTTGAAACCATGTATTTAAGAGTCCCTGCCCCTCTGTCTTACCAACTACATGGTTGTGTGTTGGCCTTGTAGTACTGGCTTGATGCTGTAGTTCAGGCACGTGTATAAAATGTGGTGACTGCTAAATTTTAGCAAGAGCTCCTAAATGTATTCCTGCCAAGAAAAGCCCATAAGCAGTATTAATGAACTAATCTGAGTCAGTAAGATGACCATTTACTGTGAGACAAAGCTGCCTAAAACACTGCAAATGCATCTTTCCCTTTGTCTTTGTAGTCACCATGACTGCAGCTTCATGTTCTTGGGCTGCGGCATTGCTCAGTGTAGTTTTTTCCAATTAATATGTGTAGTTTTTTCCAATTAATATGTGATGCCTGTGCACTAGCTCAGCAGTCAAGGAGCCTCAATCCTCACCACTAAGAGCAGTGAGGGGCGTCCATATAGGGAAATTATAATAAATGCACACACAGTAAAGTACAATTTCCCTTAAGAGCACACAGAGATCACAGTCAGTCTGGGGCTGGTTTCTCCCTTTCTCTCCAGGTCCCTAGTAAGATAAAATCAAGCATAAAACAACATGTTATCCAGTATTTCTTACACGGACACACACACACACACACACACACACACACACACACACACACACACACACACACCTGTATAAATTGTCTCCTGAGAGAAAAGGGTGGGAAAGAAACATTTTATTAGAACCTGCTTTGTGAGAAGGAACTACCACTGTCAGTAAACAACCTCCATTCATGTTACACTGAGAAAGAAGGTTGTATAAATTGTTAAAGCAACCTGTTCCATGCTATTTAAGAACCTATGCTGTAACACTTCTTGTTATAATTTTATTTTTTATTATAGATATTACTCTCTTTTTTCTATAACTATCCTAGCAGGGGAAGGGAGAACAAAATAATTACTGACAGGTTTCAAAGTAAAACCTTAGTGTTAAAACACAGAAATTGTCTTTACTACTGTATTTCTGCTCTCCTAACCTCTCCTCAATGAATAGGCAAACACCAAACATCACAGATAAGGCTATATAAGAAAAAAAAAGAAAACAACTTCATACACACTGCATGCACCCACCATTTTATCACTATAGTAGTAAATAAGTACTCATAAACATTATAACAGTCTCATATCTCTTAGAGAAAGTATATCCAAACATCATACATATAGCACCTCACATATTCCAATCAACCATGACATGTGAATTAAGAGTTAAAAGTTAAAATCACTATAAACATTCAGTCTATTCACAACACACTTATTTAATGTACTGTGAGCAACTTGCTATAATGTTATCATGAGCTATCACTTCAAGATTTATGTGGCATATATATGAAGAAAGGAAAACATGACATATATGTAAAGAAAACGTATTATTAGTCAGAGTTAATTTCTTAATACTTATTAAGCTAAGGCATATATTTAATATGGAAAATAAAATAGAGAATATTAGCTTAGCAATACATAAAGGAAAATAAAAAGTGACATTTATTTACCTTATAGAGAAGTGAATCCTTGTTTCCTTCCTTTCACCTATATCTCCACTAACTGAATTGATAAACTTTGTCATGGAAAAAGAATTTTGTTATTAAACATCAATGTTATAGTAAAGCTAAGAGTCATTTGTCCTTTAGATTCTTTTTCTTCTCATTCGACTTCCTGGTATTTACTTCTGCTTGTCTCTTCAACGTATTATTATTCTAGTCCATATCTTCAGTTTGGTTCAGATTTTTTTTTTTTGTTTATTTCTAAAAATGACAGTATAGAGTCTGGGTCCTCAAAGTGCCTAATTTCATCTGGAAGGAATATTTTGAGCCTGGTAGGAAAGAGTAAATGCACCTTAAACTGTCTGTTCTTAAGCTCTTACATAAGAGGCAAAGAACGTTTCCTTTTGGTCATCACAGCATTCAATAGTCATTAATCAAATCTTATTAGTTTGTCATCCAGAGCTGCCATGGTGGTGCAGCGGTTAGCATTGTCACCTCACAGCAAGAGGTTCTCCTGTTCGATTCTTGGCTGGAGCACCTTCTGTGTGGAGTCTGCATGTCCTCCCCATGGTCGAGTGACATTAAAGACATGCAGGTAGGTGTGAGCGTGAATGGGTGTGCCTTCGTTGAAGGTTGTGCATTGGGCTGGCAACTCAGCACTGTAAAATCAACTGCCAATCATGAGCGGACTGGAGATCCACTGTGGTGACCCCTAACCGGGAAAAGCCAAAAGACTTTTATTAGTTTGTCATCCAGTTTTATAGGAGATTTAGACCAGGGTGTTTTAAGTATTAGCTCCTTGTCTTGAAATGAGAAGAACATAAAAATAACTGATCTTGGTGAAGAGCTACTTTTTGATGAAGTAGAAACTAGAGACCTGGGTGCTCTTTCAATACAACATAGCTTCAGACAAATTATTTGTCTTAGGAAGTCAGGCAGTAAGAAAGTTGAACATATTTTCTCATTCTCTTTGTTCAGGCAATCCAAAAATACGAATGCTATTTCTCCTGGATCTGTTCTCCAAGTCATCAGTTCTGTTTAGTAATAATGTATTCTGTTGCAGTAGATATTCAATGTTGTTTTCATCTTCAGATACTCTGCCTTCTGTGTCATTAAGTGCAGCTTCCATTCCATCTATCTGAGTTTTCTGATCTTTTAAAATCTTGTGAATCTGTTTCATCTGTTTATTACATTTTTCTTTAACGCTATCAAGTTTATCCATTCTGTCCATTTTTAAAGAAAGTTCTTTTGTGTTAGAAAGAACAGATTGGAGTTCTTTCTTTAAAGGCAAGTCCTAAGAGATTGTTTTTGAATGACTCATTTCACAGCTTCTTGTAGAGACCTTTCAAATGAATAATTTGACAGAAAAAAAAATCAAATATTTAGAATTTGTTTTAGACAATATCCTTCTATGTAGTATCAGGTAACTGATTCCATTCAAAAATTGGTTTAGGATATTATAAAAATAAAAGTTGCTGTCAGAAATAGAGTATCAGAGCAAGAAATCCATGCTGCTAGCCTGTCAGCATCCTGGCTACGCCCTTGAGAATTGCACTTCTAATTGACTGCTGTACATTTATGTGGGTATGAGTTTGTGTATAGAACAGGAGATTAAAGTGCTTTTTTGTAGATGTCTATTTCTACTACTCACTGTTCTCCTAAGTGGCTGTTTACTATATATGATATTTTGTCATATTACATGAAATTTGTTTATTAACAGTTATTGGAATTCCATTTATATTTACACACATGCACACACATACACATTTATTTATTCGGCATTTGGTAAACTAGGACAGTCCAACTGGGTAGTGCTTACCCATTTTCAGTGGAGGCCAGGATAGAAAAGCCCACAAAAACACAATATTATAAATTCATACAACATTGATGCCATGTAAATACAATAGTAGTACAATTAACTACATTAGTAGAATATAAATACAGTAGAAGTATAAACATTAAAATGTTCCCATTTTACAATTAGAGTTTTAGATTGTAAGTCAAATGAGAATGACTAGTGTTACACCTAGATTTATGTATGTTAGAGTAGACATATATTACAGCAAGCTGCATGGTTGAAGGGGTATGTGAAGAATAGGCATAGAGGCTGAACAAAAGTGGGTCAAGACTGAACTGGTGAAAGAAAGCAGAGTTAGAGAATAATACCAGGTTAGTGTAGAACATGAACAGAACCAAGAGTTGGTGAGATATTTTTTTAGGAGAGACTTGAAGGTATTATAGTGAGGTAACAATCTGTTGGATGTTGAAATACTGTTCCAGGTCTTGGCTACACAGTTGGAATACAGACTAAGGCCATGGACCTTTGAGGTTTGCAGACTGACAAAAGTTGCTAATCAGAAGAATGCAGGTCACTGTGAGGAAGATATTACTGTAAGAGAGAAGAGATGGCTGGAGACATAGAGGGATTATGGAGTAAATGTAAGTTGGTGGGGAAGTTCAAGACAAATTAACATTTTTAGTGAAGAGCAGTGGTGTGATTTTTGAGATTGGCGTAATACAAAATCTACTTTACTTTATTATATCACTGTTTCAATTTTGATTTGAGGGATAACTGAAGATTTGTTAGAATAGGAGAACCATAGAGAAGGAAAGGTAAGAGATACATAAGTGGTAGCAAGTGTTACTTTTGTGGAGTTTTTTAAAAACTTTGTGGACCTATATAAAATGCCTAGCTTTTGATGGGTCTTTATTGTTATTAATTTGCAAATCAAGCTTAAGATTCTTGCCTATTGTTGCATCAAATCGTTTGTAATGTGGGATAACTTCAATTATAATATTGTTCAGTGAAGTAATTGTAAAGTTCTGTCAAAGGTGTGTTGTTTAGGAAAGAATAGTAGCACCTTGTTTTTCCAAGGATTGAGTAGGATCCGAGTTTTGGCAAGCAAGACCTCAAGGGAACTGAAAGTATTTTGTGTTATTATGTGTAGTTGGGTAAGGTAGCTGGAGGAGAAGGTTAGAGTAGAATCATCTGCATATTATATCAGGGTTGCTTGTTTAGAGGTAATATGTAGGTAAGGTAGCTAATAATGATGTTGAAAAGGAATGGACCCAGTATTTTGCCCTGTGGTACTCCAGTACTAACTGGTAGATTATAGGTTCATAGGAGGTTACTAGACTAATGGACCTAGAGCCCTTACAAGGATAGCCATATTTATGCTGAATACCCCAGTTGTTAGTGGTTAGGTGAGTAAAGTTCACAGAGGTTAGGGTCTCTGGTAGTTAGTACAATCTTCCTCTGGCTAGGAGGAAAACAGGCATCACCCCAGGAGTGAATTTGCAGTCATCCATCCATTGATCTAGGTTGCCTTTGAAAAGGGTCAGGGAGGGGCTCTGTTTTACATGAATTGGAAGCTTGTTCCAGAGAAGTGGCAGTCTCTGGGAGATGTATCTATCACTCCAGCATGACCTGTTCATGTCAGAGGCTAGGTTAAGATCCCTGAAGCAAGTGACCCTTCAGAAGTTTGATTTACGAATGTGTAGCATTTCCATCAGGGCCAGGTCAGAGACTGCCCTGTAAGCCAGACACGGGTCACCTCTTTGCAACCTGTAAGAGACAGAATATGTTGACAGGGCTTTCAGTCTCTCAGTGTAAGACTTGTTTTGTGTACCCTGTAATTTCTTGGTGAGAAACCTCTGTGGTCTTTCCAGTTGCTGCAGGTGTCTGGTGAGGTACATGTAAAAGGGAGCATTGTGCTCAATTACTGGTCTGATGAGGGCTGAGTATAATGAAATTTATAAAATCCTTAGATCTATATGCGATGCAATGCCATTACTTATAAGATGCGTCACATAGAAGGATTTCCTTTCTACTGTGGATACATGGTCATCAAAGTTCAGATTGCTACCAACCTGAGTATCCAGATCATGTACCACTGGACTTACCCTTAGGGGGCTGCTATCCATAATGTAATTAGCAGGGATGTCCTTTTCCAAAAGGGAATAATAGTGCATTTTTTTTGCATTTAGCTTTAATCTGTGCCTATGGCACCAATCATTTGACTGCATTAATCCTGTCTGCAGTGTATTAACTTCATTGGGACACCCAGTGGTTGCTCCCAATTTGCAATCTCCAGTAAACTTGGTCAGCCACAGGTAATTCAAGTTTGCCTGGACTTCTGAGAAATAAATTCCGAACAGTAAGGGACCCAGCACAGAACCCTGTGGTACTCCACTGGTGACATGTCTTTCGCTAGAGGTGAAGTCACCCACTTTGACAGTATGTGTCCTGACAGTGAGTCAGTTGGCTACCCATCTGATAATGTAATACACACACACACACACACACACACACACACACACACACACACACACACACACATGCAGAGACAGGAACACACACACACACACACACACAAACATGCAGAGACAGGCACACACACACACACACACACACACACACACACACACACACACAAACATGCAGCGACAGGCACACACATACTCACATGTTCTATGTCTTTTTTTATCCACCTCCTTGTGGCTACAGCTTTCTAGCTTTCTCTTTCTGCCAAAGTTTCTTCATTTTATTTTTATTTATTTTACATTTGTTTACCAGGAAAGTCCAACTGGGCACAAAGTATTTTTTCAGCAGAGGCCCAGGATGATAAGCTGCAGTAAACAGTATAAACATGTAAATACGATAAAAATGACATTTCAATTAGCATACCAATTCAACAATAGGACAATATCGGGCAATATAGCATCTATTGGAAATAATAACAAAAGAACAATACTTACATTTGGTTAAGAAGAAGGCAAGTTACAACAGAATGAGGGAAGAGAATGAAGTGTACAGTAAAAATAACAACAACTATGACAGATGTAGTTAGATATAAAGAGTTCAGAATTATCCAGGATGATAACAAGAACAAAGCCAGTTTTCCATAAAGTGAGATTTTAGGAGCCTTTTAAACTGTGCCAAAGAGCAGTCAGAGGAAATATTGGATGGAAGTTTGTTCCACAATTTAGCAATAACATTGGATAAGAGAGATTCATCAGCTGTGTTAGCTTTAGTGGCTTTTAACAACACTTTGTAACTAGAGTGTAGGGGTTTGATAGTGGTATATGGTTGTATTATATTATTGAGAGCAGTGATTTTATCTGGCTGGTGTAGGCTCTTGTGGGCAAGGATAAGTTGTTTGTAATGTAAAAACTGAGGAAATTCAAGCCAGTTAAGTTTGAGTGCAGTGATGTGACCTATGCATTAGTAGCAAATGTGGCAATTTTATTGTTGCAGGATTCAAGTTTAGTAAGGTCAGTTTTATGGAGGTTGGTTAATATTGGGAAGACATATAAGAGAGGTGACAGGAGGTGTGTATGAGCGATAGTAGCTTTTGTGGAGCTTTTGTGGAGCTATATAGGAACTTATTGTTTCTGTATAGAAGACCAATTTTCTTGTGAACCTTTTTAATAGTTTGTGCAATATGGATGTCAAATTTCAGATTATTGTCGATTTCAATTCCTAGCAGTTTTGTATGTGTTACAGGGGCAATAATGGTTTTATTTTTAGACTCCAAATTAAAAGCTAAATGAGATGAGGGTGTTATAAACATATTCTCTGGGACTTAACAGTTGTAGGTGCCGCTGTATGCCATAAACATATTCTCTGGGACTTATTAACAGTTATGTAGGTGCTGCTGTATGCCTATTGGAAGTAATCCTGTAACTGTAATGAGTAACAGCACTGATCGAATATGCGTGCTGCTCATTGCGTCTGCATGGTTGCAAGCACATTTTTGTGGACAGCAATATTGTTTGCAGCCATGGAAATGTGCCTGCAAGCACTAGCAAACAATGTAAACAAAACAGATTACATATAGGCAATGCTCAGATATGACTATGCACTGTACCCAGAGATATTAAGGACAAGTATAGGGAAACAATGCAGAATGAGTGGAAGTAAAATGGAGGAATTGTTACACAAAAATGTGTTATAATGATTTAGAAATGTTGCAGAAAGGAAATATTCAAAGTGTATTCATACTTAGCAGTGTCAGTGGTACAACATTAGAACACTTGTCTTTAGTGCAGAAAGCTGGGTATTCCATTACCACACAAGATAGATAGATTACAGTGCAGCATATGTCAGGTAATGCACTCCTGAGTGTACTGCTCTTTGCATGAGATGTTAAACAGAGGCCCCATTTGCATGAGATGGTGGTAGCTCAGGTGGATGCAAAAGATCCCACTGCATCTATCAAAAAGAGGAGGGGTCCTATTTGTATACAAAAATAACTCATATTTACATATATATAAATATACAAATCTGTTTACACATATTCAAAATTTTCTTTACACTCAAGCTAAATTTTTATCCCTATTGGACCTCTCTCTATTCCTTTTTCCATAGCCATCATCTGATTTTACTTAGTATTGCTGTAAAATCCCTTTACCATTAAACATAATTTCATTTATTCTTTTATTCCATGTGACCCATATAACATAAAATAACATTTTATCTACTCTTTTAAAATATTCTGTACGTCTGTTCTTATAATACTCACATTAATCATATCCATGTTTATTTTATTTACTTTTACAGCTTCAAAAAATCTTCTTTACATAGTTTCCTCATAACTTCTTTACTCTTTTGTATTTCAGAAACACATGTATAGTGTCTTCTTGACAATGTAAACATATTCTATCACTTTTCGTTTTATATGGCATATTTTCTTTTACTGGAAATGTATCTATTACCAGTCACCACAAAACATCTTGACCTTCTACTTTCTGATTTCACCATTTGCTTATTATTTTTTTTAGTTTTAGTGTTTCCTTCTGTTAGATTTTCCCATCATTTTGCATAGTAATGTTTTATCTTTTCATTCTTACCCCATACTTTTTTATCTTTTCCTATATTATCAATTTTTATTTTCCATGAAAATATTTTATTTCTTCATGTATACATCCTTTTTCTCTTTCACTCTTTTTTACCATACCTCAACATTTAGCTTACTTAAATTTATACAGTTTTACTACTGATCTATCCTTTTTTTCATTTATCCACTTTAACACTTTGTACAAATTTAATGAAGCAGTATATACCACTAGGTTAATTAACCCCGAACTGCCTCCTTCTTTATTTATATACAAAACTCCTCTTTTTTACTGTATTTAATCTACAACCTCATATAAATGAAAAAAAAATAACTGCAATACTTCCTTTTCAAATGCTGTTGGCAACACAAATACACTTGTTAAGCATGCACTTTTTCCCATCAGTACTGAATCTTTCAAATAATCTTTTTTTCTGAATGATAATTTATATGTTCTCCAAAAAAGATATGTTTGCTTTATTTCTTCTATTGTTTTTTCCCATTGAATTCTACTTACATCTTTATTCCTAAATTTTGTAACTAACACAGAAATTTCATTCATTGTAAAATGTATACCCCCAATCTTTACTACATCACCTAAACCTTTACATTTCTCTTTATTTAAAACCAGCCTTGTCATCTCTAGACACTCATTTGTGCAAATTATTACTTCTTTTATCCACATTTTGTTTTTTGCAATTATTATAATGTCATCTGCATATATTAACAGAACTGGAATTCTTAACCCTTCAGGTATTAAATACCCCACCTCCTTCATTTTGTAATGTATTTTGCATACTATCACATTTATAACTAATGCAAATATTTTACAACTCATTTGGGCATTGCTGTCTTATGCCACTCTTCATATGTAACTCGTCTTAACCAGCCATTTACATGTATTATACTTTATCATTACTATATGCTGACATACATAATTTCCTAACTTTCTCACTTAGATTATATTCTTTCATTATTACCCATAATATTTCATGCAACCCCCCCCCCCACACCTCCCTAATTAAATATACCAATTCTTAGATCACACTACAGTGGGAAAAAGGACAAAGTTCACCATGGTGGCCAAGTGTTTCCTTTCCTGGAGTAAACTTCCAGTGATCAACTGTTCATGAAAGTAAGTTTTCGGTGAAGTGATCTCATCCGTTTAATTTTTGGGTAAGTGAAAATTTGATAATTTAAAGGGGATCTGACAAAATACAAGTGTTCAGTCATCTTGACATTATGTCACTGCAATGTTTGATTGATAATCCAGTGGTGTGCAACAGTCAATGTTTATATTATACTTTTATGTGGAACATGTCAATGATACCCACAGTAACACAGTATACAATGAGGACAGTATCTGCATTTCATTATAAAAGTCTGTAATTATATATGACAGACATAGAGATGGTACATTGTCCTGTGCACACGTATACATTTGTTGCACAAACTGTGATGTACAATAACATCTCTTCCAAGAACTGCTTTTTACAAATAGTCCAGTGTCCAATTTCACATATGTATTGTAGCGCTTGTGAGTATTGCATTGCTGTCTAGACTGTGAAACCTAGACAGGTAGGATGTTCAATACCCAGTACGGAAGATGTGTGTGTGTGTGTGAGACTGTATCACTTGGTGTATCCACTTCTGCAAAGAATAATACAGTTAACTGTTCTCACAGTTCCCTTGTCCCTGTTTTTTACAGAAACATCCTCTCTGAAATACAATGATGAGGTCATCCTGATAAAAGTGCAATATGTCCCTTTGAGTCAGACTTCTCGTGTGGCACCTGTGACTAGTACAGTGCTCTCTAGATTGTGAAACTAGAGAAGTAGGAGGTTCAAGTATGTGTTTATAATATCATGTATTGTCTGCTGTCAAATGCTTGTGTGTTCAACATCCATATTCAGTGCCTATTAGCATTGTCAGGCATAATACTATAATGCATGAATGACGTACCACAGTTATAACTTGTCCATTTACAGTGTGAGAGTCATCTACAATCCCTTTCATCTCAGTTATTGTTTACCCCACATACATCTGATGTAATAAGTTAGCATTGGTGGATTGTCCTGCTAGTTGTAAGACTTCCCCTATATTTGTCGCTCATCCAGATGTCATTACTTAGTAGAGTCTCATGGCTTGCTGTTCGATTCCTAAAAGGTCAACATAATATGAATGTACTGACATTACATGAACACCATTGTTTCAATTATTCATATCCATTTTT
This sequence comes from Protopterus annectens, assembly GCF_019279795.1. Classification (NCBI taxonomy): domain Eukaryota; kingdom Metazoa; phylum Chordata; order Ceratodontiformes; family Protopteridae; genus Protopterus; species Protopterus annectens. The sequence goes on from NC_056730.1 coordinate 782,388,235, forward strand.
GTGTTGGACAATGATATACCCATGAACTACCAGATAGGCAGCAATCTACTTAACACCGAATGCGTAATAAGAGACCTTGGGACCCAGGTGGACAGTAGTCTCTCCTTTGATAGTCACATCACCACAGTAGTCAGGAAGTCCTTCTACATTGCACACCTCATCATAAAAGGGTTCTCATCCAGGAAAAAAGAGGTCATTGTTCCCCTCTACTTGTCACTCATTAGACCCATTATAGAGTACATATTCCCAATGTTTATAGGAAATGGTTAATAAAAAAACAAATAAATATGTTAAAAAATATGATGTTGGTTGGTTAAAGATTTATGATGTCATCTAATTGGGCTATTTAAATTGAATAGGCAATGTACTGTGTTGTATTCTGATGAAGTCTCCTAAGATGAGATCGAAGAGCTTAATACTGATTTTATATATAGTTTTGGTTTTATTTATTAAAGTTTTTCATGTGTTGGGACTGGACCGTTTGTTTTCCGTATAGCCTGCAACTTAAACAGGACCTGCTGGAGACCCAGATAAATCTCAGATGTTGCCACTCCTGTAGAATAGGCTTCCAATCCATGTCAAGCAGAGCACCTCCATGACCCTGTTTAAGTGCAAACTGGATGACTGCATGGGAAACCATGACTTTCTGCTGGGGATTATCCTGGCTTCTCTCCTAGACATGGGTAGTCCTTACTGGAAAAATCTTAGGCATAGATGATATCTCTCATCTAGTATTTTATGGGGATTTAATGGCTAGGTTTGTAAAGACCCTCAGGTCAATACCCTAGTAACATCCTATGAACCTATAAGTTACTTCAGCAGATTAGTAAAGGAAGATGGTAGTGTAATGAGAGAAATAAAAAAATGTAAAAGGAGAAATAGAAAGAACTCTGGGAAAATATTATGAACTGCGTAGTACAATATGTTTAAAGAAAAAAGGAGGTAGTGAAGAAAAAAACATGGAAAGTAAAACAGTTAACTGAAAAAAGAGAATAAAGAATTGGAAAAGGAGATTAATTTAAATGACCTAGGTAAAGCATTAGGACAAGTAAATATAGATTCTGCTGCAGACCTAGATGGAGTAGGGTATGAAATGTATAAAAAGTTAAGGGACTGGCAAAAAAATATTTTTTAAAGATTTTCAATGAATGGTTAAATGATTTTATGTATGAAGAATGATGTAGTGGAATACATAAACTCACATGGAAGAAGGAAGACAGAAAAAAAATTAAAAAATGGATATCAGTAGTACTGAATAATAATGCTTATAAGATTTTTATGAAAATAATACAAAAGAAATTTAAACGTAAAATAGAAAATATTATGGAAGATAGCTTATATAGTATATAGGGGAAGGGATGTCAAGAATTATTAATGATAGAGAAATTGCGGATGATACTATGAACAGAAAAGAAGTGAAAATCATGATCAGGATATGTTTGATTTGCTTCAGTTTGTTTATTTTGTCATGGTGGCCAAGTTTTTCCTTTCCCAGAGTGAAATTGTGGTGATCCGAGTGTTCGTGAAAGCAAGTTTTCGGCAAAGTCGTCTTGTCCTTTTCAGTTTCGGGTAAGTGAAAATCTGATTATGTGAAGTAGAGCCATTGTGTCATACTTGTGCTATGTACACTGGCAACATGCAAGTCATACACAGGACAGTGCACTGCCGAATAACAGTGATGGATTTTGTGAGAATAGATTAACTATGTTGGTAACACAATGAAAGTGCAAAACTGAATAGCAATCATTTTACTTTCAACAAATGACTTAAGTGAGTCAACATCATTCAGAAATCATGAACATTTTTTGGCAACAGTAATACAGACATGCAAACCTATGCAAAAAAGTTATACATCCGTGATTTTTTTTCTTTTTTTATTGTAAGCTTTGAACACAGTGCTGCTAAGCTGATTTGCTCTGCTGATGAAAAAGTGTTAGCGCGTGCATAATCATTCCTTGAAGTTTTGAACTTACACTGATAATTAGCAGTATTCTATATTGCTCTGTATCGTTCATGCAAAGATCTTTTCAACACAGCCTTCGCAATAGGTAGCAGGCAGGCAATAGGTAGCAGGCAGAATAGTGCAGCAGCAGGATATTGATGTGATAAGTAAAGGTCTTGCCAACATTTGCAGGCACAGTAGTCAGACAAAACAACATAAAACATGCTGTTATCCAAATGTATTCAAACATTTATACTGAGGATTGTCTTAGCACAACATATAGAGTCATAATTGTGAAAGGTAATAATTGACAGTGGGTTTCAGCAAATGTGAGTGTATGTATTTATCTTTAATACTCTACTGACCACTGTAATCTGTACATCCAGTTCTTCTTACCTTAAAGTACATTACGGTGAATGAACAAACAATTTTCACTAAACACACCAAAACCACTATAGCCAAGACACATCTGTTGTCTACCCTCCTCTACACATCCCCAGTTCTAACCAACCTTCGTAAAGCCGACCTACGCAAATTAGAATCTTGTTACAACAAAATTGCTAGATTTGCTATTGGGTCCCCATATAGGACCCATCACTGTGTAGGCCTCAAACAACTAAACTGGATTGAGCTACCTCACCTAATGAAACTCAATCAATTGTCATTAGCTACAAAGTACATTACTACCTATCTAAAACCCCAACACTCCAAAACCTAATTATTCCCTATTCTAGTACCCAAAACCACCTAGATATCATCAAATTTAACAATGATGCTGGGAAATCTCTTTGGTTATTCTATTTCTAAAGCTTGGAATACCTTACCTACCCACCTGACTTCCATTAGTTCCACTTCACAATTTAAAAATCTCCTCAAAGCACACTATACAAATACCTAGTTATGCTGCTGTGACTCTCCAGGTTAAACATTTACTTGACAGCCTATCTCCACCCTTAACCAATATACCCCACAAAACCGCTCACTATCTAGTAGAATTAACCCATCAGAATTCTTGCTTAGACCCACAGGCTTTTATTACGCTTTACATTACTCTTCCCTTGTTTCAAACCATTAATCCTGTTGTTCATTTTTCACCTCTAACATTAGATGTCACTACTCAATAACATTATTCCACTTCACCTCTACTACTTTGTAACTATTAGACTATCCAGAACAGATCTACTCTTGTGCTGTTTCACCCCTTCTACTACCATCTTTCCTAATTAGCCATCAAGATTCCATGCCACCTCAAAAAGTGTAACATATTTTATCTACCTCAGTGATACTATGTGACGAGTCTGCTATGTCAAGAGACTTCAAAAAGTTTAAAACTCTTAATCTCCTATTTTTTTAAACTAATTTTACAATGTAAAATATTATCATATTTTCTGTGATGTTTGTAACAATATTATAAACACTGTGCTAGGACATGTATCTGATTTTTACTATGTACTACATGAACCTATCTGCTAAATGTTAACATTTCTTATCTTTTTGGATTTGACTATTTTTGGCTTCACTGTGCTATGCATGCTGCTGAGAGAGCTGTTACTGTACATGGTTTGAGTACCATGTTGGAACATGAAGGTGGTGTGCCTTTACTGGGAGGTTGGTGCACTGATAAGCTGACAACACAACAGAATCCTCTTTTGAATCTTGGTTTTTCTGTGTCAAGAGGAAGGACTGAGGAGATTTCAGTGCCATTAGCCATGGATAAAACGTTTGAGGATCTTGTTCGAGACCTCAATTTCAAGGCTCAAAAGCTGCAACGGTTACAATGGCAAGCCTACCATTTGGAGGCTTGCTTGGACTATGGTATTGTCCCAAGGGGTATGCGTGTCATGTGCATGCCTACTCAAGGGGACAGGTACCCTGAGCTATTAGCCAAATGGCAGGCCATTAACATCCGCACGAGTTATCAGTACATGGAGTTACTGATAACTTTCTTTACATCAGAAATTGAAGGTCTGAAGCAAGAAGTATCCAGCTTACAAAAGGAGCTGATCAATGGTTTTTGTGAGCCGTATCAAAAGTCCCGCTTGGAACAATTAAATCGTGGACTCATCGATAATAATGAGAAGTTAAAAGCCCTAAAGGTGAGCAAATTAAGGAGGGATTATGAAGATTTTTCGAGGGGTAATATCTTCGTGTGGCCGAAGAAAACCCCTCGGACTTCCAATGCTACATGGAGGGCACAGAGACCCAGCGGAAGAGTAATGGCCACTGAGGAGCGACGTAATCCATTGATGTCAGGCAAGGAGACGGCCTCAGCTACAGCAGCTCCTGTAGATGTTTTGGCAGGAGAGCCGGCATCGGCTGTGGAGAAATCCGCAGAACTTAGGAGCGATACAAATACTTTTTCTATGGTCAGTGCCAGCACTTCAGGAGATGCTGACACAGATTTGCACAGGTCTGTGCAATTTGTTGGCACAGACAGCAACATGGGAGGTTTGACTAGGGGAGGGGCCCAGGATGATTCTTCAGTTACATCGAAGAGTTTATTAAATGGTTCCAGTGAGTGTATAAACACAATGCCTATTTCTGGAGGCATGGGAGCACGTCCAAAGGTTTCTCTGGGACAGAATCATTTTTTGGGCATGTTGCCCGCGAGTACGAAGAGGAAAGGTCCATGGAAACGGTCACGGAGTGACGACAGAGACTCAGTGAACAAGAGGAGGACTTTGGACTGACTACTTTATTTCCTGACTTTGGTATTGTTTTTAATTTATCTAGACATGTTTTAAATGAAGCTGAATTATATGTTTTAAACAAAGGCCTTACATTTGTGCCAAGTAAAGCTTGCATATATAGTGATATTGTGATGGATTTGATGTTGTACTGTCGTAAAGTTATGTTAAGTAAAATTTTTGGAGGAGCACAGGGTTCTTATATGGGCCCACGTAAACCTAGTAGTTTTGTTCCCTCTTTTTCACCAGCATTACATCTCTTCTTAAATAAATGTGAGAGTGACTTAACCATGTTTTTACAAGAGAAAGGGAAGGATAGGTTCTACAATTTAAGTTTTGAACATAGACAAGCCTTAGAACAACTTAGTAGGAATCAGGACCTCACGATAAAAATGGCGGACAAAGGAGGGGCGGTAGTGGTGCTTGACACTGACTGGTATGATAGCAAGATATTAGAGATGTTATCTGAAAGGGAGGTTTATCAGTTACTAAATCCGGTTGAGGTCAATAATGTTATAAGCAGAGTACATGCACGAATTAATAGGTTATTTACACAAATGTACATAACACAAGAGCTTCTGGAATTTTTTTACATTGATAAACCAGTTATCCCTGTGTTTAAGGCCTTACCGAAAGTGCATAAATCACTAACAGACCCACCCCTTAGACCCATAGTTTCGGGCAGGGGTTGGGTCACAGAGAACTTATCTATATGGCTGGAATGTACACTTAGACCTTATGTTGACCTCATGGGTAATGTTTTGAAGGACACTGCACATTTTCTAACTGTCCTAGGTGAAATGAATAGGGAAGACTGCCATGAAGGGATTATGTTAGTAACCCTAGATGTTCACAGTTTGTTTACTGTGATAGGGAATGAATATGGAATAGCAGCAAGTATTGGGATTTTGAAGGACAAGGGTGTTACTGAAAGAGATCTTTTCCTTATAGATGAGCTACTGAGGCTGGTTTTGGAGAACAATGTCTTCATGAGCAATGGTTCAGTATATAGGCAAGCACAGGGGGTAGCCATGGGCACCCTCTGTGCCAATACTTATGCTAACCTGGTCCTTTCCTTTTGGGAGGAGCGACATGTTTTGAGTAATAATGAGTGGAATCAATACATAAGGGTTTATCTACGTTTTGTAGATGATATCTTTATTGTATGGAAGGGGGGTGAACAGAGGTTGACCTTATTTGTGGAATATTTGCATTCTACAACTTCCTTCCTGAAATTTGATGTTAGAAGCTCACATGTGGCTCTAGATTTTTTGGATGTTACTATAGAATTAACATCAGAAGGTTTCAGTTCTAGATTGTACAGAAAAGAGAGTTGGAAGAACTCACTACTCTCTTTTGATAGCATGCATCCCAGGTTTACTTTCCCCAATATAGTGGAAGGACAGGTAGGCAGGATCTCCAGGATCAGTCAAGTGGATGAGCAGTTCGAGAGAGAGGTAGTACATCTGAAGGAATGTTTTTACCATAGGGGCTATAGACACGATTTGGTGGAAGCAGCAGTGGCAAGAGGGAGTGAGAATAGACAGGGTAAATACAAGCCATGGCTAGATGTTCCCACCTCATTAGAGGGCAATAAGAAGAAAAATAATGATCACAATGGCAAGGGGAGGGGTACTATACCTAGAGTGCTGTTAACCTATGGGAGTAACATCAGAGGGGTATGTGACATCATTAAGAGGAACTGGAACATCATTACGAGTGACAGCAATTTGAAAGACATAGTAGGGGATGTGCCACAGTTCTGTTACAAGAGGAATAAGAATCTAAAAGATATACTCTGTTATGACAGAGGTAACAATGATGTCATGTGTCTACCCAGGTCTATAGGTCCTGTTCCGTGTGGGAGCTGCAAGGCCTGTAGTTACATCAACAGGGAGACAACTTTTATACATCCTTTAACAGGAAAGAGTTTCTCATTTAAGGGGAGAGCCACTTGTAGGACCACCAATGTGGGTATTTGGCTAATTGTATGTTATGTCCAGGGTACTATGTTGGTAAAACCAACAATATGCTCAAGGTTAGGATTTTGCAACACCTTTCGTCCATCAGGAATTGTGACGAGCATAATGCCTTATATAACCATATCAAGGACAACCCCACACATCACTTTAGGTTTAGGGTAATTGTTAATGTGTTTCTCAGTAGGAGAGGTGGAGATATCAAGCTGAAGACAGAAGCCATTGAGTCCAGATGGATTCTAGATCTAACAGCTCACATTAACCCAGGGCTCAATGATAAGGTACCCATTAAGCCAACCCTTAAAAATAGGCGGGCTTTTTACTGAGCACTGATTGGTGGTTGAATAATTTAAAAATGTACTGTTTGTTTGAGTATTTTGTCTGATGAAGGGTTTTGGCCCGAAAGCGCTAACTTTGTATTCTTTTGTGTTTTAATAAATATTTTACTTATTCGTACAGCAGCAGTTCCCAGTGACGTTTTTTCTTGCTGACTTATCTTTTTTTGTTGTGTGCTACAACATGATATCCATAACCTAGTTACTGTGGATCTCTTACTGTTTGATTTTTGATTTGGATTTCAGATTCTTTATTTGATTTTATGTATTTTTTATCTGGAGCTTTTCTCCCCAGGCCTCCACTGAAAATGGACCTTTGTCCAGTCAGACTTCCCCAATAAATAAATGTAGGATAAATAAATAAAATAGCTTAGCACAGTGAAGCAATGTAAGAAGCGTTTTGGTCTGACTATAAAGCATCTACATCTACATGATTGTGTATAACCCTCTCGATCATCTCAACTGCAACTGTATCATTGTGATCTACAACAACACTTTTTTCAATGTAATGAAATGTATGCCTTCAACATTTTGTATTTTTTTGCCATCAAAATGGTATCATGTATGTTTGTTAAACTACTGAATTGTTCTGTAACTGGTGCTTTATGTATACCAATATATGTTAACAATATCCTTGTATCTGGAGCTTTTCTCCCTGGGCTTCCATTGAAAAAGGACCTGTGTCCAGTCAGACTTTTGCAGTAAACAAATGTAAAATAAATAAATGAATAAAGCAGTCACCTTCAAAATAAAACTGAAACTAGAGATCCTTTCCAACTGAGGTACATTTTGAAATCTCAAGACAAACTACCTACTCCTAAGTGATACATTGGCAATCTTCAAATCCCCACCAAACCTAGTTAACATCACTGAATATGCAGAAATGTATACCACCACACTATACTAGCATGTAAACAGCTGCATAGATGCAGCTATACCCCACAGGAACAAGTGCAGGGCAAACTCCAGAAACAAACCACATGGTGGAACGATAATATCAATAAACTTTTTAATGAAAGGAAACTAATTTTGACTGAAAGTAAGAAGAGTAATTCCTAGAATGTTAAAGACCTTGTCACTTTAATAAACCAACTCAGGAGCTTTAAAAAATCCACCAAAGCCAAGTTTGAGGCTAAAATATCCACCGAGCCCAACGACAATCATAAGGCATTTTTTATGTCTGTCCATAATCTCAAAAGCACAATACAGCATTGCAGTGAACTGATTCTGAATGATGTTACCTATACTGAGACTGAAGATACAGCTAACCTACTGGCCAATAAATTAAGCTCTAACTTTACCTTTTTCTCCCCTTCGTCTGTCCCTCTAGGTGTACCTGAGACTGGCTCTCTTCCAGCTACAGCTATCACAGATGACCAAGTCCTAAAAGTGCTACCATAAGCTAAAAATACTGCAATGATGGAGAGGAGAGACTGTACTTTAAAAATCTGACAAAATCCTTGTATGCACCTTAAATAGCATGAACCATGATTTAGCCACAACCCTAGCAACACTGTTCAATTCAGCCTCCATGCAGGCTTTGCACCAAGTGAATGAAGAACAATTACAGTCATTCCCCTGAATAAAGGAAGACCTTCCACAGACACAGGCAATTACAGACCCATAAGTCTGACCACCCTCATATGCAAAGCCATAAAAAGACTTATCATGGAATTAATCGATAAGGACATGGGGGACCTCCAAACAATAGAACTGTCTCAATTTGGATTCATCTAGAGCAGGTCATCCTTATTCAATCTGGTGGATTTTTTTGAACAGGTTACCAAAGTAATGGATGAAGGCAAAGTGTTACGCATCATATACCTTGACCTGACCAAAGCTTTTGACACAATTCCACACTCAGGCATAGTAGAAAAGCTAAATAAACTGGGAATAAACCGTATGTCACCTGCTGGATTGCCAGCTGGCTCTCAGATAGGACAGATAATCAAAATAGGGGAAGTTACTTTCCCAAACAGATCAGCCAGCAGTGGAGACCCCATGGTTCTATGCAGGGACCTCTCCAGTTTAGCATCTGGCTTACTAGGTTTGCTGATGATTGCAAGCTAGGAGCAGCCATTGAATCCCTGAATGACTTAGTCATCCTTGCAAGGAAGTTTGTCTCAAGTAAATTCTTGGTGTCAAAATCATGAACTGAAACTAAATGTCAAAAAATGCATTATTGTATTCTTTGGGAAGTCGTTTACTACAAGAAACTGCCACTTTCAAAAATGCTCCTATGAGTTGACCCTGTTGTTCAGCATTTGGAACGTATGCAGAGAGTGACCTAATGTTTAACCAACATGTATCTGTTCTAAGAAAATCCGTATATTCCACAGCTTATAAACAAAGGGAATATGTGTAAATCTAGTGATATCATTGTCCCCCTATATTCAGCTCTCATTAGGATCATAGGAAGGTTCATAGGAAGTTACTAGGCTATTGGACCTGAGGCCTTTACAAGCCTAGCCAAGAATTTAGTCCATGTTCCGACAAGTCCGATGCCCCTGTCCATTAGGTCAAGTCATTGAATATAATGCCCCCTTTGCCACATTTCTGTCCAGATACATTCAGTAAATGGAACACCCACAGAGATACCTTACTAAAAGGGTACAAGGCTTGAAAAACATGTCCTACATGGATCGACTCAAAGCCCTCTCACTATACTCTGTATTGTACAGACTGCTAATAGCTGACCTGTGCCTGGCATACAAAGCATCCTCTGACCTAATGCTGATGGAGTTACTGTACATCAGCAAGTCAAATTGCATCAGCAATACTCAGTGTATGGATCTAAAATGCTTTTGCAAACATCAGCAGAATGGTTTGGAGGGACAGGTATATTTCACAGAGGATATCAATGCTATGGAACAGGCTACCCATCCACATAAAACAAAGTTCATCCTTGTCCATTTTCAAGTGTAACTTAGATCTATGGATGGGAAACAGAAAATGTAGCCCTGGA
>NC_056730.1:782403142-782468142 GCF_019279795.1 Protopterus annectens
TATTTTGATCGATCGGCATTACGGGATGTGCTTAATGGTGTCACTGATATGCAGTGTCGAGCACTGTGCACTCGACATTTTGACAGTAAACCATATGTATATGTATTTATCTAGGTATATGCATATGTAAATGCATACATATACATCCTTGATAACATAACTATTTCTGTTGATTTTGTTTACAAAGTTCTGCACTAGACTGTATTATCTGCAAGCATGATGCTGTATTATCTGCAATTATTCTACATCATTACAATTTTCAGTTCTCTATAAATATATTTGTACTATAATGTACTTTTGCTTTATGCCAGTTGGAGTACGTTATGACTGAAAGAGTTCCTGTAGCAGTCCACCTACTGTGTTATTAAAGTTCAATCAATCATTCAATAACTAACTAAGTAAATGAATAAATATGTGGAGAACATACCAATGTATGGAATATTACTCCAATTTCTCCTTATTTTACTATGTCGTGACACCCCATAGTTCAGTGGTATCACTTTTAAAAAGGTGGATGCTAATTTACTTGTTATTGCTGCACTATTATGGGTATTATGGACAAAGGTTGAAGAGTGGAGAAAAGCATGCAGCCTTCATCCATGATACTTAGTTACAGTTAAGTACAGTTAGTTTAATTTTACACTTCAAACTAAACACGCACTCCAAAAACTCCTTTGATGTTATGCAGGTCTGCTTTGCACAGAAGTAGCTTACTTCTTAAAACATTTCTTTTGATATTATATGTCCTCATGTAAGAGAGTTTTATGCAGTATATGTCATGTAGGTGTGTTTAGATCTGATAGGCTAGTGGACCATTTTTAATATACTCACAATCTTCTTCAGCTGATATAGTTTGTATAATTTATCATATGTTGGGTTGTCTGTTATGGTATGTACTGCATGTTATATATATTATCAGCTAGATACCATCAAAATGTGCTAGCTGTTCTCATATATTTGAGTACAGCCATAACCAACAACTGGGAACGAAAAAAGCCAAACACCACCAATCCAATAAATATGGAAACGAAAAACAGCAAGAGCTCGTAGTTCTGAAGAAGACTGAGGTGTCCAGTCGAAAGCGCTCAACTACTGTGGATTAAACTTATTTTACACTCTCCGTGTACGAGCTCTTGCTGTTTTTCGTTTCCATATTTATTGGATAACCAACAACTGGGACATATTAATCTTTGTAGACTGTGGATGCCTCCTATGCACAGTGAACTTAGATTGTAGTGTCAGTGTTAAATTGGGGCCTTTTTTTACTGAGGTACTAAAATTTACTTGGTTTTATTTGTCAGGCTGCTTTATTCTGTATAATCTTTCCTTTCAGCTGTTTTCAAATATCTTGAAAACACTATAGCCACCTTTATATTCTTAATTTGTTTGTTTGATTTGGTTTGGAGACACATACTCTGGACTATGAGACATCTTTGGCAACCAGTTGACATTTTTTTTTTTACCCATTAGCTTTCAGATTTCCTTCTGCAGCTAAAGATATGTCTGTTCTTCACAGAAGAATGGAAGCAGCACAGGTCCCGATGAAAGCTGATTGTATCTACCATTTTCTTACCCCATCCTTCACATTTGACTGATTTGCTAATGTTTCCGTATCTGTCCATGTGTTCTGATGAACCTACTTTGTGAAGATGAAAGTAACTGAAGTCTTCCAATTCTACCTACTCATTCTGATATAATAAACCCCCTGACGTTCTGCCACTCTTGTTAGAGAAATCATGGCCATAGGAAGGCCCATTGGAAAATTGCATCAGCAAATTTTCTGCAGTTTTCACAATTTTCAACTCATTGACTGGCATGCCCCCTCAGCTGTCCTTATTTGTTTATGGATATCTGTAATTTTGTCTTAATATTTTGTTTTCGGACTCTTAAAATTGGATATTTATTTGAGAAGATCTAAGTTAATGGCAGCATTTTAATGTTTGTGATTTGGGGTCCTTTTCCTTAACTATTTTTTTTGCTTTACGTCTACTTCTAGAGGTGAAGGCTGAGAGATATGTTTTCTACATAATATCCACATTTTTTTTTGATTTAGGGCATTATATTTTTGAATATAAATGTTCAAATTATTAACACATGCAAGTAAGTAAACAGAATGTGTGCAATATTTGGCAAAGAAAGACAGGTAAGTCATTTCAAGATGTTTACTCAGTGCCTGATTTCATGTGTTACAACTTTATTACATGAAACCTGAGTTAAAACAGGAAGTCAGAGAACATCTTAATGTCCAGAAAACTAAACAAGAGGTGTGAGAAAAGCTGGAAATGTCCACATTCGCACAGATGAAGAACTGAGTACAAAATCTTATTCTATATGAACCCACCACTGCTGGAAATGTCCACATTCGCATAGATGAAGAACTGAGTACAAAATCTTATTCTTTAGAACCCACCACTGTTTGAATCTTCGGCAACTAGACTGGCTTGAATTCCAAAACCAACTGACAATCTCCCAACTTACGATTGCCCACAAAATATTTTATCAACCCAACGCTACCCCTATACTCTCCAATCTCCTTATCCCCTATAAAAATCTGAATTCCCTACGTTCTTCTAGCAAACTCCTCGCAACCATTATAAAATCTAACAACATGGCTGGTGACTCTCTGTTTACTAACACAGCAGGAAAAAACTGGAACTTGCTACCTACTGAACTAACCCTAATCACATCCTTGCCTATCTTTAAACAAAAACTTAAAAAACACCTCAAAATTCACTGGTTATGCCCCTGTAGCAACCCCGACTAACCACCCCCTCCACCCTCTCCCACCTCTGTACTTTATTTCACATTCCTTACAAACTTCAAAACTTTTAAATTCTTATACTTGCAAGTAAGTCTTGCACTGTTTCAAACTCTAATCTATATACTGCTGAATAATGTTCTACTAGAAGTGAAAACTTCCTTATGTATCTTACTGTGCTACATTCTATTGTTGATTTTCCAAGTATATATATTATTTACTGATGCTTTTTCAAGTGTAAATACTTTTATTATGTTATAATTCTTGCTGTATTTTTTTTATCAATCCTTTCTTTTAATATGCAATTACATTTTAATTTTTTTTCTATCTTGTTGGAGCTTTTCTCCCCGGGCCTCTACTGAAAATGGAAATATATCCAGCTAGACCAGCCCGGTTAACAAATGTAAAATAAAATAAATAAAATAAAATATGGCTGAGTTTCTTGGTTAAGAGTTGATTCTAAATCTTAATTTAAATGTATGAGTATTTTAAATAACTTATTTAAAGTGTTGACTAGATTCAAAGGTACTGGATTTTGTGAGTCTGTGTAAGTGATTTAACTACATGCTTATAACATGCAAAGAAGCACATAGCACTTTTTCTAGTAACCATTTTCACAAACTTGCACCCTTATTACACAGTACCGATTTATGTTATTTGCATTTAAGTGGGTTTTGGAATTAAAATTTAACTTTAAATGCATCGTGGGGAAAGAGGCAGCAGTTCAGTAATTTATTTATAATTTATTTTTAGGCAAAACAGGCACAATTATGTTTCCACCATAATCCTTTGAAGAAGTAGTGCACAAATAAATGTCTAATGTGTATCTTTTACCACTACTTTGGATGTTTAGAGAAATTGAAGAGGTACTGCCCAAAGTTTAGTCCACACTGCATTTAAGGAAAATACAACATTAAAGTAGCCTCACATGCATAGCTCTCTGTTGTGCTTGATTTGCTGAATGCCCCTGATTTTATATAATATTTTTGCCCTATTCCTCTTACAATTGTTGATGTTCAGGTAAACCACTAAGGATCATGGTCAGTCAGTAATCACAGACATTAGAGTTTCCTACTTTTTTTTCAAGAAAATTGATGTTGATGCAAAACCTGTTGATCTATTAACATTTTAATTGCATTAGAGTAATATTTAAAAATTGTGCTTGATTTTGGCCTTTTGATACTCAATTACTATTAGCTTTGCACTTGATTCTTGAGCAAAGCCACACTGACATACTAAAACATCTAGTACTGCAAGCAATAAAATTAGTAGTGAGGTTTGACAATGAAGTCTGCAATTTTCTCTAAATTTCTGCGTAATATTTTTAAACTTTTTGATAAAATTTTCCAGTTTTCTGGTGGTCGTAGTTATAAGCTTGCAATGGTGTTTCAATGGGATAAACTAGAAAGCCGACCTCTGCAGTACCAGATTACCATTAGCATACTCTTTTGCATGATTACAGAACAAGTTTCCCTGCAAAATGCAGCAGTTCTGGTCCATTCAACGGATATGCTCAAGAATCATTCAACAATGGGAATGGTTTAATTTCAAATTGCTCCTTTATCCTTTTTCTGGATAGCCTTTATGAAATATTGACAAAAGCAATATAAAACCTCATTGTTAATAAAAAATAATATACCAACACCACTAAACAGACTTGTATGAGACAGTTAGTATATTAATATGATTATATTATTCAAAGCTCTACAAAAAAATATCAAACACAAAATTACATTAAGATGCCCAGAGGATGTGACTGGAGCTGTGGGCAGCAGCACAGACTCTACATGGTCCCCTATTGGGGGAAGAGTTGTACAGACCAACCACTTTGGACATCCACTGTGGTGCGCAGTATCCTCAAGACAGGAGAACACGGTTCACAGACTGTGCACTGTGGCAGGGCTAGCCACTCGATGGTGTAAAATATGGCTCTAGGTGATTCGGTCATGTTGACTAATTGTCACCAAAAATAGGCATGGATAGTTACCAGGTTGAGGACCCAGCCTACTTTGACCCATGCCAGGGACCTGTGCTAATGGTGGGAGGGGTATATGTGCCCCTACTGTCCAGGGTGTGCCCACCATTAAGCTCAGCAGCCCTGGGGTCAATAAGCTACTGGTTGGCTGGTGTCTAGTTGCCCAGCCTGGGTTACCTGGGATAGCTCTGTTGAGCAAAAGGTGGACGTAAAACCAACCAACCTGTCAAACATGAACTGAGAATTGCTATGCTTAATGTAGGCTCACTGATAGGATGCAGCTTGGAAGTGGATGACATGATGATATGGAGGAGGCTGGACATCCTATGTATCCAGGAGATGAGATGGAAGGGCATTGCAGCAAAGTCACTTGGCTAGGGATCCAGAGTCTACTATTCAGGTGGAGGGAAGGCTACAAATGGTGTAGGCATTGTGGTGAGAGAGAGGCTTCAGAAGGCAGTAAGAGATATCATCAGAATTAATGACAAACTCATGGCAGTCAGACTCCAGTGTAATGACAGGGCAGTATTCATAATCTCAGCCTGTGCTGCACAGCAGAGTTGTAATAGTGAGGAAAATAGTGCATTCAGACAGCAGTTTCAGGGCCTACAAGATAAAGCAGGACAACATGAATTGGTGTTGATAATAGGTGACCTGAATGCACATATTGCGACAGACAGAACAGGATATGAGGGCTGCCTGGGTCCACATGGGTGGGGCAACAGGAATAAAGAAGGAGAAGCCTTTCTAGACTTCTGTCTGGCAAATGGCTTGATAGTAGCCAACACATGGTTCAGAAAGAGAGACAGGCACAAGATCACATACAAGAGTAGCCAACATGCAACTCAGGTAGACTTCCTCCCAGTAAGGAAAAGGCACTGGGGCAGAATCCCTGATTGCAAAGTCATCCCCAGTGAAATAGTCGACCCACAGCATAAACCACTAGTTGCCACAATCGGCTGCAAGCAGTGGTCAGAGAAGGCTCTAAGGTCAACAGAGACCAGGCTGAAGACCTGGAAGACTGGAGACAAAATACAACAGTTCAAGGAATTCTTCAAGGCTCTAGTACCCCAAGAAGAGGAGGAAATAGGTGGAGTTGAAGAAGAATGGCAGTGCCTAAAAACAGCATGTGTTAGGACTACAGAAAAGATATGTGGCCAGGCCAGGTATGGAAATAATGTATGTAAGGAAAGCTTTTGGCAGAATTCAGAAGTGGGAGATAGAAAAAACTGACCAGACTAGGAAGGACTAGTGGTTGGCTAACAAAGAATCCAAGAAAGAAGTTGCAATAGCAAAGAATAGGGCATCGGAGGCACTGTACCAGCTTCTGGAAAGTGACTCAGTAAGGGGCACAAAGAAACTATATCAGGTTGCAAGGCAAAGACAGAAAGCTAAAGAAGATAGTCAGACACCCTTCATAAGGGATGCCGGCAACAACTTGCTCACCAGCCCAGAGGACATCAAAGGCAGATGGAAGGAGTATTCCAGCAGCTTCTGAATGAAGAAACACCCACAGAAGCTGTACTTCCCAGAAAAAGCCTACGATGAGAGAAGAGGAGGAGCCCACCCTAGAATAAGTAAGAACAGCACTAAGGAAGATGAAGTCAGGGAAAGCAGCAGGCTCAGATGATGTCACAGTGGATATGATAAAGATGCTGAGTGAGATAGGGGAGAAATGGCTCCTGACAGTACTAATAGCAGTGTAGAGAGAAAGGCATATCCCAGATGACTGGGGAATAAGCATATTTGTGCCAGTGTACAAGAACAAAGGGGACATCCACAACTGTGGGCAGTACAGAGGCATCAAACTCCTATCGCATTTAATGAAAGTTCTGGAAAGGGTGATTGATAAATGGATATGCAGAGTAGCAGAATATGAGATGGGAGATGAGCAGTTTGGATTCAAATCAGGAAGTAGCACAATTGACCCGATGTTTGCATTGAGACAGATACTTGAGAAGAAGCTAGAGATGAGGAGAGAGTCCAAATGGGCATTCCTAGACTTGGAGAAAGCATATGACAAGGTCCCAAGTAAGTTGATCTTGGCAGCATCTGGGTGGTTTGAAGTCCCAGAAACATTGGTAGAATTAGTACAAACTATGTACAAGGACCCAATGGCTCAAGTACGAACAGAGTTCAGCCTCACTGAGGGGTTCCCAGTGGGTGTTGGTGTACATCAGGGGTCAACTCTGATCCCACTGCTGTTCATACTGCTGATGGACTACATTAGCAAACAGGTTGGAGGGGACAGATCAACAGAGCTGCTGTATGCAGATGATGTGGCAGTATAGGCGGATTCTGAGCTAGAACGTCAAAGGATAGGAGAATGGAATGCAAATCTGAAGGCACATGGGATGAAACTAAGCACAGATAAGATGGTGGTAATGGCTGCAAATTGGGGAAATCAGAAGAAGCTGAGAATAGAGATAGAAGGGAAGATAGTGGAACAGGTAAACAGCTTCAAGTATCTAGGAGGAGTAGTTGACAAGAAGGGCAGTCTGAATGAAGAGGTCAAAGCTAGAATCAGAGGGGCTGCAGCCAACTGGCATAGAGTATCAGGTGTAGTCTATGACAGAAGAATGCCAAAGAAGCTGAAAAGTAAGGTGTACAAGAAATTGGTGTGACCAGTACTACTGTATGGTACAGAAACCTGGGCAGTAAAGGCAGAACAGTTGAAAAAGCTAGAGGTGATGGAAATGAAGTGCCTGAGAAAGGTGATAGGATGCACACTGTGGGACAGATGATGAAATGAGGACATAAGAGCAGAAGCCAAAGTAGCTCCAATTGCAGAAAAGATCAGAGAGAACAGATTGCGGTGGTTTGGGCACATGTGTAGAAAACAGAAGACAATCTGCTGAGGAAGATTTAGGACAGACAGGAAGAAGGTAAGAGGAAGTGAGGACGTCCAGCAAAGAGGTGGATGGATTGTGTGAAAGAAGATCTGCAACAGTCAGGCATGAGAGTTGAAGAAGGCAGGAGTGTGGCATGAAATTGAAAGAGTTGGCATCAGTTAACATGATACCCCAATCCCATGTAGAAAAATGGGAAAAAGGGTGCTGCTGATGATGATGATGATGATGAATCCTTTGCAACCAATTACATTTCCTAATTCTCATACACTGTTATGTCCCCAGGACTGGTGCATGATGAGGAAACTTGGCTGACTGCTGCTTTACTGAAAGCTAAGTAGGTACATGCAGGCAACCAGAAAATTCTTGACCTACCCCCCTACTATGACCACTCTCCCCCATTGTTAAGCTTGCGTTTGACCAGTGGGTAAGAACATCTGCAACCTGCATGATTCTGAAGACCTAGGTTCATGACAAATTGTTTCCAAATGCTAAAATAAATTAATCTGTTGAAATGGCTAAACATATGTCTATAAGAGACAGTTTAGACAAGGAAATGTGTATTTGTTTATTTATAATGATTACTGGTAACTGTTTTACATTTTCATATGAAATGTTCACTGAAAGAGGATTTCCTTTTATGTATCTGTTTATCTGGTTTTACACCTTGGACAAAGGGAACTTTTTATAATCTATAACTATTATTAATCATATAAAGGTTATTGAATTTAGTTTTTTTGGTTTCATGAATTTGATAAAACAGTATTCCTAAACAGACAAGGATTGAGTGTTAGTGTATAGTTTGTTTGAGTTTTCTAGAGACATCAATGGCTGGAATCGTTTGTTTGCATCTAATAATTTTGTTGTATAAATATTTTTAAACCCAGAAAGTGAAGTGGTGTTTACACCTTATTTGAGGGAAAAGTTGGCAGAAAAGAGAAGAAAAAAAAAGAGCTAATCTGAAATTAATATTAATACAACCTGTTTGTTTCTTATGGCTCCATGGTACATGTTGCTGAGGACAAGTAGGATTTATGACCTCTCTGGATAACAGAAATTACACTCTAGCATATATCAAAAAGGTTAATAATGAGAAGAATCGTGGTGATTGCTTAAATATGCGCCACTAATCCTGCTATTATAAAATTAAATAAACCATACTCCAGAAGTGAAAAGGGTATACTGTCTGCTCATATTCCACTATTGTGTATTTTAGTCAAAAAGTTTGTAATCTCTCCAAAGAAAAAACAAAGTAATACAAATTTCACTTACTTCCTGAAAGTCTGCCACCAGAAAACCACAGCTGCTAGTATGAGACCACTACGATGGTCACTGTTTTCACTTTTCACCCCCACACATAAACATACACAAACATGTTCACATCACATATTTATACTCTAGAGACTAGAGGTAGAATCTGTCATTCATGGTCATACAAAACAGAAACAACCACAAAGTCATGAAATGTGTGTGATATCCTATATTTCTGAATGCACCCATAGAAATACATTGACTTTTGGATCAATGGTGATTCCTTGGGTGGCATGCATGCAGAGTAGTGCACAATCTGCCACTGATTTGATTAAGATGCGATGAGGAAAATTTGGTTTAAGTTTTAGAGTATTGACATAAAGAATCAGTGGTTTAATAGTGCTGTGCTGATATGCTTTAGATGTTAACATTAAAGGAAAATGGACAGAGGCTGGTCAAAGAACAGTTCAGTATAAAAGAGCCCAGCAACTAAAAGGGGTATAACAGCCTGTTTTATCTGACACTTCTGCTTCTAAAATATTTTTATGGAAATAAAGTGTAGGAATTAGAAAAAAGAAACTAGTCCTGTTTTTAAAAAAGTGAAATAACATAAAAAGCGATATTCAAGACAAAGATGCAGACCTCACAGGAAACGGTGGAGATTTTGAAGAACAAGTAGCATTTAAACTGGATGAGTGTCATCGGTAAAACTAGAAGGTGCATGAGCTATTTCTTAAAGATATAAAGCAGAAGAAGCAGAAAGAAGTAAAGAGAAATGAAAGTTAAAGTGCAAATGAATTGGCTTAAGCTTGTGTGCAATATGGAAGGGGAAAGGAGTAACACATCATTAAGTTATTAAGAAATATAGTTGAAGGACAGGACTGAGGCAAAGAAACTACTGAAAGACAAGGATCTAGAACTCATTACAAGTAAAGAAAATGTTATTTTTGAAATAACAGGTGTAGTGGATATTGATCCACAACCCTGAGGTGAGTGTGAAGCCTGAACCTAGAGTTGTTAACCATTAAGAAATCTGCAAATAACCTTGTTCTATAATTAGATTGATGTGAAAGAGAAAAAGATTGATAGTCAATGAAAAATGGACTGGAATTTAAAATACATTCCCCCAGATTTACTAATCTTCCGTGCAGGACTAGCTTAGTCCTGCATGGAAGCAACCGTTTAGGAGCAGGACGGCAGTGCGTCATGCATAATAATGAGGTGCACTGCCTGAGCTCCTAATCTTACACAGACCGTGTAAGAGTGCAGGGGGACTGTTCATAGCCGGCGTTAGGCAGCTGTGGGGATCCCCCGATTACCTACCCTTGAATCAGTGCCCCCATTCAGCAGTCATGGGTTGCTCTGACCATTACTGTTCTTCGGCTCAGCTCCTCATGGACGTCTGCATAGTCGCTGACCTGGACCCTGTCATCACACTGAAAATCGAAAGTGTGTTTCCATTTTTTTTTTGATTTGCTGGCAAGCTGCACTCAATCAGATCTGCTCACTGAAACAAGGGATCTGATTAGCTGCAGCAGCAGCCTGCGAACTAAGTTCTTGTTTTCTTTTTAATTTTTTAAAGAAGGAAGTGATGAAGCAAGGGCATAATTGCTCCTTGCAAATCACTTTCTGCACAAACTGCTTTTAAAAGGCACCTTCATCTAATAAGTATCAAATCTTTTGCTTTTAAACAGAGGAGTGTTCCTTAGCAGCAGCAGTGTGCAGAGATCGAGCCGGGTTTGGACCAGCGTGAGGACAGACTGCATCGGGTAAGGATCAGCGGTGGATTCAAGCCTTTGGAGTGGTCATTGTTTTTGGATTATATCTTTTTTCAACTGTCCTTCTAAGGGCAACTTCTCAAAAGGTCTGACAAACTGTTCTTTTAAGGGCAATTTCAAAGGGACTGAGTGGTCTGAGGAAGGCAAGCAGAGCAGGTGAGCCTTCAGTCATGAAGATGGAGCAGAGTATTGGAAGAAGCCTTCTGTAGAAAGCATAAAAGATACGTTTTTGGGTTTAGTTTTAACTTTATTTTTTGTGGGGGGTGATTGTTTTTTGTGCATATTTTTTGTGCTAGGGTTTCGGGGGTGAGTGCTGTGCTTGCACTACTTTTATTTTGGTTTTGTGTAGAGTTTTTGTGCTAAGAGGATGGGAGGGTTGTGGTTGTACCAGTTTTATTTTGGTTTTGTCTAGAGTTTTTGTGCTAAGAGGGTGGGGGGGGTGAGGTTGTGGTTGTACCAGTTTTATTTTATGTTCATGCTCTGGTGGTAAGAGGATGGGGGAGGTGAGGGGCTGTGGTTTTACCACTTTATTTCACTTGTGTGGCATTCTTCTGCTATGATGATTGGGGAGGTGCGGACTGGTTTTATCAGTTTTAATTTGCTTTTATGTAGAGTTCTTGTGCTAAGAGGATGGGGGGGGGGTGAGGGGCTGTGGTTGTACCAGTATTTTACTTTTGTGTAGCGACGTGTTGTGCTAAGAGGATTTGTGGGTGAAGGGCTGTGGTTATAACAGTTTTACTTTGCTTATTTTACATTTGTTTAATGGATAGTCTGATTGGGATAGAACCCATTTTCAGTGGAGACCCAGGGAGAAGCGCTTTAGTACACAAGTGCTAGAAATATGTAAAATAAATTTGGTTTATCTGTTTGTATGAGGGACAATATAAGGGAATGTGAAATGTAATATACATTTAATTTTGATTGCCCGTTAGTTAAGAGAGTGTCTAATAATTATTTGGAGCAAGAGGTAGAGTTGGCTCATTATTTTGTTTTGGCAGTATCTATGCTGTATATGTAAAAGGTAGAGATAATGGGATAGAGGTGATGAAAAGGAGGGGAGATAAATAATGGGATAGAGAAGGATATTGTAGCTGGCTAGAGCAGGGATAGGTGAGCAGTCTTGTGGGCTGCTGCTGTCTAAGTCAATAGTCTTAGGCATATAGGGTAAGTGGTGAAGATTAGCTTATTTCAGCCTGGGTTGGGACATAATCCTTTGCATGATAGATGTGACACAAGTGTATTGATGTCAGCATATTGGATTGTGAGTGCTAGGGATGTGGCGGTATTGAGGTTGATAATAAATCCCACTAAACTGAAGTGGATCAAGGGTGTAGCCTTGTGAGACTTCTAATGTGAGTGGAGGTGGGGGGGGTAGATCCTGGAAACATTTTATGGATGTTTATGACCTGTTGGGTAGCTTTGGAGCCAGTGTAGGGCTAGGGGGGATGGGATTAAGGTTGGCGAGAGTAGTTAGTAGTTTGTTGAGAGACTCTCACAAAGGCTACCCCCCTCTAATTCCACTCACATTAGGAGTCTCACAAGGTTACACCCTTGATCCACAAATTGACAAAGCTAGATGATCCTATTTTACCTTCATTTGTAAACTGATGGTGCTGGTATAACTGAGGAGGACAGTTGCAGCATGAGGCCTGAAGCCGTGTTGGGATTTGGCAAGTAAATTATTGGTTGAGAATGGATGCATTCCTCTAGGAGTTCAGGTAGTGGGGGAAGAACTGCTCTTGGCCTATAATTTGTAAGTTCTGTCAAGTTTTCACCTTTGTGCAAGGGTATAATTGGTTCATAGGTAAGTACTAGGCTATCTGCCCAAGGGAATTTATAAGCCTAGCCAGAATATGTTGGCTTTCGCCACCCCCTTAGATTAGTTCCCTGTGCCTCTGTCCAGCAGAGCCATTAGTTCCCTGTGCCACTGTCCAGCAGAGCCACTGCAGTGATCCCCGGGGTAAATTTTCTGTTTCCCATCCACCCATCAAGGTTTACCTTGAAGAGTGTTAGGTGGTGCATGTCCATCAATTTCCTTCTTGGAATTTTACTCTTTTCTGTACTAGTTTCCTCTTTCTGTTGTATAGCTTGTTTATAGCAGGGGTACACCAGACTGGTTTCCTTTTCTTGGAGGAGTGAGTCTTGGTTTTACTTGGTTTAGCACGATCCATGCATTCCTGCAGATGCTCATAGAGTGCCTTTGTAAAGGTTTCAGCAGCTTGGACAGCATTGTCCTTTAGCATGGGGGCTGTGAACCTTTCCACATCGGTCTTAAGTAACGTGAAGTTTGCTTTTGAAAAGTTTTTCACAGTGGTTTCCTTGATTGGGGGTGGAGGCGGAATGTGGATATCCAGAGTGATTAGTCTATGATCTGATCTAACCAGTGAGGGGTTGACCTCTGGTGTAGAACACCAGTCATCTATGTTGGTGATGACCAGGTCCAATATGTTGTTCCCTCTGGTGGGGGTGTTGACCAGTTGATCTAGGGCATTCGAATTTATAAATTCTAGGAAGCGTTGGATAAGGGAGTTAGTACTTGAGTAGTTCTCCCAGTTTATGTTTGGGTAATTGAAATGACCCAGTATTAAGGTGTTTGGTAGGACCTTCATATTTCCCAGTGTCTCCAGAAATGCGGAATGGAGGTCCTGGGCCATGGTGGATGATCTGTAGCAAGCTACAATTTGGATTGCAGTTTTGCCCATTGTTAGTTGCACATGGATGATCTCTGATGCATTGTGCTGTGACACTAACCTGGAGGTGTGGGTATCCTTGATGAATATGGATATACCCCCGCCTTTTGTGTTTTGGTCCTGTTTCTGTGTCCTAAAGGTATGGTATAAGTTATAGCCTAGTAGTGCTGGGGTGCTCTCAGGAGCCTTAAACCATGTTTCTATTACTGCACAGATGTCGATGTTCTCCTACTGAGGAGTGCCTCGAGTGCATGCATTTTGAGGTTTAGACTTCTGGCATTGAGTAGCATTACCCTCAGTTTTTGGTTACTTGTGCTATTTATGGTGGTGGGTTTGTCTTTTGAGCCTTGCCTAAAAAAGGCACTATAGGGGTGGCAAGAGCCTTGGCCAGTATTCAAAAGCCTAAGGGTGACAGGTGCAAGCCATCTCTTGCGAAGCAACATGACTTGTCGAGCATGTCATCCCAGGTGGACAGATACTGGATCCCCTTTGAATGACACCAGAAACTTAGCCAATTGTTGAAATTGATAATTTTTTCTTTATACTGTGGCATAATTCTTGGTGAGGGCAGGATGCTACTCAGGGTCAGGGTCATACCAGCCTGGGCTACATGATCAGAGAGCTCTTCATGTCTCTCTTCATGTAGTCCAGGGAGGTATGTCTCAGGTCATTCACACCAACATGGACAATGACAGAGTCATATTTGTACTTGTTCTGGAGTGACCTGAGTGCTTGTGTTATGTGGCGGATCCTAGCACCTGACAGGCAGCTAACTGTAACCTCCTTGTCCAGCCTAGTTAGTGGGACATCAGTGTGCCTGACTATAGAGTTGCCTATTACTAATGTGTTGGGTATGTTATTTTGCGTTAAGGGCTGTGATTGCTTGGCACACTGATTATGTGAAGTATGTGTTTCATGGTTGGTGATGGGGTGTGGAGGTTGCTTGGATGTCTGCTTTAGAGGTCTCTGTTGCTTTTGCAGATTTTTATTTAGAGCCTCCAAGTATGTTTGTATGATAGTTTCCAGATAGTTGGGACATACTGCTCAGTAATGGATCTTTAAAGTATTCAAGATAAGAACTGGCTTCAGCTGCTATTTTTTGAAACTGTTGGTAGATTGTCAGCTGAATTTGCAGTAGGTTTTGAGTTTTTTTACAAGTTTGTCAAACACTGTTCTGATATCTAGATTTATAGTACTGTTTTACACTATCCCTGATGTTACACCTTGCTCTGCAGTTTTTTGGCTGTTTGAATTATGCTGACAGGTTAGGAGGTTCATGGGGCCTGTACGTTGTTTAAAATGCCTAATGTTGGGGGGGGGTAGTTAGCAGCTGTGAGAATGTTGCTGCTGAAGTCCTAGATGTTTTGAATGTCTACTAATGCAAGCCCTGTTATGCTACTATTGTGTATAACCACAATGTTCTACTCACTGATGCAATGACTGCAATTTTTTCGCTGTCCGTAGTTAATGTGTTGAAAGTTTGGGAGTGTGGTTAGGGCCTGTAAGAATGTTGCAGTGTTCAATGTTTGCCTGGAGTTTTTTTAATGGGGGACACATACTGTATAAGCACATTGTTAATGCTACGCCTATGTTTTTGGTTTTCACTTTATCCAGGATTATTGTGCATTGGCTGGGTGGGGGTGAGAATTCTGCAGACTGTACTGATATCTTAATGCATGCTAATGTAAAAACTGTGCTGCTTCTAGGTTTATAGTACGGTTTAAATATCCCTGAAGTTACAGCTTGTTCTGCAGTTATTTTTGGCTGTTTGAATTATGTAATTTGGAGGTTGATGGTGTCTGTACATTGTTTAAAAAGTCTAATGTTGGGAGAGTAGTTAGCGGCTGCGAGAATGTTGCAGTGTTCAATGTTTGGCTGGAATTTCTTTAATGTGGGGCCACGCACTGTATAAGCGCATTGGTAATGCTACGCCTATGTTTTTGGTTTTCACTTTATCCAGGATTATTGTGCATCGGCTGGGGGGGGGGGTGGTGAGAATTCCGCAGAATGTACTATCTTAATGCATGCTAATGCAAACACTTTTCTGCTGTCTAGGTTTTTAGTACTGTTTAAATATCTCTGGTGTTACAGCTTGTTCTGCAGTTATTTTTGGCTGTTTGAATTATGTAATTTGGAGGTTGATGGGGCATGTACATTGTTTAAAAAGCCTAATGTTGGGAGAGTAGTTAGCGGCTGTGAGAATGTTGCAGTGTTCAATGTTTGGCTGGAATTTTTTTAATGTGGGGCTACGCACTGTATAAGCACATTGGTAATGCTACGCTTATGTTTTTGGTTTTCAGTTTATCCAGGATTATTGTGCATCGGCTGTGGGGGGGGGGTGAGAATTCCACTGAATGTACTGATATCTTAATACATGCTAATGCAGACACTGTTCTGCTATCTAGTTTTATAGAACTGTTTAAATATCCTTGATGTTACAGCTTGTTCTGCAGTTATTTGTGGCTGTTTGAATTATGCTCTTTAGAGGTTGAGGGGACTTGTACATTGTTTACAGTGCCTAATGTCGGAAGGGTAGTTAGCAATTGTGAGAATGTTGCAGAAGTTGCAGATGTTTGAATGTATACTAATGCAAACCCTGTTATGCTGCTATTGTGTTTGCCAACAATGTACTACTGATGCAATGACTTAACTTTTTTTGTTGTCTGTACTTATTGTGTTGAAATGTTTGGAGTGTGGTTAGGGCCTGTGAGAATGTTACAGTGTCCATTGTTTGCTTGGAGTATTTTTAATAAGGGGTCATGGACTGTAATCACATTGTTTATGCTACGTCTTTTTGTTATCACTTCATCCAGAATTGTACCTAGACTTGGGGGGGGGGGATTAAGAATTTTGCAGAATGTACTGATATCTTAATGCATGCTAATGCAAACACTGTTCTACTATCTGTTTATAGTACTGTTTAACTATCCTTGATATGCCTTGTTGCCATGACTTCAATTTTTTCGTTGTCTATAGTTATTGTACTGAAAGTTTGGGAGTGTGGTTAGGGTCTGTGAGAAAGTTGCAGTGTCCATTGTTTTCCTGGAATTTTTTTTGTAATGGGGTGTCACGGACTGTATAAACACACTGTTAATTTTGTTTTC
Source organism: Protopterus annectens (assembly GCF_019279795.1). Lineage (NCBI taxonomy): Eukaryota > Metazoa > Chordata > Ceratodontiformes > Protopteridae > Protopterus > Protopterus annectens. The sequence goes on from NC_056730.1 coordinate 782,419,548, forward strand.
ACTTCATCCAAAATTGTGTAGAGACTCGGGGGGGGGGGTCTTAAGAATTCCACAGAATGTACTGATGTCTTTAATGCATACTACTGCAAACACTGCTCTGATATCTAAGTTAATGTTTTAAACTATCCATGATACACCTTCGTCTGCAGTTATTTTTGGCTGTCTGAATTATGTCGACAGTTTAGGAGGTTGATGGGGCCTGCAAGAATGTGTCCAGATGTTTTTGTTTTTTGGCCTGTTCTCTCTCAAAATGATTGCATAGCACAATGTGGAGGGCTGAGGCTACTAAGAGAAATGGACTTCATGGTTCATACCCTCCAAGTAATGCATGGTAGATTCCCTGGCTTTATGCTTTTGTGCACAGATCCTGTGCTAAGAGGGGTTGTGGGAATGTCTCCCAATCTGTGTGCCACTTTTACATTCCTCACAAAAGAGGGTTTCTAGCAAATCCATGATTTCACTCCTTTGTTCAACCAATGATTTTTGGTTTGTTCAAATTTGCTAAGAGATTGAGAGGTAGTGGGCATGTGTAGTCTGTATTGTACCGCAACATTTGTCTTGCCTCAGTTTGGTGTGTTCCCCTTCAAACTTGTGTATCTCCTAGTCATTAGTTCTTTCAGACTTTAGTCTGTTCCAGAGAGCTTGTAATATTGATCTTTTGCATGATTTGTGGCCTCTTCTCATGTTTAGGGGGATGAAAGGGGAAGAATTGTGTAGAAAAAGCTGAAGTTCACCTCTAGTGTTAGATATTTAACATGAAACTGTAACCTGGGCCTCTCTTTACTTGTTTGTGTCTATCGGTTAGTCATTCTTCAGTCTTTCTGCCTGCAGTGCAGTAGTGACTGATGTCAATGCAAGTCATTAAGCATTTTTAATAATAGTATGACAAAAGGACTCTATCTGCATGTGTAGCAATTCTGCTTTACTTCCATTCCCAGTTAGAGAGGAAGCGTACATATTTGTCAGGAGCAGCAAAAAGAAAGCTTCAGCAGCAGAGGAATGAGAATGCAAAGAGACAGGGTTCCATTATGAAATTTTTCTGTGGGTTATCGGAGAGGGGAGATTCAGGAAAAAGTCTGCCTTCAGGACAACACAATGGTTCTGCATTACAATCTGACCACTATGAGGCCAGCATCCTTTCAATAGAAAATGACCACTCTCTTGTGGTTACACCACAGGCTACCTCCTGTGGACCTACAGCCATTACCATGGGTGAAAGCATGTCGGCAAATGCAGATTCACCTGTAGAGGTGTTGCCTGGATCACCAGACTTTGATACAGAAGTAGGCCATACTTCCATAGTGACAGATGTGGCCTATGACTTGCAGGGAGTGTCAGGTACATCTTTTGGGGATCTAGGGACTTGGCCAGACTTGATTAGTGATGAGTATAGGGTAGCTGCCATTCAGCATGGACTTGTGCAAGTGGTGTTACCACAGTTCCCATTCAATGAGCAGAAAAGAATATTTACATTGGAGAACTATTTCCATGTGCTGCCTAATGGAGATAGAGCAAAACGCACTTGGCTGACATATTCAGTCTCAAAGGGTGCATTGTTTTGCTTTGCATGCAAGTTGTTTGGACATTCTAACCATCTTCTTAGGTCATGTGGTTACAAAGCATGGAGAGAAATGTTCAAAGCTTTACACAGCCATGACCGAGCACCGGAGCATATGGCATGCATGATGAAGTGGAAGGAACTGGATAATAGAATAAAGAGTAGGCAGACTATGGACAATAAGAGAAAAGCAGTGGTTGAAAAGAAGATAAACTCACTGGCATGGTGTGTTAGAATGCATTATTGCTGTTGTCCAGTACTTGGCAGAACGAACATGGCATTCCGTGGTACAAGTGATGCCCTGGACACCTATGGCAATGGCAATTTCTTAGGCCAAGTGCAACTTTTGTTGCAGTTTGACTCTGTCATGGTTGAACACTTGCATCATATTCGGAATAAAGAGGTAATGGATCACTATCTTGGGAAGGACATACAGAATGAATTATCCAGCTGATTGCAAATGCTATTTTAAGGATCATTGTAGGGAAGGTGAAGGACACTAGGTACTTTTCTGTGATTCTTGATTGCATGCCAGACATCAGCAATCAAGAGCAAATGACTGTAGTAGTTTGGTATGTGCATATTTCAGATTGCAGCCACAGTTGAGGAACATTTTCTGGCATTTGTGCCTGTGAATGATACAACTGGGGCAGGACTTACAGAAGCTCTTCTTCAGACTCTTCAAAATCATCAACTGGACATTAATGACTGTCGAGGGCAAGGATACGACAATGGCAGCAACATGAAGGGGAAATGAGCTGGCCCAGATAAAACAGATGAATTCAAGGGCTTTTTATGTGCTGTGTGCCTGCCAAAATTTTAATCTTAAAGTTAGTGATGGAGCACATTCATCAGTACAGGCAGTGTCATTCTTTGGATGTCTGCAGAACATTTACGTACTCTGTTCAGCATCAACAAGCCGATGGCAGATCTTGAAACAGTGCACAAATGTCACTGTGAAGCCACTGTCGGAGACTCACTGGGAATGCAGGATAGACTCTGTCAAGGCAGAAAGATTTCAGTTGAAGGGAGTCATTGAGGCATTACAGGAGATAGGTCAAGCAGTACGTACAAATGATGCTGCAACATTTCAACAAGCAAGGGGACTGTGCTCAGAGCTTATGTCATACCAGTTCATTGTATGTTTAGTGGTTTGGTATGATGTGCTGACAGAGGTAAATCATGCAAGCAAAGTTCTGCAGAGTCCATCTGTTGATATCTTGACATGTGTCAAAGTGCTGGCATCCACTATGGACTTGCTGAAGAATTACAGAGACACAGGATTTCAACATGCCATGGGCGAAGCCTCCAAGATAGAGGAAGAAATGGATGTTGACACCACATTTCAAGAAAAGAGACATAGGAAAGTAAAATTGTTCTTTGACTATGAAGGAGAAGATGAGACTGTAAAGGATCCAGTGGTAAAACTACCTGTAGAGTTCTTCATTGTGCTGCTGGACACAACAATCCAGTTGTTTACTGACCGGTTTCAGCAGCTTTCCGAGTTTGATAAGGCCGTTAGATTTTTATCAAATATTAAAGCCTTGAGTGATGTTGCAGAAGACACACTGCTGCAACACTGCAAGGCTCTGAAAGAACAACTGACTGACAGGATAAATGGCCACTGTGATATTGATGACTCTGACCTTGGACACAAACTTAAAAGCCTTTCTCGAATGATTGATAATTAATCATCACCACTGACTGTGTTAAATTTCCTCATTCACAACCACTTGCAAGACATATATATATAAATACTTATGTTTCACTGCGCATTTATTTGACTGCACCCGTTACAGTGGCAACAGCAGAATGCAGATTTTCTAAGCTGAACCTCATAAAGACATACCTGCATTCGTCAATGAGTCAGGAGAGACTTTCAGGCTTAGCTGTGCTCTCAACTGAGCATGAAGTGGGACAAAGTTTATCACGTGGCAGCCTCATTGAAGACTTTGTCCGGAAGAAAGTTTGTAAGATCCCAGTAAAACTGTAGATTAGGTATGTGCTCATATTTCCTTTCCAGTAATCTTTTATAATGATGTCAGGCAGTAAATTTCAGGTAGTACCTTAGTGTGGCTTGTATGCTGTGTATTCACTTTTTGTTTGCTTACCACCAACAGATAGGACCATGAGGATGGAACTAGCAGGATGTTAGGCAAAGGCAGCTAGGAGCGGCAGGACTCGTTGGGAGCAGCAGGACTCGGGAGCGGCAGGGGAGTTGCAGGACTCATCAAGATGGTAGAACAGTTGGGAGCAGCAGGACTCATCAGGGGGCTAGGACAGAAGTGCAGGAAGAACAGACAAGTGGCAGCAGTCAGAAGCTGAAGAGGTAAATGCACATGGAAGATGAATGACACGCTGGTCTTCACCTTTTTCTCTCTGCATTTGAGTCTGCCTGTGTCAGACTTACTAATCCCCATTACTCTCTTGTGTATGGGTTTGAGTCTGCCTCAGGCTCAGTAATCCTCGTGTCTCTTTTGTGTATTTATTTGGGTTTGAGTCTGTCTGCCTTAGGCTCAGGCTTTCTTTTGGGTTTTTTTGGGTTTGAGTCTGCCTCAGGCTCTGTAATCCGCATGGCTTTCCCTTGTATGTAATCCCCATTACTCTGTTGTGCATGGGTTTAAGTCTGCCTCAGGCTTAGTAATCCCCATGTTTCTTTTGTGTGTTTATTTGGGTTTGAGTCTGTCTGCCTCAGGTTCAGTAATCCCCATGGCTCTCGTGTGTTTATTTGGGGTTGAGCCTGTCTGGCTCAGGCTTTCTTTTGGGTTTGTTTGGGTTTGATTCTGCTTCAGGCTCTGTAATCCCCATGGCTTTCCCTTGTATGTTGTCTGTAGTCTTTTCTGTGTCCCATAGCTGTGTTGTGTACATCTGCAGTGTGACTGTTCTGCATGTCAGTAATTGCCTTGAGTGATGTCAGTTTATCTAATGCTGCTTGTTTAAGTCTTGCTGTATTGCTGTAATTTTCTTGTGTTTGAGAGTGGTGTCTGTTCTGTTTTGTGTTTGTGCTGACTTAATCTTGTGTGAGTTTATGTTCAGTCTTGAAGTAAATTTGTCCTGGTCTTGTCTCTACTTGTGGGAGTGGGTGCCCCTGTCCTGTGTCTGTGTGGGGGTTAATGTTCAGTCTTGCTGTAGTGCAGTCTTTATCATGTGTGGGTGTCTGTCCTGTGTGCAAGTCTGTTTTACTGTGCTTCTGTCCTATGTGAGGGAGTCTGTGTCTTTGTGTGTGAGTCTGTGTGGAAGTCTGTGGGAGTCTTTGTGTGTGAGTCTCTGTGTGGGTGTCTGTGGGCGTCTGTGTGGGAGTCTGTCTTTGTGTGTTATTCTGTGTGTCTGTATGTATCAATCTGTGTGAGATTCTGTGTGTGTCAATCTTTGTGGGAGTCTGTGTGTGTGTGTGTCAATCTTTGTGGGAGTCTGTGTGGGTGTCTTTGTGTACCTCTGTGGGACTGGCTACCTTGATGCAGTACAGAGGCTTGTCACAATGTAACAACATTGCTACTAAATGCCAGTCATAGCTCTCGATCACATGGCACAAAATATGGAAAAAACCATAGATAATGGGGTTCCAGCCCCAAAGATCTGGGTACATTTTAAATATTGCTGCAATAAACTGAAAATGTTTCTAGAATAAAAAGTGTTACCATGCATGTTCTGAAGGATATGAAGTTAAACTGAAATACCTGTCATTTAATGAATTTGGTCATCAATGATTTGCCACAAAAAATCCAGAAAACTCCAAATTGTGAGGAACAGAACAAACAAGAGTCACATCTGGACATTCTTTGAAAATCTGGGCAGTTGAGTACACAGTCAGTGTCTGCATCTGTGAGTGGCTACCTTGCTGTGGTACAGGGATTTGTCCATAGTATAACATTCACACTAAATGCCATTTGGTGTGTGTGCAGCTGATTGGCAACCTTGCTGTGGTACAGGGGGTTCCTAATATCACATTGGCACTAAATGCCAGTCAGTGTGTGCACCTGTGAGCTGCTACCTTGCCATGTGCACCTGAGTCGCTACCTTACTGTGGTAGAGGGGTTTATCGGAATGTAACATTGGTACTAAATGCCAGTCAGTGTGTGTACCTGAGTCACTATCTTGCTGTGGTACAGAGGTTTGTCATAATGTAACATTGGCACTAAATGCCAGTCAGTGTGTGTGCATCTGTGAGTCGCTACCTTGCTGTGGTACAGGGGTTTGTCATAATGCAACATTGGTACTAATTGCCAGTCAGTGTGTACCTGTGAGTAGCTACCTTGCTGTGGTACAGGGGTTTATTGTAATGTAACATTGATACTAAATGCCAGTGTGTAGCTTGGCACATCAATTCTTAATGATCTGAATGTAGTGACACTAGTGGTTAAATGGTGCTGGATGAGCTTGACAGGGAAGAGTGTGCAATCACAATGTGGTCACACTTGATGTTCTCTTGAGTAGAGCCCCCAACTTGAACCTTGCTGGGGGCCCCCAAAATGCTAGTACTGGCCCTGACCATGTCTGAGAGCAGAGCCCTCAGAATATACATGCCGCCACAATGCAGAACAGCAGAAAGGGGTAAGAAATGAGCGAGACTGCTCATAGGTGACCACATATCCCCACCAACAGTCCCCCATGTGTACAACAGCAACAGTACATATAAATAAAATAAAGAAACCCTTTTATTTTATTTTTTTTTTAATCCAATTAAAGCTAACCATAGGTGTGCGGGTGTGCCCATCTCGTAGCTACGGTTAATGTAGCTTAAATGGCTGAAGAGGATAACAAGGAAGATATATGCAAAGGAAGCATCATAGCAATAGTGTAGTGGGTAGAGCATTCACCTTACAAGCAGGCATTCTCGGTTTGAGTCCCACTGCAGTAGATTACATTTTTCATGGCAAAGCACATTGAGTAATATTTATGTTGCATAACCCACTAAATAACTTATTTTTATGACCTGGAGTACTGCAGTAACTGAACATGTGAGGTGTCAGTGTCATAATGAATAAGGTACTAGTAAGCGGGTTTAAGCACAAATAAGCAGTAGTAAGCACTAGTTAGTGGGCATAAGCCCATTTGTGCGGCTGTAAGCAATCCTACACTGGCTAAGCAATTCTAAAGCTAACTCTCTGTAAGCAGACATAATGCAGGTAAGCAGTGCTTACCCTCGCGCAAACCCACTTACAACTGCTCAAAAGTGCCTTAATCGCTCTGTATCCAACAGCCCTTGTGGCCATCAACAAAATAAACAACTATGCAGGTCACACACCCAGGACCCCATGCACCATAGTCACAACAGTTAACCACCAAGTCATCACAGAAATACAGAAGAATGAGGTATTAGCAAACAAATCCTCACCATAGTAAAACTAAACTAAACCTGTGAAAGGAATCAGTATACAGTTATATGTTCCATAACCCACTACATAACATAAATATGTGAACTGGAGTACAGCAGTAAGCCAAGAAGTGAGTTGTAATTGTAATAGAGTGTTGAAGTCCCCAATAAATCACAAGGACCCCATAGAGTGTACGTACACATTAATCATGAATACCTGGCAGATATATAAAATGCAATGAATAAGAAATCAATGCACAAAAGGAAATATAATGCAAAGTCTGATGTAAGCACAGCTAAGCATTGCACAGGCCAGCTTAGGAGGTGTAAGCAATGTGCAGACCAGCTAACTCAATGTGCTCAGTGGCATACCCCTTTAAACAATGACAACACTAGGTAAGCAGGTTTGCCCATAGCCTAGCCTTTTCAAAACTGGCCAATCACGGAAAAGCACAGGAAATCAGCCCTACTTAAACCCAAGAGGCGGGAATACATTTCATGACTGGTTGTAGCTTCCCTTTGCAGGCACTATGGCAGTAAGGGGAGAAGGTGTGTGCTTCTGGGTGCAGTGCTGGTGCATCCAGGAGTCCATGGTCATGGCAGGACTCCTAGTTAAAGACCATGCTCAGGGACTGCTTCAGGGCCAGTACCAGGGCTACTAATGTAAGGTGGAGGCCTGGGACCATCTTGCCCGTGACCTCACAAGTGCCACTGGCATACCCTGAACTGGTGAGCATGTCAGGCACCACTATGCTGACCTCAAGCAGCGTAAGGGGGACCTCTTGGATGAGTGTCTCCAAGAGGCTAGAGCATCAGGGGATGTTCAGACATATACAAGTACCACTCCAGTATGTGTGTAATAATTGCCACCTCAGGTATATCATGGATATGTATGGATAAATATTCCTCTTATGTCAATCACAGCTGCAATGGAGCAGGCTGCAAACCAGGAGGCCCACATCAGTCACCTGGTGAGGTTGCGATGCGAGGCAGGTCAGTAATACTCATGCATTTACTGCCATAGGAAATAAAAATAAATGTAGTAGGAAATTAATTGGTAATATTAAACCTGTATTGTTCAAGGCAAGTACTGCATACTCTACAGAATATGGCAGTAAGTGTCTCATATTGTTTGTAAGTCAATAAAAGTGTAATAGCCTGACACAACAGGTCTAACTGCTGGACTGCATGTGTATATCCTGGTATCATATGGTAATGTAGATATGCAATCATGTAATAGTACTGTAATATTAAGCACTGCTATCCACACTGTGCACCATAAATTGACTGTGTAGGAATGTCTGAATATGACAGATGTAACCCCCCAGAGGCCATTTACTACAACTGAGAGACACATAGATAGTAAACAGGGAAAACACAGATAACAAAAAATGAATAGCACATACAACTGGGCTGTGAACTGTCATTTTTTAGCACACACAGCCACAGTTCAAATCCAGGCAGTGGTAGTAGTCTGCATACAGAATCATTCCCCACAACTGTACAGATATGTCCAGAATGTCAATTAAAGTGGCCCATATATAGTCACCCACACTGTCCTACAACATAAAACTGTCCAGGAAATCTGTATAAGAGTGTTGTAATACAAGGTCAGAATGCAAAAGCACATAGGATTAATAATACAGAAAGCAGATAGGAGATATACATCAATATCTATATAGCAGACATAACTGTGATGGACAGTGTTTAAGTTGTAGCAGACACAGCCATGGTCTGAATCCTGGGAGTGGAATTAGGCTGCATACAGAGTCATACTCCACAACTGTAAAGATAAGGCCAGAATGTCCGGTATATGTGCACATATCTGCTGCCTGTCCCCCTGCTAAGTCTGTGGGATGATCCCAGATGTTTAGCCAGCAAGCAGGGAATACAAGTGATTGGCAAACATCTATGAGAACACACCTGTCTCTGTAGCAACCTGGGAAACTGTTAGGACATATTTGACATATTACTCTCCTATCTACACTCCCATGTTGTCAAGCTGTGACAAGAGTATGTACAGTAGCAGAGTGAGATGTATGTGCATGATACTAATGTGTAATCTGGAACTTTGTGTGGCAACAGTCAGGTAGTGTTAACAAACATTGCTCCCACAGGTACATTGGATACAAACACTGTGCTGTGAAATACAGACCATTATAACCTGTACTGGTACTGTTCACTTTAGTATTGTAGGGAATTGTGAGTGTTGCAGTTTCTCTGAATAATAAAGTATCACTGGTCACTGTCACCCACACTGTGCTACATAATATAACTGTGTAGGAAAGCATGTATATGTGTGTGTCAGGTCACTAAAGGTGGAAGAGGGCAATATTCTAGATATGTCCAGGCACACCAGCATGTGGTCAACATATGGCCAGAGTCTGCGCAGAAAGAGTTGGATAGCATAGTGCAAAACATCAACCCAGAATCCAGGAGTATGTGTACAAACAGTTAGTTAGTGTTAACAAACATTCCCTCCACAGGTATACCAGGTAAGAAGTGTATACTGCAGGTAAATCTGGTTCATGTGTAATGATGACGACAGCCATGTCACTGTCCAAACTAAGGCTATAGGGTAGTGTACTAAGACTTGTAAGGTACAGATAACAGTACTGAGTAGGAAAGTAATGTGGACTACAGGAATATACTAGTTGTTAATTGACATCTTTCTCTCCAATCCACCATATCTCCAATGATAATCAACATACCCACCACAACCAGTATGTAATGACACCTATGTTCTGATAATGTCCAATTGTTTGATAAAATGTTAATGGTTCCCATGCATGTGCTATATTGAATTATTCCAACATTGGTGGCATGGTGCCATCAATGTACCTGCATGCTGTTCTTATTACCACTGCGGTCCCATATATGCATGTGCATGCTGTTCTTATTACCAATGTGGTCCCATATATGCATGTGTTCTGTTTGCTATGCAACAGATCTGTATCTGGTGTCTGAGTTAATGGGAATATCTATGCATGCTGTTATACCAAATCCTGGAATGTGTTGACTATTACTAACCCACAAATGATGATGAAATGCAAATACTATAGCACGCTTGGGAAGGCCAGGCCCAGCGGACCCACCTGTCCCACCTCAGCTGGCCGTGGCACTGGGCACCAGCATGTCTGGGGCCCAACCCGAGACCTTCCTGTCCATTGGTCCTGCACCACCTTCGGGTGGAACCGCCTCAGGGGATGGCACCTGTCACTCATCGCCAGGTCGGGGTCATGGTGCTTAGAGCAATCAACAAGCAGTTTGGTGATCTTCTACATCAGCTTGAGGGCTGCATGTCATGATTAGAGAGTCAGCCTGGCTCTGCAACTCAGCCCCCAGCACAGTCACCTTCGGGGCTGTAAAGGTGCAGTGGTGACTGCCCATGGGTGGGGACCTCAGTCTCATTGTTACCACTAGGAGGCTTGTGGGCTTCCGATATCCCAACACCCCTCCCCACCAAGGTGTTTATCCCTCACATGTGTCATATACTGGCCCTGTATGCGTCTTGTTTGTCTTGTCTGTTAACCTACCAAACCTACCTCCCCAAATATACCTACTACCCCTCCCCAACCATCCCACTCTCACCTGAAAAAAAAAGGGCAATCTGTTCCCACAAAAAAACTCACCCCATACATAGCTGTCCATTTCGCACACGTGTCCATTGGACACATGTAATCCAGTCTAATTGACATCACAGCTTATTATTGTTGTCCTCACCCCTCTCCCAGGGTTTGAGTGTCCAAACCTACCTCCAAATTCAGTGTATATGCACAGCTGTTGCTGTAGAAGAAATGGGCAGCTATGGACCTTCCCTACACCCTTCCTGCACATTCCTAGCTCTTTTCCCTACTTTCTTTTCATCTTTGTGCCCCCTTTTCCACCACTTTCCTATCAACCCTTTGTTCTTTTCTTTTAAAGAAATTAGCATGGGGGTAAGCGGGAGTAAGCACTTTTAAGCAGCAGTAAGCAGGTTTAAGCCTTTTTGCATGGGGGTAAGCAGTGCCTACACATGTTAAGTGATACAAAAGCTAACGGAGTATAAGAAACTGTAACCGGAAGTTAGCAGTGCTTACCTTTGCACAAACCCGCTTACAACTGCTTTAAAGTGCGTTAATCACTCTGTATCCAATGGCCCATGCTCTGCTGAGCAACAAAATAAACAGCTTCTGCAAGGCTCAAACCCAGGACCCTGCACACCAAAAACAAAGTGGTTTACCACTAAGCCATACCACATATACCTACCCCTAATGTTTTCACAAACATATCATCCAGCCTAGACATTAAACAGTACAGAGAATGTATTCCACCATTTAGATGCATGTTGTTGTTGTTGTTTGTCTTTCGGCTTTTTCCTGGTAAGGAGTCGCCACAGCGGAACTCCGGTCCGCTAATGATTGGCAGTAGATTTTTTTATGAAACACAGAGGTGCCAGCTCAACGCCCAACATTCAATGAAGGCACGCCCATATACGCACGCATGTCTTTCGAACGCTACTCAACCAAGGGGAGGACATGCAGACTCCACACAGAAGGCACTCCCAAGCCAAGCCGAGAATCGAATGGGAGAATCTCTTGCTGTGAGGTAAAAATTCTACCGCCGTACCACCGCGGCATACACCATTTAGATGTATGTGTGTGTGTGTGTACATATATTAATAACTAAACATATATATATATATATATATATATATATATATATATATATATATATATATATATGTGTATAAATATATCTGAACATATATATATGCAAATGGCTACATCAGCACATATATATGTCTGCGGGTCTACTTCTTTTGACCTAACTTTCATTTTCCTGACCCCATTTGACTGAAATTTCATTTGCCTGACACTTCATTTGACTGACAAATATTATTAGCAAGAAAATGGAATATGCCCCCTTCCCCACTGCAGTGCGACCCTGGAGTTAGAATATATAGTTAAGGGGGTGTGGGGGGCGAAGCCCCCCACTTCATTTCATATGATATTGTTAACTTTTGATGTAATATTACTTAGTAACAGAAAAGTAAATGGGGGGCTTCGCCCCCCACACCCCCCCTAACTATATATTCTAATTCCAGGGTTGCACTGCAGTGGGGAAGGGGACATATTACATTTTCTTGCTAATAATACTTGTCAGGCAAATGAAGTGTCAGGCAAATGAAGTGTCAGGTAAATGACGTGTCAGTCATTTGGTCTCAGGCAAATGAGTGTCAGGCAAATGAAAGTTAGGTCAAAAGAAGTAGACCCATGTCTGCACCTATATGTCAACATAAACACAGCAAGCTACATATATGTAAGCAGATGTATATCTATGTACGTATTTATGGACATAGCTATATATATATATATATATATATATATATATATATATATATATATATATATATATATGTGTGTGTGTAAGGGAGAGAGAGATATAGATATATATATATATATATATATATATATATATATATATATATATATATATATATAGGTATATATGGACAATACATGTGTAGATATCTTTGGGAGAGTAACTAAAACATACATGTCCACATGCATCGTTAATGGTGTTGAGAGGCCTCAAACAATATACATCTTGTATGAATAGGTATACCCACCCCAGCACAGCCAAACACGTCCACCCTTCAATACACTACCAATTGTTGCAGATCCCATAACCAGGACCTGACACGACATGGGCACAAGATGTTAACAGTACTATATCCCACCTGTATGATGTCAGGCTGGTATTGATAACATATCATGCAGTACAGTCTGGCTCCCATAAAAATGTAAATAGTGGAAGCTATCAACATCCCCAAGATAGATATACACAGACACATATATGCAGATACAGATATACATATATATATATATATATATATATATATATATATATATGTAAATATACATGTGACTACACATACACACGCAGACATATGTATAGTAAGATACTTATGTAGTAGGTGCACACAATATGGGACAGCCACTATGCCTACAGTTAACACCTTAACGACTGGACACTGGACAAGCCTCCCATACAAATGACAGTTGTTGCCTGCAACATATACCCACAGAGAGGTCATAGGATAAAACACCACACACAGGTCTGCAGAAATGGAAAACCATTATTTGTGTACTGTTACAGATTTATATGCCATGTCATATAGCTGTCCAGACACTGACATCCATATAAACAGAGTAATGCAACTGTGAAACAGTTATACTAATACAGTAGTCGTCTGGAAAGGTTCACAACTGTTGCTGTCCAGGCCAAGCCCTTCAAATAGTGCAATAGTAAAGAGAGACTGGGCCACAGGCTACCAAACAATCAACAGTAAGTAATGTAGGTGTATAGTCCAGCAGCCTCTATCTACACTCTGTACACAATCACTAGGTGGTAAAGACTTCAGCTGACCAAATGGGATGTAACTGTCACATAACAAGGTGTAACTGACACCATCACAACACACTGAAAAACAGAACAGTCTGTATGGCAGGAGGCAGTAGGCCTGCATTAACCCAATTTATGAAAGTAATGTCAATATAGGTGAATTGTATGGTACAGTACATCCAGATACCTTAAGGCAGCTCACACCTGATATCCCCACATATTGTAACAGCCTAGGTTATTTATGGTGCATCCCCCCTACACTCAATAATGCAAGCCCATATACCACTGTTACATGCACTGGCCTCTGGAGTGCATATGGGCACACATGTATGGTGTAGGTGAAGCCCACACATATATGGCCCCAGCCCCACCGTATGTGTGGGGGATACAACAGCAGTGGACTGCTGGCAGGAATGGCAGCGTGATATATGTATATGTGCATATGTATCACTATCTGTATATGTGTAGACATATATTGCTCAGTATATGTATATATCTGGGTGTGTATATGTATATCTATGTACATATACATACCCATCCATATATGTCGATATGTATATGTGTATATATCTATGTAGATATCTGTATAATTATATATACATATTTCCACCATATGCCCTGAACATGGAGTGTAGGTCTACCTCAGCCCCTATAGTCCCAATTAGATAGTGCGAGGGGATGTCCGGTATGTCTAGCAGGTATATCAGTAGACTATTGCTACTGTAATAGTGATTGTCTTCACAGATATGGTGTGTGTGGGAGATCACATCTGCTTTTTACATGTGCACCACTGGCTACAGACAGACATCCTAAGGACATCATAGTACAGTACCCCTGCTAGCACATAATGCCACTGTGAACTACAGTAGAGATATTGGCCAATATATGTGGACATTCTGACACACACTGGACAGTCCAGAGGTATACATGGAACCCCTTAGTGCAATACATGAGGGCCAAGCCTGACAATGTGGATGTTACCAGCCATGTATATGGGTATAACATGTAACGACTGGTATACATATGCCCCCATAGGTTATGCATTCACACACTCCTGTCTGTCCTGACACATACAAACCACTGGTACAGAGGTGCCATGGCCACATGCTACCCACTAAATATTGACATATGTCTGTACAGCATCCCACTGCTCTGTCTGGCATACATGACTGTTAAGGGAGGCCTGGCAGCAGTACATCCGGCAAGTATCTGGACATGACATCTCACTGGGTAAGTACACTAAGCTGCTAGGCATGTAACAAAGCACTGTGCAGGCTACAGGCAGAATGGCTCAACACTGGCCTACATTTTCTATGGGGGAATGCACATGTACCTGCATATATAGCAGGCTCTACAGGCATGTCACAGCACAGGGTAAGATACACCTGTGTGACAGTGCATAGCTACATCCAATGTGAACACAGCCACAGCCACATATGGTACGCTAGCATATTATTACAGTATATGGACTATCTGTTCAACACCATCCTCATATGTGCACTCACACACAAACCCTACATATACTGGGCTGCTACACAGTGTGGTACGATGCCTGTCTGTGGTATGGCCATGTGTGTGTATGGCCCTACAAACATGTAAGCTGATATGGTAACCGAGTGGAGTGCATGTAACATCAGATAAGACAGGACCAAGAACAATGACATCTACCACAGTCTGTACACAGGCCAAAGTACGTATTAACATTACACACACTGTCAACATTCAAGATGAGTACACAGACCTCAGTACTGTACACACAACTACAGAATGTCCAGGTTATGTCATCAAATATAACCCCTACTGTACATAACATGTGTAGCAGTCTGATATCTCACTGGCTTGTTATCAGATATGATGTCACTAATTATTGTGTACAGCACATATGCACCTCTTAATGCTTGACATATGTACAAAGGTTGACAGAGGTGTGGCTGGAAGCACATACACAGGGCCAATATTGCCATGTTGCTGTGATAACCTCATACATTTACTGTTGCAACAGGGTTTGTTGCAACATATGTCCTATGAGGGATATGAAGTCAGTAACTGTCACGGTTCCACCATCTGCAGACTGCAATCCTCACACTACCTTCTGCAATTCACAGATAGGTGCCCTGTGGGTAACACATGAAACAAAAGGCACCACACACTGCGCAGTCTGCAGATGACTCTACAGATGGGGATTCCTCATACACAGAGCACTGACATGTCAGGTATTGCAACATGTAGGACAGCCATATCAACACACCCCCTGTTAAACCAACATTACTCCAAATGCAGTATAGCAGCACTTGCTGTCTGTAGTTAGGTCAGGCACACCCCCCTCCTGTGTGTTGCCCTGTTTCCACAGTGTATGTTGTTAGGGGAAAATCCCCAATCCATCTGTGATGGTGTTTGCCAAACAGCAGATCGAGTTCCTGCTCACAGGGAATGGAAAGGCCCAACACCAACATGATGTTCCTAGATACTGGGGTGTGTTTCCATGCAATTGGCTATGGGAATGTTACCACAGCTGTTCCACATACAAGCAGTTAGAAGAGGGCTGCAATTCGTGCAGAGGTCATCAGCTGATCATGAGCATCAATTAAAATACACATGCTGCTGCCTAAGCAAAGCAGGTGTAGGTCTCCACATCCACCAGAGAAGTGAGTGAGAGAGGCAGACAGAGTTAAAGACAAGTTGGGGGGTGAGAGAGTAAAACCTAACCATGTTTGTGTCACATACCTACCAGCACAGGGTATCAAACCCCTGACGACTATGTAGTGCTATCACATTTCCATGCAGTTATTGGATGCGCCACATAGGTTACATGATGAGGAGCCCTCAGGACATATAGGTGATGGTGAGTGACATCTGCAACAGGGATATGGTAGCTATACAGCAGGTGTAGCACACGTGCCTGTCCGCATGTACAGGTGCCAGCAACAACACAGCCAAACTCTCACAGAGATGCACACACATTGACACACTTGGCAGGGCCAGGAATGCAACTCATCACTAGTGAGATTGCCACAACATATTACTGTGCAGGTATCACATGCACCACAGGGGTCATATGGAGGTTATATGAGCAAAGGGTATGGGGAGGTGTCTGACATCAGACAGCATGTGCCAGTATGCCAATGGGGGTTGTAGTGAGTGTGACTGTGATCATATGCATCATACAACACACACACCCACACACACGTGCACACACATGCACACATGCACACACACACACACACACACACACACACACACACACACACACACACACACACACACACACACACACACACACACACACACACACACACACACACACACACATATGGTGCCAGTACTGACATGCATAGGTGCATTGATTCACAGGTGAGTAGTGGTCAACTGTGTCAGATGGCTATACAAGGCTAGTTGATGGCTGTACATTGGCATCAGGCCACATGACAATAGTCTGCATTGTGGCTCAGGGATGTAGTTTCTGGATTTGCCCACACATGTGGGTATTGTATTCACCATCCAGTCACCTGGGTGACTATTGCATGTGGCCAATGCTGTGCATTGCTTCCCATGTATGTGTTCCTTAGTTCATGACATGGATAGTGTCTGTGATGTGCACACCTCCCAATTGCATGTACAGCGACATGTGGAACTGTACCTGGGGTGTCTGGTGCATGTTGTGTACACAGATTATCATCAGATGTGCCAATCCTGGCCTCATGTGGTGGGAACTGGTAATTAACAGCAGGTTTACCCTGCACCTACATTGATAGCATGCTAATGGTATTCCCTGGTGTCAGTAGCATCTGTCCATACAGGGCATGTTTTCAGGCATGGTATGTCCTTTGTGGGTCACATTTGATGGCACCACATTTGTTGCAGGTGTCCAGTGGGGAACATGGGGAATGTGCACTGTCTGCATGTACATGCCTATTGGACAGATGGACAGTGTGCCATGCCCTCTGTAGCCCACTGCAATCACTCCAGAGATACTATTAGTGGGCAATATACAGTGTACTACCAACATAGTGGCTGTTGCCTAGACAAGTGTGTGTATGTGTGTGTGTGTGTGTGTGTGTGTGTGTGTGTGTGTGTGTGTGTGTGTGTGTGTGTGTGTGTGTGTGTGTGCATATGTATGAGACATGGGTTGAGAGTATTCTCTGGGGAATACTAGGGTTGCAAACTTTGTTTGCCTGGCCTTGATGTCACATGTATGAGTATGGATTTGCACCACAGCCTCTTGACTATTTCACAGCTATCCCTGTACGGTGGACATTGTGATATATACTAGGGCCACCATATACGAAAATTGCAAAACCCACTCCACATTGGGCCCAGATGTTACACTCTCATACCACCTACACACAGGATACAAGTTACAAACACAGACATACACACACCTTTCCTTTCTGGGATTAGAACTCCTATCTAACTAGTTTATTACACTACAGCACTACGCAGTTATAGTATGCGCCATAGAGATTACTGGAGTACTCTTTCCCCAAAGGTGCATTTCACATTGGATGACATCAGCAGGATTGCCAGAGTAGGGCATTTGAATTGTAGTGAGTGTGGCTAGACTAAAATGCATTGCTCCCTACACAGACATTGAAACACACACAAAAGATCCACAACCAACATGTGTGGTTATAGAACCCCTGACAGAGGTGTATATCACACTACAGCATGAAGCTGTTATAGGACACACCACATGGATTACTGCAGAACTCTTTCCCCAAAGGTGTATTTCACATTGGATGACATCATCAGGATTTCCTAAGTAGGGCATTTGAAATGTATTAAGTGTGACTAGCCTAAAATGCATTGCTCCCTACACAGACATTGAAACACACACAAAACATCCAGAACTGCCATGGGTGGGAATAGAACCCTACCAGAGTTCTTTATCACACTACAGTAGTACTCAGTTATGGCACACGCTACAGAGATTACTGGGCTACATCCTTCCCAGAGTTGTATCTCTAGGTGGATGACATCAGCAGCCTTACCAAAGTAGAGTATACGAATTGTATGGAGTGTGACTACCCTAAAAAGCATTGCTCTCTGCACAGAGTCAGACAGGCACACACACTTGCAAAGTCTGAGATTAGAAATCCTACCTAACTAATTTATCACACTACAGCAGTATGCAGTTATAGGACACACTACAAAGATTACTGGGCTACAACCTTCCCAGAGGTGTATTTCTAGGTGGATGACATAAGCAGCCTTGCCAAAATAGAGCATTTGAATTGTAGGGAGTGTGACTACCCTAAAAGCATTGTTCTCTACACAGACAGAGTCAGACAGACACATACACATACACATGCACACTCTTGCCATATCTGGGATTAGAACTCCTACTTAACTATTTTATCACACTACAGCAGTTCACAGTTATAGGACGCACTATGGAGATTACTGGGATACAGCCTTCCCAGAGGTATATTTCTAGGTGGATGTCATCAGTAGTCTTGCCAGAGTAGAGCATTTGAATTGTAGGCATTTTGACAACCCTAAAAAGCATTGCTCTCTACACAGACAGACACACACACACACTTGTCAAGTCTGGAATTAGAACTCCTACCTAACGATTTTATCACATTACATCGGTATGCAGTTTTAAGACGTGCTATGGAGATTACTGGGCTACAACCTTCCCAGAGGTGTATTTCTAGGTGGATGACATCAGCAGCCTTGCCAAAGTAGAGCATTTGAATTGTAGGGAGTGTGACTACCCTAAAAAGCATTGCTCTCTACACAGAGTCAGACAGACATGCACACAATTGCCATGTCTGGGATTGGAACTCCTACCTAATTAGTTTATCACACTACAGCAGTACACAGTTATGGGACATGCCATAGAGATTACTGGGTAACAACTCTCCCAAAGGTGTATTTCACAGTGGATGACCTCAGCAGGCTTGTCATAGTAGGGCTACGGGGAGGGCAGTGTGTGGGCATTGTGTGTGCATGGGCCATAATCCATTCATCTAGAGGTTGACACTCTACATGCGGGCACATGCAGGGTCATATTACACAGGTACATGTATACAGCTGCTAGATGACTACTTTCTTGCACAGTCATGTGGCACAGTTAGCATGTGCACCACATAGTCTGTACTGCTGACAGATACTGGTGGCTAGTATCTGCATTGAGTAACATCTGAACCTCATGTGGTTGTGGCCCTTTGGCTGTGTGGTGGATTGGACAGGCCTGGATGGCTCCTTGTCACAGTCACCCTCTTCCACACATCTATGTATGTCTACCTTTGGCTTATTATAGTGTGTTGTCCTTACATATATGTCTGTATTCCTATCCACTGTGTTTTTCAAGCATGAGTGGTTCATATTGAGGAGTGTCTGCACTAACATCTGTGACTGCCAAATATGTCTGGTCCACTGGTGTTTGCAGACATGGCCTTCATGTGTTTAAGTGTGTGAACATGCCTGTCTGTATTGAATGTGTGGATTGAGTCCAGGTAGTTTGTACTGCAGTGCTGACCTTTGTGTTGTACACCTACAGGTAGCATGCTGTTTCTGCAGGGTATCCATTATTTATTTGCCATTGACTGTTACTATATTTCTGCATAGGATGGGGGCACACCTGACTATTTCTACACTGGATTGGGAAGGGCATACCTGACTGTTACTACATTACTATGTAGGATGGGGGGCACACCTGACTGTTTCTACATTTCTACACAGGATTGGGGGGGCACACCTAACTGTTATTACATTACTACATAGTGTGGGGGGGCACACCTGGCACTTGTACACTTTTGCTAGGACTATACTGGTATGTTAGGTACTCCATTTCATTCTGCATTCTTACCTATCATGCTGACTAGAAGCATACCAGTGCACTACAGATTGTAGCTTTGTTTGCCTACATATTAGTGTCTGAATTCCTACCCTTCAGAGGTAACATCTCACTGCCTTATCTGCTGTAGTCTGTCTGTGTAGGCCTGGGGGGGAGGTTACCCATAGGCATCATTCAGAGGCCATGGCACAGGCTCTGTTTGGGTTTGCCTACACCTGTCCTGCTGGCTGAGACTGTTGTTGGGTATGTGAACCTCCCTGACTGGCATGTGTGAGCCATATGGAAACACCTGTCTCCTAGCACATTTCCTGCAGTGGGTTTTGTCACCCTGTGTAGTACTGGCTACTATGGTGACTCCAGTATGTGTTACAGATGTCACGGTGCCACTATGGGTGTCTACTTTCTGCTGCTACTAACATTCAGCCACCCAATTCCCTTGCATGCTCACATCCATATCATAGATACAGGTAACAACACATTCTACTCCATTTGGCAATGTGTAGGTTGATTGACTTACCTTGTGGGTGTTTCAGGATTGCGGATGGTGCTGGAGGGCTGCCTATGTCGGATGCACATAGTACACTCCTATACATGGTTAAGCACAGGTAGTGTCATGTTTGGCATCCCTTTTACTATATGTGCGAGTCAGAGAGAGATGTCATTCCCTGGGTCCCTACTGTGTCAGTATATGTGCTATGCGTTGTCTCTTTGCTGTGGCCTCGGCATACTGGGCATGCCTCCATCTGCCTACTGGGGCAGGCTCAGGTTGTTCCTCCTCTGAGTCACTCTGTGACTGTGCAGGCCTTGGCACTGGTGGGGGTCTGTATGGCCCTGCCCCATGCTGTCCCTGCTGCAGCTGTTTTCGCAGGATCATAATGTGTAGTATGGCACATACCATAACAATTTGGGTACATGTAGCTGGTGAGTACTGCAAGGCTCCACCGGATGTGTCCAGACACCGGAACTGTGACCCGAGCATCCCAAACACACACTCTATTATAAGTATGATCTGTGTGTGTGCCTCATTATGGCATTCTTGTTCAGGTGTGTGTGCATTTCAGATGGGTGTCTTCAGCCACAGCTCCAGTGTGTAGCCAAAATCCCCCACTAGGTGATTGTAGAGGATGTCCCCATTGGCAAATCTCTGGTACAGCTGCGTCAGATGCCAAATGTTGGAACTGTGATAGCTTCCAGGGCAGCCAGCACACACATTCATTATAATGCCCTGGGCATCACACATGACTTTGGTAGTTGATGGGGGGGGATGCCCCTGCGGTTGATGTAGGCCCTACCCTGATCACCGCACAGCTCAACTATTTGCTGTAGGAGGTCCCTGTCCACCCTATAGCGCTCCACTATCGCCAGCTCATGTAGCCCCTGGTAGGTTACCCTGGGTCTGTACACTCTTCTCAGTCTCTTCACTGTAGGTTGCTTGGCAGCATTCACATCATCACCACCCTCAGCCTCTTGCTTATGTTGTTCTATGTTGCCTGCTGCAGCCCCTCTCATTTTGTAGGTCTATTTGTTAAAAGTTCCCCGCTTGTATACAACGGTGTTGTAGAATATGGGAAAAATCAGAGGGGAAGGTGTTTGCAAAGTTTATAGTAGTGTTCTGGGCTGGCCTGGTTTGCTGCCTGTGTAATTGGCTGATTCTGATACATTTCACCTGCCAGCTATGCTAGTTCTCCTTGATTACCTTCCTACTGCTGTTTTCCCTTTCCATTGCCTTCCTATTTAAGCCCAGGGGCTGACCGCACAAACAGAGTGCTCAAATGTGCACAGTGCTGCTATTTCCTGGTTTAACTTTTTTTTTCTTCCTGTAAAACCCAGTGTGTGGTGCGCACACCTGCTTAGGCAATGTAAAGAGTGCTAGGCAGATTCAGACATACACCCTAGTTTAGCTGTGCTAAGCTTGGAGCAAACTTGAGCCACAGGGCTCCAATCCGCTTACAGTATGCCTGACACACACCCCCATGATGTCACCTAACTCCTAGGATTGCACCAAGCTATTCCTACTCTTACACTGTTGGGACCTGAGTAGCATGCTGGGCAAAACGGATTCACTATCATTCCCCTCATTTGCATCGGATTGCCTGCTAATGCATAGTTACATGTCTCACACTGAGCCTCTCCCCTTAGCAACCACTACTCACAGGCCATGTTGTCTTCTGCCTGCCATTGACTTGCATGGCAGAATAATGATTTTAGTTAGAATGCTTAATTTAGGTTAATTTTGTTATTCTCCCCACCGATCCCGTTTGCGGGCCGCTGCCCTACGCTTAAACAGCCACGATCGGCTAAAAAAAATTAATAGTTGCTTTTTTTTATTTTGTTCGCTATTTGCAATGCCAATGGCCTTATACTTGGCCATTGGCATGGTTCCTAAGTGATATGCAGCCTTTATTTGGAGCTGTCACAGCTCCGTTTTGGATTTTGCAGATATGTACTCTGTTACTAACAGAGTACTTTTCTGCAGATTGCACTAGTCCTGCACGGCTGGTTGCAAGCTTCCTGGATCGCAAAATCACCTCATTTGCATGGATTTCTCCTGCAAATGGGGTGATTTGCATACAGGGGCTTAGTCCGTGCAGGAATAGTGTAGGAGCGCTTGTGCATGCCCCTGCAGGCTGTTCCTGGATCGCATGGCAGACGTATTGCCTGCTAGAGCTCCTGCATCGATCTTGTACACCATGCAAGGTATAGAGAATCCAGGGGATTATGTGATGCCTTGTTAATGGAGTGCTGCGTGACAATACCATGGAGTGATACGCTCCTGAAATGAAAACTGAAATTTTAGAAATGTGAAGACTGTTGTATAGTAGAAAGTAACTTCCAAACTCAATGGAAGAATGACCTATGATGCACCTTTTGTGTACCCTTACACATCTGAACAAAAACAGAGGAAAATTTATATTGTAAATTAATTCTGAGATATAGAAGCAAAGAAATCTTTAATCTGCCAGGGCACTGTGGCTTAGATACTAATGAACTGCAAACAGTACATAAAATAAAAAGAATAAAAAAATCTGAATTTAAGTATGTTGTGGTATATTTTCTTCTTCTTCTTCTTATATAAATTAAGAAACCAGAATGGTATGCACTCACACCTTACTAGGAGGATATCCTTTGCCCCACCTTTAAACAATTGCATTTTTGATTTTGACTAATAACAGGAATTTATTATTGAGGAAATTTACTGCACAGATGGCTAAAATGCATTCAGTCTGTGCAGGTTTGATTCCTAGAAAATAATAAGGAAATTAATGAAGGTTAATTGAATGTATTTGTAGCTAAAAACATTTGTTTGTCTTTATTCAGGAAGTGACCTGCAATCATTGTTAACAACTTTAGGAAACCAAACCCAGAACTAATAAATGAAGGTTTTAACAGTTTATAACCCCCTTTTTTTGCAAGCTATTTTCTTTATGCCTGCTACCAACAAGCCCTGTTATTACTCAATTGGCCCACTCACTTTCCATAGGCAAGAAACAGAATGAAACAGTGTAAGCCATCTGACCATCAGATTTATTAAAATTGTCTATCCTTATTCCAGGTGACTGACTTGTGTTCCTTATGTTTTTGCATTTTTTGGGCACCCAAAATTAAGGTTACTGCAAAGACAGCTTGAAAAGGCCAAGGGTACATCCACTACCAATATGTTATATGACATACACCTCTTCGCCTTGAAGTGTTAGCACAACAGTGGCTTGCACTCTTCCCTGCCACTAAAGTGGGCAAACTATCATTTTCTGATCACCCCTACCTTCCATCAGTGGATAGTCCTGTATGCTTGCTTTTTAGTCAATTTCAGGTGACCTGAGTCACAGTCAGAGCTTCATCCCATTTAGTATGGAGACACCATAGCTACTCAAAGATTTAACTATCTGTACTGCTAGACAGGATACAGGAGCTGTCTGACACAAAATTAGATGAACAGGATCACCAAGGAACCACTATAAATAATTAAGTTAAAAGTGATTAAAAAATGGTAAGCATTTGAAATGTCAGGACTTGCTAGAAAGAGTCCTGAACACATAGACTGAATGGCTGAACCAGATGTTCGACACTGTAGAATATCAAAACCCCAGAAGCGTGAAATTTAAAATCCCGACATTACAGGATTGTGTTTAGCGCTTCTGGTGTTCTGATGCCTGTAGGTATGTATGTGTAAGTGTCTGTTTGAGGGGTAGTGGTGTGTGTAAGTGTGTGCTGTGAGTGTGGTGTGTGTTTGGGAATGTAATGTGTGGGTGTCAGTGTGACTTGTGTGTCTGTGCTACCTCGGAGTTTAATAATAAAGAAGGGGGTTTGGGGGCGCAGGGGGGCTTTTCTCCCTGCCTATACAGTTTGTAGTATTGTGTGTTAGGTACTTTGGGGTTGTTGTGTGTGTATGTGTGTGGTTGTGATGTTTGTGTTGATGTTTCATGGTTTTGGGTTTCGTTGTTGTGAATGTTCGTTGTTGTGGGGTTTCGTTGATGTGGTCTCGTTGTTTTGGGTTTCGGTGAAGTGGGTTGTCATTGTAATGAAGTAGATCCATATATATATATCCCAGAATATTCACTCTTCTCTGAGGGTAAGGTGATCTCAGAGTTGGTATATATAAGTTCAGGGGGTGTGGGGACCTTGCTTCCTCCAAAAAAAAAAGAAGTTTAAAGACCAATGTTTGAGAGTCTCTTTTCTCTTGAGTTTTTTTACCTTTTTTTTACTCTGTCAGCACTCAGTATTATTAGTGCCAACAATTTATTAATGAGCCTTGAAACTCTATAAAATAAGTGAGCAGAAGAAAAACATGCAGACAACACTTAAATGAAGAAAACAAAAATGGAGGATGTGCTGTCATGAAGCACTCTGTAGTCTTCATTAAAGCTAACAGGAGAGACATCTCATCACCATGCTAATTTGTCTGTGATTTAGGGACTTTTTTCCTTCCATGGGCTGTAAGGACAATCAACACTATTTACCAGCCCTATTTACCTAATATTTACTGTAGAAACACAGTAGAACACAACAATCTCCTGGATAGTGACAGCAGTAGAGCGGAGGTGTGTTCCTAAGGATATACTACGATGCAGTTCATATGTGTTGAAAAACAAGCGAGGATTATGTTGCTTTTAACGGGTCTATATTATAACATCGAAATTTAAAAAGATTGAATGTTATAATATAGAACCCTAAACATCGAAATCCGCAAACATCGAACAGTCAGAATAGCGATTTTTTTCCCAGGGAAAAAAATCACTATTCTGAGAAACATACACACAACACAAACACACACAAAAAACAGCAATCCACACACACACACTTAAAATCCTACACCTAAATTAAACTTTACATACACTACTAACTATCCACTTACCTTAACCCGACCCTAACCTTAAGGTCCTTCACTATCGCACACTCACCTCACCCGTGCCCTAACCCTAACTCACCTAACCCGCCCCCTAACCCTAACCTACACACAACCGCACACTTACCTGACCCGCTCCCTAACCCTAACTCACCTAACCTGCCCCCTAACCCTAACCTACACACAATCGCACACTTACGTGGACCTGACCCATAACGCTCTAACATATCGAACGCTGAAAACAGCGAAGCCACAGCAAAGGCCCACTGAATTCTTTCCTTGGGAAAGAATTCGGTGTCTTGCACCTCTGCTGTTTTCAGCGTTCAACAAAACTGGTTCGATATTATAACATTCGAACTTTATAAAATTCAATGTTATAATATAGGCCCACTTTTAACATGGTCAATATGGATACGAGCCTTAAATCATACACTACTATGAGTAAATAATGTGACAGATGGATAAGGTTTGAATTCCACATCTGCTACAAAATAATTTACAGTATAAGAATTACGGACCTTGAATTATTGATCACTGCCAAAAATTATAAGTGCATGTGGGTTATTACCTTTAAAAGCTTATGGGAAATGTGCCCTTCTGCCTTCAGTTATGACCAACTCCTGTCACATCCAAACAAGATTTATACTGACTGCTATAGGCGAGGACTATAATCAGTGACCACTCCCCCAGATTATTAACTATCTCATTCTGAATCAGGTGCTTTTTACAGCAACTTAGTCTGTGACACACATATACACACACAGACAGATACACACATACACACAACACTATCAGTGTTACCCATGAAGGCTACTGATACTGCTTCATTCATAGCACCCCTTTCCTATATTAACTTTACCTTGCCATCATTCAGATTACTAACCTGATACTAAGACATCAGTTAATAATCACCGTTCCAATGAGGGGTATAGTTGGCATAATGGTAAAGGTCTTCACCTCATTTTATTCTGTCCTCAGGTTATTGAATAAACTTAAAATGACCCTCCAGTGCAGTTAGCCTAGTATGACTCTACGATTCAGTCAGCACTGAATTATAAGTGGCTGCTGGCCATTCTCCTTTCAAGAAGGACGGACACCTTGGTTGCCATAGAAATAGGAAGTTTACTCATTTCCCCCATTTCCAGTTTATGAACCATAGAAGTTCACCAAAGCCCTTGTGGCCTCCCTGCCCACATAATATACACAAATGTATTGTTCTTATGGTCATATCTAACAATATTTCCATAGTGTTTCATGGTCTGTGGCACAAGTGCTAGTTATATCATCAGGGTTGTGGGAAGAAAGCACCACAGAATGTGAGCTACTGTATTACTAAATGCTGAATAATTTAATTTGTTGTAGTGTTGAGAGAGCATTTACTTAGCAATGTAAGTCTTAATGCTATTGCTGTTGCACATATTTTTCTTTCTATAAGAGGTAACATTTGTTATTTTCTTCTTTTTTTCTTGACTTCTTTCTTGCATGTAGATATACACAATTCATGTCAGTTGCAGCATAGGTGCTTTGTTGTTTACTGTATTTTATCATCTTGTTTTTTTTTTCTAGTTAGTTTTAATTACGTCTTATGTAAATTCCCCCAATAATTGAGCTTAACTAAGTGCTAGCATGTGAGTTTCAGGTAAAGTTGCTACAATGATGACAGGATCTATTAGATGCTGGAGAAGCTCTTGACAATGACAGAACAAATTTGTGGGACCTAGACTATTACTCAGAGATTTTACACCATGATGTGGAAATGTGTCACAGCCTAATTACTTTCTTGTTGGGGGAGTCCACATTCAGATCTGCAGCACTTTGTCTGGCCTACTCATCCACCATGCATGTGAACACTCCCTCAGCCACATTCCTCATGTATACCCACTAGCAATCTAACAACTCTCATTGGCAGTAGCAGGTACCTGAACTATGTTACAGCACATCTGCTGCTGTGCAGCACGTCCTTGCATGTCTCTGGAAGCAGCTATGATTGTTGCTTTCACCTGTCACTCCTGCGAGCAGGCTACATAGTAGGCAAAGGAACCTTACATATTGTTGTGTCTTCTTCCATAGGTTTAGTCTGTTTGCAAGAAAGAGGTGTTAAACTTCAAGGCAATTTCCCCCTTTATGGTAAAGGCATTTCCTCATGAAGTAGTATGTGCGAGTCCACATCAGTGATTTTGGAGTTATCTACCTGTTTTGGATAGGGGGGGTCCTGACAGTACCCTTTGTCACTTTGTGCTACTCTCCTGAGGCTGAGTCATGACTATTCAAATACTAGTTTCATCACTGATAAACATTCTGCTGTCAGTATCAGGCTGCTGTGACACACCATAGCATGTGATTGTTTGTGGTGAAAGTTTTGTTTTATTTTTTTTTTCCATTAAACATTGTAAGCAAGTGCAATTTAATGTGAAGCATTTTATAGCTGTTGCCTGCTACTACACTAGAATCTTTAGAGTGTAGCACAGTTTATCAAGTTTGCAATCAGCAGTGTATTTAATTTAATTACAAATAAAATAAAACTGTAAAACAGAATTAGCAAAGACCTTTCCAGTACCTTAATTGAAGATAGCTTTCATGTTATTGACAATTTAGTAGGAATTTCTCACATTTCTCAGACTCTTCATAACTTTTGGAAAGAATATATTCAAGAGCACCATGTACCAAAAGGAGAGATAATAGGGTCATTATGGAAATACTTATTGGCCAAGAATTTTGCTGCTATGCCAGCTTTGTAATTACTCCATTTCAACATGGCCAGAATCTTGCAGATGTGGTTAGTGGTAAAAGAAGTGGAAAAGTAGTCAGATATTTCAATAAAGTACCACACAGTAAGACGTTATCCTGTTCGATTCTCAGCTAAAGCGTCTTCTGTGTGGAAACATGCGTGAATGGGCATAACTTTGTTGATGGTTGTGTGTCAGGGCTGGCAACTCGGCACGTAAAAATCTACTGCCAATCATTAGCGGACCGGAGCTCCACTGTGGCGACCCCTAACCAGGAAAAGCCGAAAGACACAACAACAACCAATGACAGAGCAGGCAATTAATATAACCAATTTGTTACTTACTGAAAAGGCTACAAAATTCTTTTAACAGTGCTACACCTCCATGAATATGACTTTGATGAAATGGACAAAATGTGAAGCTGCCATAGCAGAAAACTTCTTGACTAGTAAGTAGATCAATAACTCCCTCATCCTCCTCCTCTGAGGTATGCTGTGCTCATGAATATAAAATATACAGAAGGTGAGAAGCAACTGTAACAATTTCATTTATCTATAATGCATTTCTTACTTGTTTTAAATTAATACATAACATTGACAATGCAGTTCCATTCCTTGGCTACTTAGCTGGAAGTCAGGGAAAATAAATAATTAAACTATCCTATTTGCTATGGTTTGGCTGAAGTTACCAGGGTGTATTTTGGACTTCTTCAGTAAAGGCATTGAAGGTAAAAGGGGACAGGGTCCATCTCATTTTCAATGCACTGATCACTACTGTCACGATAAGAGATACTGCCAGCACAGCTATCTGGACTTTTGTAAATAATTATATGTCATTTGTGAATATCAACATGATTTATATAAGATGCTTGTGTTACAACTGTATTAGAACTGTATGTCATGTGAATATCAAACTTGTTTGTATAGACATGTGTGCTGAAAAAGGTTTTTGCAAAGTGCTTGAAATGTATTCACAGTCTTCCCTACTGGAATAGAACAGAAATGTGCATGCACTATTGTAACTGTTTAAATGTATATATTTTAACAGTGGAAACTGGAGCACAGGAGGTAAACTTCAGTCTAGAAAATGTCAGAAACGTAGCTGACATTAAATTACTTTATGACAGCTAGGGACAGAATGTCTGTACTAGGGAACATTCTGTATAGTCTTGGAAGTGGTTTATTGTTTTATGACTTCCAGCATCTGCCAGAGACCTGAGGAAATGTATTCATGATATACTATATACTATACTATATACTATAATATTGTAATATTCTATGTATTTTCCCAGGTAGATGCTAAATACTGCTAGCTTCCAGCAGTGTGGGTTTCACCTGAGTCAGATGACAAGAAATGTTGTCATTCTGCAAACAATTACAGCAGTAATATTTGATATATTAATTTGAGAGGTGTCTCAGAGGGAGACAGCAATCTGTATTCTGTCTTGGACCTGACAGCTACTAGAAGACCCATTCACCACATTTGCCTTGCTCTACAGTAAATTCTTAGATTATAGTAATTCTCTTAGACACATTCAGGAATACAATAAAGCTTAGTTTATATACTTTTCTTTATTTATTTGGGACTGCCCTGCAATGTTGTTTTAAATATTTCCTGTGGTTTTGAACTCTGATGTCACTGTGAATATATATTTAGTATTTATCTTGATCTTTTGTTACTTATTATTAAATATATTTAAACCTTTCATTGTGGCTGATTTGTGTAGAGATATTTAAGTTGTGAGAGTACTTACATATTTATTTGGTGACAATGTGTAGGCCACTTGTAATAGCCCTGCTCTCGTTCAAACTACCATTTGTATAATATTACACGTAAGATTGGACACCCTTTGTTAAGGGCCTTAAAGTAGTTGATAAAGAGTTTGCTGGTGGCAGTTATTACTACCTTATATTCTGGGCAAAAGGGGGCATAGCTACTAAACCTGTGCCAGCCTTTGCCAGGTGTGTGTGTGTGTGTGTGTGTGTGTGTGTGTGTGTGTGTGTGTGTGTGTGTGTGTGTGTGTGTGTAAATCTAACCTCAAAGAGTGTGTGTCAACTACTTGGGCAGGGACATGAAGCACTGGTTGGACAGAGAGGGTGCTGGAAGTCTTGGCTTGGCCACTCTGCTGAGATGTCAACTCTATAGCTGTGCGAGTGGGGAGTCTTAATGGAGATCTGGTGAAAGAGGGAGAAACCAGCCTCAGACTGACTGTGGTCTCTGTGTGCTCCTAAGGGAAATTGCACTTGAGGCAGAGAGCTGCATCTGGAAATATTGTGTGCGTACCTTGTCATCCTCCCAATGTATGTCCCCCACTGGTGTTAGTTTTGAGGATTGAGGCTCCTTGGTTACTGGTCCAGAGGTGGGTTTTCACAACTACACTAATAGATATGTGGAAAAAATATAAAACCTGGGGTCAACAATGTTCAATAAACTTAAACATTCCAAGATTTCAATTAATTCAGCTATACATTTTTTTCTTCTTTCCCTGCATGTGATGAGATAGAAAATAACCACCACAGCTTTCAGAAGAGGCAGGAGTAGCTGGTCCTCTGACTCTCTATGTACTCCCCCCCCCCAAAAAAAAAAACAATCATCATTAATAAAACTTATTAATAAAAATAATACTATTAACAAGTATGCTGAACATACTGTAAGTGTTGTTGTGATAGGTAGGGCATAGGTTCATAGTTTCATAGGTATTTACTAGGCTAACATCTACCAGGGCCTTTATAAGCCAAACCACCTAACCCAACCCAATTGTGTCCTTGTGTATCATGGATGTTTATAAGGAGGGGGCCTATTAGGGATTTTCCAAAGGTTATGTGGGGGGTGGCTATGTTAATTTGGGAGTTTGGGCATATATACATTCTGCCTCTGTTTATTAGAGGCAAGAGGGCCAGACCCAGGGGTGAATTTCTGATTTCCCATTCAGTGGTCAACTTTAGTCTTAAATATGGTTAGAAATGAAAAAAAAAATCCTGTAAACTGTCTTTAAACCTTATATTTATTCTGCTATTTCTCCAGATTTTCTGCATTAACACAATGAGCCACAGAGAAAGGCAAATCTTCCTTTTCCTTTGTGTAGCAGAGATTGGTTTCAATTCATCAACATCTGGGTTATGGGCCCAGCATGCTTCAGTGGGCACTGCAATAATTACAAATATATCAGATTCAACAGTGCCACAATGCTAGGAAGTATACCACGATGTATAACATCACATTGGTTTGATCAGTATTGCTTGTGGTAAACTATATTAATTGCATTATTAAGAAATAAAACTGTTCTCTTGTCATACTATAAAATAAAAGCATTTGCACTGCATAACATATGAGTTTTTTTTGTCTCCTTTTTTGCCTAAAGTAGATCTAATTGAGCCTGAGGCACCAAGACTGCTATCTACATAGATGTAGGAAAGGTCACCATCCCCTGTTCTCCCAGACCTCCTTCAAAGAATAAGAGTGGAGCCTATCCCAGTGGGCAACCTGCTACCAAGCAGCCTAAAGACCAGCATCCTTAGCTTTTGGACCTGATGGATGCTGCAGTAGAAAAGGCTGTGGAGATGTGGTGAGGTCAGTACCGTACCACAGTCCCCTTCAACAGGTACAAGACCCACTTTCTTGGTCAATGTCAATTTCCAAGATACTAGAGACCTTGACCACACTCCATCAAGTTCCACCCACCCAGGAAGAGCAGGACATGTCACCATCTGAGGTCCTGCAAACTGGAGTGACAGTGCTGGCAGTCACATGTTCCCCCATTATCCACCATCTGTTTTTCCACTCTCTGTCTGTCTCCCATACATTTGTAAACAAACATGAGTCAACATTCACTCCTGTCTGTCTTCTCTGTCTTTAAAAGTTTTATGAATATCTAGACCTTTTCTCTAACCTTCACTCTCCCCCCTACTATCCCTTCACCCTCATCACCTTGCTTTATATGTATTTGAAATAAGAGGGTCTATCTCGTAATATAAATAAAATAATTGCTCTCTCCCATCTATGCCAGCATAATCCTCTTATTTTTTCTATTATGTTTCCCTAGTTTGCCCCCCCCCCTCTCGCTTGTTCCTTTTTCTGACTTTCCTATCTCCCCCTTTCCTTACTTATGGCAGTCCAATCCTGGTATCCCTAAAAGGACACCTTCACAGTGTAATACAATCCTGTAAAAGTTGTTCTAAGATGCTAGTCAGTGATATTGAGCCACAATACATGCAATTTCATACAGAAAATTGTCATAGTACTAGTGCAACATGGCCAAAAACATATCAAGTTGTTCATAGGTTGGTACTAGGCTATCAGCCCTAGGGGCCTATACAAGCCTAGCCATAACAATTCCCTGGCTATTTCTTCCCACACTATTTACTTCCCTGGATCCTGTCTAGCAGGGAGACCAACGTGATCCCCGGGGTGAATTTCCTTTCTCCCATCCAATCATTAAGGTTCCTTTTGAAGAGGGCCAAAGAGGCGATCTGCTTGACATGTATGGGCAATCTATTCCAGAGTCTGAGGAGTCTCTAGGTCGGGAAACTATCCCTCCAGCATGTTTTGTTTATTGTGATGACAAGGTTTAGATCCCTGGAGCATGTGGCTCTGAGGGATTGGGATTTCTTTAAGTGTAGCATTTCCAACAGTACTTGGTTTGACATGGCCTTGTATGTTATGCAGAAATCGCCTCAGAGTAGACGATATGCAACAGAGTATAGCTGGAGTTTTTTAAGGTGGTCAGCATAGGGCATCTGCCTTAGGCCTATGATTATTTTAGTGAGGTATTTCTGCGGTCTTTCCATTTGTTGCAGATGTCTTGAGAGGTACATACCAAATGAGGTGTTGTATTCTATAATGGGTCTAATGAGGGATGAGTACATTAGGACAATGACCACCTTTTTTCCTGGATGAAAAGGCCTTAGTGATGAGGTGTGCCACATAGAAGGATTTCCTGACTGTTGTGGTGATGTGGTTAATGAAGGTGAGACCACTGTCCACCTGTGTCCCCTAAGTCCCTTATCACACTTTCGGTGTTTAGTGCACTGCCACCTATGTAGTAATTCATGGGTACATGTTTTTCCCAAAGGGGATAACTGTACACTGCTTGGCATTGAGCTTGAGCCCATGGCTCTGGCACCAAGCATCTGTTTCTGTAAGGCCCTTTTGTAGAATATCCACATAATTTGGGGATTCAATAATGACTCCCAGTTTGCAGTCATCTGCGAACTTTGTTAGCCAGAGTCCCTTAGTGTTGGCCTGTACTTCAGAGAAGTAGATGCCAAACAAGAGAGGTCCCAGGACTGAACTCTGAGGTATTCAGGACATTTTGAACATATGCTGCAGTTAGACACGTGACAATTAAACACATCCTTGTATTGGTTGACTTTACACACTTTCAGCTCTGCAGAGTTTATGTGGGCTTTTCTTTGCAGTTTTCAGAAGTTTCAAAATCAGTGTTGCTTGTCCACATTTAAAACAGATACATATCAGAATAGCAGTGAGATTCACACATTTGTTTTCCCATGTGTGTCAACCAGAACTATGAATACCTATCTTTATGATTTATTGTAAAACCTGCTGCTAAAATTCACAGACAGCTTTGTTCCATGAGGAGGTAATTCAGCCTGTCAAGGAAAGAGTGACTATGGCAACAGTAAATAATTTTGTGTTACAGTAAGCAATTCCATGTTAGTAAAAGAAAATATATAAATTCCACAAATGTAATGAAATACACAAATATTTAAATGATTATATCCAAGGCAATATATATCATGTAACATATTTTCCTGAATTAAGCTGATTTATTAACAGATGTAAAAAAAAGCAGAGGCAGTTGAGGATGCAGGCGATGCTGATGGAATCTGTGTTGAAAAGGTGTTTGACATAAAATGGCTGCATGAGTCCAATTATAAAAACAGAACAAACTGTGGTGAGGGTTCCATTATTTGGGGGTTTGAACTAGAGAAGGGAAAGGACAAGGGGACAAATAGCTTTGGTTGTATGGTGAATGTGAGGGTCATGTTTCCACCTTTAGTTTCATGTGAAAAGCTACATTAATAACTGATAAAGGTCTACCACAAAAACACAGGGTAGTAAGGGAAGGGGAGAAATCAAATACCATCATGGAAGTATCAAGACAAGAAGTGTCATTGTTAGAAGAATGTAGAAAAGGGAGCAGATCAACAAAAATACTAAGAAAGATAGACATAATAAAACAATGTGAAGTATTAGTGAATGATAGATCCTGGTCTGTTCTATCACAAATAAACTCAAAATCTCAGCACAGGCAGAAAAACTTAGAAGATACATAGATAAATATAAAGAAAAAGTGCAAAATAAGCAATTTATTCATGACCCAAAAAATGTTCTAGAGAATTGGGAAACAAGGTAAAATGAATTGAAAGACCACCAAAAAAAAGAAGAAATAGATACATTTTGCAGAAGAATC
The DNA here is from genome assembly GCF_019279795.1 of Protopterus annectens. NCBI lineage: Eukaryota > Metazoa > Chordata > Ceratodontiformes > Protopteridae > Protopterus > Protopterus annectens. The sequence continues at coordinate 782,454,112 of NC_056730.1, forward strand.
TATGAAGATCCTGTGGAACTTAAAGATGCTAAATGGATAGAATAAGTAAAAGAAAGAATAAGAAGTTTAAAGGTGCAGGATATGAAATGGGATGAAGTAACATCCAGAGAGATTGAAACAAAGTTAGGAAAAGCTTCAAATTGGAAAACCTCAGGCCCAGATGGAATACCTAACTTCTGGTTAAAAGTAGTAACTTCTCTTCATGAAGATTTAGCCATGAGTAAGAATTATTTATATGCACACCCTGAACAGACACCAACCTAGTCAACAACAGGAAAAACAATGCTCCTACTTAAGAGAAAACCTGCAAGCTACCCTAACAACTATAGACCAGTAACTTGCCTTCCAACGACATATAAACTATACACTGGAATTGATGCTGACAGAGTTTGTAGTCATTTAGAAGAAAACTCAATTATTGTAGTTGAACAAAAAAGGCAATAAAAGAAAATCATATGGAACAAAGGATCATCTGTTGTTAAATAAAGTCATACTGGAGAACTGTAAAAAGGGGAAGACTCTAAGTATGGCATGGATTGACTATAAAAAAAAAATTGATAGTATCCCACAGTCATAGATAAAAGAGTGCTTGAAAATGTATAAGATATACCTTACATTGACTACATTGCAGTGACCATGAAACAGTGGCAGACCTCTTTGCAATTAAGGCATGATAAAGGACAAATTATTATTCCAGGGATAAAAATTCAAAGGGGGATATTCCAGGGTGACTCTTTGTCACTGCTGTTATTCTGTCTTGCCCTTAACCCATTAAGCAGTCAACTTAACAGCTTAGGCCATGACTATAATTTGGCTCCTAGAAAACAGCAAAGTGTAAATGATTTCTCATCTTCTCTTTGTTGATGATTTAGAACTGTATAGGTCATCAGATGAGGAACTGAAAGCATAACTGCAAATTGTTAAAACGTTTTCAGATGATATAAGAATGTCATTTGGTCTTCATAAATGTGCAAAAGCAACTTTTAAAGAAGGAAAACTGCAACACCAAGAAAACGTTTGGGACAAGAATGTGATATAAAAGAACTCGAGCAAGAGGGAGTGTATAAATATCTGGGAATCAATGAAGGATCAACAATAAAACATGAACAAATGCGAACAAAATTTAGGAAGGAATGCTTTAGAAGAGTTAAATTAATCCTGAAAACAGCATTGACATCTAGGAACAAAATTCAAGCTATAAACTAATTTGCTCTTCCTGTCCTAACTTACAATTTTGGAGTGATTGACTTGACCCAGAACATGTTCGATAGATTAGATAGGAATAGAGGAAGGACGCTTCATGCTCACCAAATGATTTATAAAAATTAGTGCATACCAAGATTATATATTCCCCATTCTGAAGGAAGGTTGGGCCTCCCTGAAATTGCAATTGTGGGGACTGCACATATATCTGCTGACCTCACAAGACCCAGACATAGTGAAAGTTTTGAAACATGACGAGAATACATCTAAAATTACTTCTCTGCTTAGTCCAGCAGAAACATATTGGCATCAAGCAGGAATGGAAATCAAACCAGAAGTAGATAAAATTCAGGCAGCAACGGAATGTGCCAAAAGATAAAAGAAAGAATATAAGGTGAAGGACCAGATGAGAAGGCAAGAAATGTGGAAAATGCATTAATATAGTCACAAGAATAGAAAACTTCTGGAAGAACCTCATGTTGGTCTTGACTGAATGCAGGAATCCTTAAGGAGAGGTGAATTCAAACCAAAGGATGAAAGATTAATATTGGTGGCCCAAGATAGTGGGCTACGTACATGTTAGTTTACAAAGTTAATTGAACATGTGGGAGAAACAGACCAATGTAGGTTTTGTAAAACAGAATTGGAAACAGTCAGATACTTTGTTGCTGGTTGTGACATACTAATTGCAGAAGGACTGTATACTGACAGGCATAATAATGTGGCAAGACTGTTGCACTCTGGACTGTGCAAACATTATGGTACTGAAGTGGCTGAAAAACACTGGAAACATGAACCACAAAACAAAAACAGATATAGTAGGCCATGAAAAAAGCCAAAAGTATCATTAATCATTGAAATTGCTACACCCAGTGATTACCTTATCTTACTCACAGAGAGACACAAAGTCATAACATACCAGGATTTGCAGGCAGAAGTGAGAATAATGTGGAAGAAGGAGACTCAGACAGTTTCAATATTAGGAGCAATAGATCTCATAAATAAGAATTTGCAGTCTTCTTTAGATATGCTTCTGATACGTGTAACTACATGTGAATTACAGAAGGAGTCGATTCTTGGCACACGGTGTGTGTTGTGAAGAGCACTTTTAGCTAACATCAAACATTGAAACAATACTAATTTCATGTACTTTAATCACATTTTGACTGAGGAATGGGGTACATTCCTGTCATGGTATTAGAAACCTAAAAGACTTGGAGAAATTAAACTGACAGGGAAATGAAAACCATTGTTCATTTAGGGGAAAATGTCTAAGCTGGTAAAGAATTCAGAGTAGTTCATGCTATATAAATGAAATAAAGTATTCATGGGTACTGTTCTTGAAAATACTGATTATCCATAACATCAGAGATGCTAGTGTGCACCATTCGTTTGAGTTTAATAAAAGAAAAAACTACAGCTGTATATTTCTCGTCATAGACCTTTTTGTGTCAGTACAAGTCTTAGTCTTAAAGAATAAAATGGATACAATGCAACATCTTAGTTATTTAACATACCAATATTTGGCTTTCTACACGGTTAATGACAAAATTCTGATACAGAGACATTAAATCACCATGTCGTCCACCAAACTCTTATAAGGTTCCACTCCACTGTGTCAGACACCCATTGAAAGCATGTTGTTGTCTTCACAGCTGGTAAGTCACCCTTAGTATGCTCATTGCTCACCAGCTGCCTCAAAATAACCTAAACTTGGAGTCAACTGTGAGTTACCTGTATGAATGCTTTCTGAAATAGCTGAAGTGTCTTAATGAGATGTGATGTAAATGTGGTGTTTGAACAGCATGCAGCAACCTTTATCCTTTGGAATATTATTAGAACACTCAAAAGGACTGCTTGTAGATGTTAATACTCATCTTTAATATACACAGTTCATGCCACAGATATTTATAAAACACATCTGCCTAACCATGAATTTATATGATAAGCTGCAAATATGAAAACAAAGGCCTATGGGCAGCTATACTGCTTGAGTGAACACTTGTTAAAATCTTAATAAAATGACACTTGTTCAGAATATGTTTTTCTCAAAGAGCAAACAGCAGTCACTGACTCTGTAAATGAAAATAGAAATACTGAAGCAGACACATACTGCACTCCTGTCAATTTTGCTTACATCAAATCTACAGGCAGCTGACAGTGGTTCACAAGCATGAATGCTTTCCTTGTTGCATTGAATTACAGGACAACAAGTAAATCATCACAGGAAAATAAAGTGCTATGCCACTGACATTGCTATTTTGATATTTGTAATACTTCACTGTTTTCATCTCATTTCACTGTTAGACAAATTTCTTCTTACCTCAGTAAATGCATTAACATGCTAATATAAACAAATATTTATTCTTTCATTATATATGTACTGATAGGACAAGGCACACATTTTAATGACATGTTCCCAGTCATAAAGCTAATTTCCTACTAATTTAATGTGTGACACTTTTTATGTACTCATCATCTTATTTCATTTATATAAAACCTGCCTACTCAACTACTCCTGGTCCATATTTTCAATTTATGACTCTTATCTCTGTAGTTCCGGTTTGTTCAGCTTGTAGCTCCTCTGATTGTGGCGTGATTCATCTGAAGTCTTAAATGTGTTTGTTTAAATTATGTCATCACAATGACACATTGTGAAGTATTTCATGACAGAGCACTAATTGCTCTGTATGTCTAACCAGGGAAGTTCCTGTAAGGGTTCAGGAAAATAAACATTGATATGTTGTATGCTGAGCATGATGACAGTCTGTCAGAAAACACATATTTTTAGGCCTGTGTTGGCCTGATTGGAAGACCTTTTTACTAAAATCCAAAAGAGACATATAGAGAGGTGGATAGACTGACAGTAAAACATACAGAATGATTCACATATAGGTAGATAGGATATATAGAAAGATATATATAGAGAGAGAGATGGGTGTACTTTGTGTGCTTACTTACAGAAACATTCATTGGCTTTTCCTTGAAAGTATGTCTTCATAAATATTTGCTCCAAATAAAACTAAGAGAAGAGAGTAACAGCCTGCTCTGCTATGCAATAACTTTCTTAGCTAAGCATGCTTAGAACAATGTTTGTTTAGAGCTATTGTGTTTGTTTCATGTGTTCTAGAATATATAAAAATAAAAATCTTACCGTTAGAAACTGAGGCATTCATTTTGTCTTTGTTTCGTGGTAAATTTGATCTATAAACTATTCTTGCTGCCTGAGTTAGTCCTCTTATTTTTATCAAAGTATGTGTTGTGATACTTTGCTGCTGACATCAGAATCTTGCTGTGATTTTGTTAGACTGCACATCATCTGGGTGTTTGTTATATAGTTTAATAGTTGAGAAGAATTCATCATGTGAAGGTCACATACCCCAAATTGCCTACCACTAACTTAAAATCAATGGGTAGATAATTCATGAGGGAAAGGTAATGAAAGAGTCACCTGCATTTTAAACCACTAATTTCATGACTGCTCTGTGCTTATGTGGTTTATGACTATTTTATTAGTTGAATTTTCACTGGTTTCCTGTGAAATGGTTTGGGACTACACCTTAATTAAAGAAATGCAGTTCAAGCAAATTCCAGCAACCTTGCCATTTGCTTGTTAAAGAAGACTGACATATCTAATATTTCCATCTGGTGGTTAGCTCTTGAGAATAATAAGGCCTTGCTGTACCAGGGAATTATCTTTAATTAACACACAAGAAGATCATTTACTTTCAGAAAAGGTGTCTTTCATTCCTTTTGCTGATTGTTCTCAAATGACTATTTTGGTTTTTAGTTTCAAAAATACAGGTTGTTAATTATTCACATATTTGTCTAGGTCCTAGCCAACTCGTAGATGCCACAAAGGAAAAGTGATGGAAGAAAACATCAACATTCATTTCATTTACATGTTAAGGCTGATTTCAGGTAATCTTTTGTACAATTCCTTTCAGAAATCCTTCTGGAAAGAAAAAAAAAATCATCTGAGCAGTTTTATTTCAAATGGCAACTAGGAATGATGAACTAGAAAGTACTTTTTTCTTTGGAATAAACAAGCAAATATCTGCTTTACTTAGATGTTACAGATGTAAAGTGAAACATGGCTGGGTCTCTCCAGTATCATTTTTTTCTTATCTTCAGACAATACAACATATTTTTGCATTCCGACAGTATCTTCTTTCCTTCTCACGTGCCTATGTTTCATTTGTTAAATACTTTACATCTATGTTTTTCTCAGTGGCAGTTACATAGGTATCTTCATTCTTGTCTGGGGACCTAAGTTCAATTCCTACTTCTTCTGCAAGATTGCAATGCAACATAAAGAATACATAAATCTGGTTCCACTTTTCTGCTCACAAAGGTGATAACCTACATATGTAGAAACACTGACCCCCCCCCCCATCACCATGTGTAAAAGTCATTATACTAAAGAGCCATGCATTCTTTTTATTAATGCATGCTTGTGGATTGATTTTGTGTATTTGATAACCAGATTAAATCATGTGGGCCAAGGCTTTTTTTATCTGGGAGACACAGGCAAGGCAATACTGTGTATATCCATAGTATGTGAACAGTAGTTTTTTGTTGGGATAACAGAACTTTTTTAACACCTTTATTGAATTATCAAAGACTTAGGCAAACTATATATATATATATATATATATATATATATATATATATATATATATATATATATATATATATATACACTACAGAATCCTGAAGGCCCAAAATCCTGAGACCAAAATCCTGAAAGTTCAAAACGCTGAAAACTCAAAATCCTGAAAAACACAGGATACCAACACTCACTATATTCCAGCACAAGTACATACAAAAACAAATAAAACCCAAATTATATTACTGTTCTCCAGTTATATGCAGGGGGACAAGGCCCCCTGCACCCCTAGCCCCCCCCCCCCACACCACCTGCTACTTAAATATATCAACTCCAAGACTGCACTTAGTTTAGTGAAGTGCAATCTTGGAGTTCATTTATTTAAGTAGGGGGTGTGGGGGGTGCAGGGGGGCTTGCCCCCCTGCATATAGTTGAAGGGTAATATGTTTCTGTATGCACTTGTGCTGGAATATAGGGAGTGTTGGTATCCTGTGTGTGTTCAGGATTTTGAGTTTTCAGTATTCTGAACTTTCAGGATTTTGGTCTTCAGTATTTTGGGCTTTCAGGATTCTGTAGCGCTCCTATATATATATATATATGTGTGTGTGTGTGTGTGTGTATATGTATATATATATATATATATATATATATATATATATATATATATATATAAACATGTTAATATGTTTACAGTTAACATTATATATTACATATATGCTTTTATACAATTATCTGTAATCCAACATTACATAGATTGCTCACTACCTGCCTTCCCTTAAACCTCACTCCTCCTCCAAAACATTATTCTGCAGGAATTGTTCCCAAAATTTCCATTTTTCCTATGTAGATTGCACCTATCCTGTTCTAAAGATCCCACTTCCAGTTCTTTTGTCTCTGTTACAATATTCATTGCTTCAAGTACAGTTTGTTTAGACTTTGATGTTCATTTACTAGCAATTGTTTTATGGCAGCCACCATAATTAAACTTACTATGTCTAGACAACTGAGATCCTGTATCCCAGGTTAAAAAATAATTTCCTTAGTTGTATCCATTTACTCACCCAATATTTATAGTTGTATCCATTTACTCACCCAATATTTCTGACAGAGTACTCCATAGGGAATTTTTAAAGTCTGACAACACATAACACTCCCAAGGCATATGTTCCCAGTTACCCCTTTTCCTCCACATCACACCAACAACATTTGTCATCAACCTGAGGAAAATTTACTTGGAGTCTGTTTGGGGTATAAAAATACATATGCAAACATTTCCAAGTAAAAAATTCTAAATCTTCTAGACTTTTTTCCATATTTGGAAAGCATGCATGTGTCCTGTCATTGTTTCCCTGTGAACTGATTATCCAGTCTCTCTTCCCAATCTTTTCTAACCTCCTCTGATTGATTCCTATAAGTATCATGCAATATTTTATATACCCTACTAATTAGCCATTTTTAACAGCAAGTTCTGTTTTAGATTCAGCTAAAAAGTCTATAAGAGAAGCAGGTATTTCACATGATTTCCCTATATTGTTCTTTTAGCATATACTCTATCAGTCCTTGATAGGGAAAGCAGTCTCTAGCCTGCAATCCAAATGTCTTCTTGGTCTCTTCCCATATTGTTACCTTTTCCTGTCTTGTATTTTGCTTTCAGTACCTTGGTTACTTTAAGCAAAAACAAAACTACTACACCAGATAAAGTCCAGACCAAGCTCCAAAAATATAATGCAAGAAATCCAAGCAGGCAAGGGACACGCACGGCATAAAACCAAATAATTTATTTAGTAAAAAACATGTAAGCGCTTTCTCATAGTACTCCTACGCTTCATCAGACATCTTAGCTTATTTCATGACAGTCAGGAATCCAACAAGATATACCTCCTGCAGATGGTAAGCCAAATAAACTTATGTCAGTACTGCAGATCAGTTTAAAGAAATATCATAATGTGTCATTTTAGGCCTGTTGTATGTATTGCTGGGGTCTATATTAAAAGTGCGAAAGCCCTAGTCACCGAATACTAAAACACTGGCACATATTCCACGAACCATACATCGAATTCCCTAAACCGTGAAATTCAAAAACTCGAACCGTCATAGTTGTCCCACTCCACCACCTGCTACATACTACCTACCCAAACAAACTAAATAAACCACATACATACACTAACCAAAATCCTACTTCTAACCCTAAACTAAACCCTACTTCTAATCCTACACTAAATCTTGCATATACCACTATGTATGCACTTACCTTAACACGCACCCTAACCCTAAGGTCTGTAACTATTGCACACTTACCTTACGGAACTATACCGCAGAAGGGCCAACCATGACGATTTGATGTTTCGGATTTCGCACTTCAGGATGATCTATGTTTTCGCAGTTAGATGAAGACGTGTTGGTATTTACGGATTCGAGTAAGTACACTTTTAAGCTTTTAATATAGACCCGTATTGCTGTACTGTCTGTAATAGTGGTAGCACTTTTAGTTGTTTAGCAAATATTGCATCATAGTAGTGCAGGTATTAAAGTATTCTTGTGTTTCTTCCTTTTTATCACAGGTGCTCATGACAGTGGGAGTGTAGACCCTGTGCTGCTGCTGCTGATGATGGTGGCCAAACTGAGACACAGTCAGGGGGTGCAGAGGTTGAATCTTACAGAGCCACCCCCATCATTTTCCTCGGACACAGCCAGTAGACCTACACCTACCCAGTCTACTCAGCCCATAGATATTGGACAAATGAAGGACAAGGACATTGATCAGGGCAGTGTGGCTACTGAGGCTTCAGTTCCTGTTGACTCTGGCCATAACCAAAGTCTGGGTGAGGTACCATGCAGGAGGGTTGATAGGGGTGCTTGGAGTGGGCCTGCTGTCCCTCCTCCACCTGGTGCAGGTGTCTTCCAGTGTCACTCAGCATATGTTTAGGGCTATCATGGAGGCACAGCCACAATCAAGCACTCTAGACAAAAACAAATGCTGAGGGTTGTAGACATGGTTCAGTCTGACATGTGTGACTGTGTCCACTGTGTTGCAGAGAGAGTGGCATATCCCTGGTGACTAAGCATTTCAGTACCAGGGTACAAGATCAAACAGTATATTCACAACTGCAGGCAGTACAAAGTTATCAAACACTTGTTGATTGCATGAAAGTACTGGACTGTGTGATAAATGAACACATGGAGTACATAGTAAGATGGGAGATATGCAGTTCAGATTCAGATAAGGGTGCAATGTAACTGAACTTATGTTTGCAGTGAGGCAGACAGTTGAAATGAGGAAAGAGTCCAACTGGTCTTTCCTAGATTTAGAGAAAACACATGACAAGGTCGCAAAAATTTGATTTGGGCATCAGCTCAAAGTCATGGAAAATTGGTAGAATAAATGCAGGTTATGTACAGGAAGCCAATGACCAAGGTGCAGACAGTGTTTGAACTCACAGAGCAGATCCTAGTGGGAATGGATGGGTATCAGAGCTCAGCTCTAAACTCTCTACTGCTCATACTGTTGATGGACTACATCAGCAAAAGGGTTAGGGGTACATTTCAGCAAAGCCACTGCTATAGACAGATGATGTGGCATTACAGACAGCCTCTGAGCAGGAACTTCAGCAAATGACATTGAACTGGAATGCAAAACTGTAGGCATATAGGATGGAATTGAGTACAGACAAGACTGTGGTCATGGGAGCAAATGGGGGGGGGGGTCAGAAAAAGCTTAATATTAAAATATAAGGGAAAAAAACAGTGGAGAATGTTAATAGCTTTAAATATCTGTGAGGTAAGGGTGAGGAGAACATAAGTCTGAATGAGGAGGTCAAAACTAGAATCAGAGGCCCTGCAGACAACTTTCCCAAACTGAAAAGAAAGATATGAAAAAAGTGATATAACTTGTGCTTCTGCATGGCGCAGAAACCAGGACAGTGAAAGCATAGCAAATAAGAAAGCTTGAGATGACATAAATTAAGTGACTAAGAAAAAGTAGGACGCATGCAATGAAACAGTTGAAGTCATGAGGACACCAGAGCAGAAGCCAAAGTAGCTTCATTACACAGAAGTTTAAGGCGAGCAGATTATGGTGGTTCAGTCACATGTACAGGAAAGCAGATGATTAACTGATCAATCAAATTTGGGAGAGGCAAGAAGAAGGAAAAAGGAGACAAGGGCAAGAGATTGTATGAGTGAAGACTTGATCCTGGCTGGCATAACTATGAAAATAGGTAACTGAGTGCCTCTGAATAAGAGGACTTGACTGTGTGGTAAACTGTCCTGTGAGATGGTGTTGTGCAATGCTATTATGTGGACACTCATTAAGACATTTACATAAAATGTGGAAATATGCATAAATATCTTAATAATTACTAAGCAAATATAAGTATATGTAACATCTGGAAGTGGCATTATACACCAGTTAACAATGAGACGCTCCAATGCATTATGTCAGTTTTTGTTTGATACAAATCAGCACTGCATAAACTTGTTCTGGGTGAAGTTATTACCAGAAATATTAATGCAGCACATATTCATAACTGAGAAAAAGATGTCACATATGTTCACTTACTGAATACCACCAACAGGCATTCCTGACCCATGTTCAGACTAGTCCTGTAAAATGATGTTCCACGATGATACTATGTGGATATTGTTCAAAATATTTATATAAAATATGCAGAAATATTATTTACTTATCAAGCATACTGTACATGCACAGTACAGTGAGATACAGGACTATAATGCAATGAGATACCATATTATACATTACATTAATAATTAAACATATACTATATGCACAGTACAGTGAGATGTTGTAAAATAATACAGTGTGATTACCATAGTATAGAGTACATTAATTGTTTGACATAGTATATGTACAGTATAATGCAAAAGAAGCTTATGTACTGTAGTGTGAAGCAAACAAGCGCACTGTCTTTAAACCAGTTTAATTAATAAATTCACAACAAAATTACCTTCCAAAAAAACCCTTTGTAGTGAAAAACAAGGCTGGAGTTGTAGCAATAGCTTTACTTTATTTGGAGTAAAAAAGAAAAAAAAAAAAACTTGCCGCTGGATTCATGAAGCTCCATGCAAGAATAAGGCTATTCTTGCATGGAGTGGTTCATGTCTGTTCAGGATAGTAATGCGCCTTGCATATGCATGAAGGTATGCTGCTATATAAACTAAACTGACACGAACCAGGAGCGAGTGTAGGGGGCGTGTGTCAGCAGTGCATGTACCTGAAACACTCCCCCTTCACTCTGAAAGTGCATACGGTTTCTGACACAGATGAGTGCCTCTCTATATAATATTAGAGCCTGTCTCTAATATTAAATAGTAAACAAGTGTCTGCAGACACTGAAATGCAAATAGCAACATTTCAGTGTCCACGAACACTGAAAAATAAAAATAAAAGCTTGAACACCTAGAAGGCAACAGCCTTCAAGTGTACACCCCCAAATCTATGCACTCTTGCCCTACATGCATGGAAGCAGTAGGGCAAGAGGAAAGGAATAGAAATTAAAAAAAAGTAATCTTTTTTTTTTCATCAAATAAATCTGAAGTTTAAGTGGCGCGCAGTTTGTTTGCGCGGCGCGCCACTATGCTTAGCCTGGTTGAAATCCTGAAAATGATAGACAAGTGCTACTGTGATCGAAAACATCATCAAGCTGCTGCAGCATAATGGTACTGCCATTGTATAGCATGTAGAACATGCTCAGTTCAAATTCCCCATCTGCCAAATTATTTATTAAACGTTTAAGGAATTTGAATGATAGATGTCAATCATATGGCTCATGTATAGCAAAGTAGGGGTGGGAATATGTAAAAAATTATTTATAAATTTAAAGAAAAAATAGATTTAAGCAATGATTTGCTAGTGTAATCATTGCTTACTGCTTTCTGCTCTGCTTAGCTGGTGTAAGCATTGCTACGCGGATTTGCAAGGAGCTAAGCATAGTGCAGCATATTAAAACCAGCCAATCAAAAAAAAAGTGCAGGGAAAACTGCCCTATTTAAACCACACAGATGGGAACACAGCCATAACCATTTGGGATGGCACACAGCAGGACCAAAATGTCTGGCATTGGTAAAGGTGTGCGCTTCCGAGAGCAATGTTGGGGCATCTAGGAGTCCAGGGTCATGGTTGGGCTCCTAGTTAAAAACCATGATGGCAGACTGCTACAGGGCCAGTACCAGGGCTCGCAGTACAAAGTGGAGGTCTGGGACCAGCATGCACATGATCTCACCAATGGCACTAGCATACCCTGGACTGGTGAGCTGGTATGTCATCACCATAATGACCTGAAGCAGAGGAGGGGTGCAGTCTTGGACCAGTGGATCCAAGATGCCCGAGCGCAGGATGTCCCACCTGTCTGTAAGTATGCAGTCTTATCCATCTCTAACTATGTATGGAAAAAGTTTAACTTGTGACTGTGCTGGTGTGATTAATGTGTGATGTCTCCTCACACAGCTGCTGTGGAGAGGTCCTCATGCCCAGTGACTGGCCCGGCTGCATCGGCAGTATGGTGAGTACAGAATACCCCCTACTATTAGCAGTAAGAAATCAAAATTATAGTAATGGTAGTACTGTCTGTATATATAATTGTGCTGTAAATGTCAGGACTAAATACCTGTATCAGGCTGTCAGTGTTACAATGGTGTATTTCCAGCTGCTGTGTAATACAGCTATCAGTAGCAAACAAGGTACAATATGCAGGAGAGGAATATTAGAATATGTATGAGTGTGTCTGAGTGAACCTGCCAAGAAAGTGCCATGTCAGGGCTACTGTAACAGTTACAAATGAAAAGCATTCTCCTGTGCATATCGTGCAGGAATAGTAATTGTGGATTTCTGACTCATACACAGATATGTATGTCAAAACTAATAAAGGTGATCCCAAATACTGGTGTGTGTCATCTCACTTGTATCTGATAAATAGAAATGTGTATGTTCTGCAGAATGTATTAACTGAGGTGAACTGATTTAGCATTGCTTGTCTGCATACTTTAGAATGGGCATGTCAAATAACAGGATAAAAGCAACAGTACATATTCCCATCAGAATGTGTTTTACTTGTTTGTCTGCCAGTATTGTCCTGTGTTAACCTTTCAAATTCAGTTGTATGTCACTGTGAATGTACTGAAAAATGTATAAGGTAACATGTGCAGACTTAAAACCTACACTGTGTACTCAGGAATCTAAATTGCAGTATGTAGTAGTGAAACAGTCAAATGTGCAATCCAGCTAATGTGCACGTTTCACAAACAGTGACACCAATGTCTGTTGTGTATGCATAATTTGTACTGAAATAGGAAACAAATAATGCAATATGTCATAATAAAAGTACTGTGCACAAAAATATGTACTAGATAGAAATGTCACAAGCAGCACACAGCACCTTCCCAGTAGTTCAGTCTGATAAGAACTAGGCCTATAGTTCAATTTTGCACACACAGCACAGTTCAAATCCAGGGACTGCCACTAACATCTCAGTCTAGTTCTGCAGTTGTTGACTGCAATTTGAATAGAAAAATAATGTACTGCAACACATACATTTTCCATACAGGGCACACAGGTAAATAAATCTGAATAGAAATACTAGTATGATGTGTGTAACTATGAAAGGTGTACAATTGCTGTGTTGATCAGCCCCAGTCCTAAAAATAGATGCAAGCTAGACATCCACACTCTGCAGTCTGGCCCAGACAAGCCCCTCAAGTGTCACCCTGTCATGGATAATTTCCCCAGTTGTCAAGAAACCTGCACACAGAGAATGTCACAGTAGATGTATGTGAAAGGCACAAAACACACTCTAGGGCCTGCAACTAATATGTGAATCTGAAATATGTGTAGAAACAGCAATGTAATGTGTGCACAGTTCATCTGCACAGGCCCACAGGTAAATAAATTGGTATGGAAACAGGTCTGATGTGTATAACTAAAATAAGGGTACAATTGCTCTGTTGATATCTACAACTGTTGGTGTGCTGTAGTAGCCCCATGGCCCAGGTAGAGTGTAAGTGTGGTCAGAATGTAGAGTAGTGAATAGTAGTGTACTGACAAATTATACTTGATAGCAGTTGTCAGTTGAATCTGTTCCCTTCCCCCACCACTCAACTGATCCAACCATCACATTGAAATCAACATGGGTATGTTCCTAAACAAACCTCTACTATTGGGACCATTGTACCATTAGGTTTATCTTTGTTTAAACTGTTTGCATACT